>NC_136904.1:55532826-56062826 GCF_949606895.1 Notothenia rossii | reverse complement strand
TCTCTGGAGAGGACTTTGAAACTCAAATTACTGAAAAAGTACACAGTAAAAGTAGTTCATATTATGTTTGCAAGTAGTCTAGGAAGTACTAAGTACAAGCATGGCAATTTCATAAACTACTTATGGAAGAAATGTTTTTTAGACAACACATTAAAGTTGACAAAAATGCTAATTTTCGTTCTCTGGAGAGGACTTTGAAACTCAAATTACTGAAAAAGTACACAGTAAAAGTAGTTCATACTATGTTTGCAAGTAGTCCTAGAAGTATTAAGTACAAACATGGCAGTTTCATAAACTACTTATGGAAGAAATGTTTTTTATCCCACGTCAAAGTTAGACAAAAATGCTCCTTCTTGTTCTCTGGAGGGAATTTTGCCATTCTCAAAAAGTACACAGTAAAAGTAGTTCATACATAGTATTTGTGCAACAAGTTTATGAAGCAATAAGTCCTAAAAGGATTCTCATAAATTACCCTGTTCCTCAATCGCAAATAATAGAAATTAACCACATGCCATCCTTTACTTTGAAATCCAGCTTCCCAGGGTTGTTTTATTGCATTACCGTAAACCTGTAACTAATCGCGCACTCGAAATACAGGGGCGGCTGGTTTGACCACGCAAAAGTGAAAGACGGCTGGCTTGACCGCAGTCCCTGACGGTGCATTGGTACATTGGTTGTGACTTCAACGTCACGCCAACTTAAGATCGATATTCAAAAATCCGAACAAAAAAACCCAGAAAAAAAACGAAATCCGGTTCCGATTTGGAACAAATAACAATTGTCCGGTACGATGATTTATAAGAGTTATGTCTAGCAGCTCTCTCTCTCTCTCTCTCTCTCTGCTCGGGAACAGCTGATTGCTGTACAGCGATCAGCTGTCCCTCCCTCCCTCGAGGTGTGTGTGGGTGTGTCTGTGTCTGTGTCTGTGTGTCTCATTCAACGTCCCTCAGGTTGTGGCATGTTTCGATTGCCAGTTTGTGGCTTGTATGTCTTGTGAACGCAACGCTGGCATGATATGATGTGGCCTGCTGACATGACCTCTAATAAACACACAGGACTAAAATAGTACGTGTTTAATTCAGCCCAGATGCGGTGACTGCAGGCCAAATCCATTAATGGGGCATATATAGGGTTATGGCTAGAAAGGATCCGTCTAATGTAAATATGACGTCACGTTCTCGTTCTAACTCTCGTTGTAATCGGAGCGGCTCGGCTGTAATCGGAGAGGGTCGGGGTGGGCGGGACGCGGGAAGATCGCGGGAAGATCGAGAAGAGACGTCGTTCTAACTCTCGTTGTAATCAGAGCAGTGGTAACCACTCAAACTCCTCAAGAGATAGGAAACGACAGCAGTGTGAGACCTTATTGCGCGAAATTACTGAGCACACATACCTGTGGAATCAAATTAGGGTCAATAATATTCACAAATTATTTCACAGTCTGCAGTTGTATATCACCTGTTGTACGCATGTGAAAAGATTTTGTGCATGTGTAAAAAAGTTTTGTGCACACAGATATAATTTGCTCCTGTAAAAACATTTTGCAGCTGTAGAAATATTTTGTGCGTGTGTGAAAAGTTTTTGCAGATATAATTTGCACGTGTAAAAAAGTTTTGCAGGTGTAGAAATATTTTGTGCAAGGATATTTACAACAGTGAGGTTTCACAAAGTCTGAGATACGGACACACACATTTCCTATCTGTGTGTGCGAACCTGAAGTTACAAGCTACAAGCTGCTATTTACGAGTACGAATTTTGACCCTGTTTTTACGCCTGAGTATGCTAGCCAATCAGCACGTTGCCCACTGACTAGCCAATCAGCACGTAGCCCACTGACCATCCAATCATAGGACACAAGGTTCTAACGCGTTCGTTTTGCTGACCTGCGCCACTTGGAGCGTGCTTGCGGGAGTCAACATGGAGGAGCCCGAGGCGAACTCTTGTGGGACACAGGTGGGTTAATTACATGCTACCACGGAACATGCCACTACAGTTTTAATTAACTAACGTTACATCGTAATTAACTAAATATATCAAGACAGCTGTGCGTGCATCCCTGAGTTACTTACATTTTATATTTAACGCTAGCTAGTTGATGTGGTCTTTGCTATTGTCTTAGCTAGCTACAGTCTGTTGGCTAAATTAACGTTTGTTGTTGTTGTGCCGTTTGAATGAGTAACGTTAATGTTAAAGAAATTAATGCAACACTTTTGTCGGGTGCTTCCTGACATAATGCCCCGGGCATTTAATATGGAGAGGAAGGTAACGTAACGTTAGTTAGCCAAAGGTCGAAAAGGTTCAGTTTCCAATCCGACTTGTGTTCACGTCAGCTGGAAAATAAAGCAAGTGAACCGAAAAGGAACGGTAAAGTGGGCTAACCATACGATCTTCATAATCAATAATAAATAACTGTATGGCCTACTCAACACAAATGCTCCTTACAACCCGCTGCAATAGACGATGAGCGATTCATGTTTTCTTAAAAATCAATCCAAAATCAATGTATTAATTATTTTATTTGTTTAAATATAATTCTATATTTTTTTCATATACTCTACAGTCCATGCATTATACTTTTTTGCATGAAAAGGGCAGAACTTCAAAAGCTTTAACCTGAAACACATGCCTCACTACTCGAGTTCAGGCCAAAATTAGCCTTACTTCATTCATTTAAAAGACCAATCAGCAATATTTAGGACACAAATAACATATTTATAACAATAAATGCTCTTCCTCAGCTATGTTTTATATAATGTAAACACAAGCAGTATTGTAGCCAAAGATAAACATTTCACTATACATTGTGCGGGTCATCTTATGTAGGCGCCGACCACATCATGTTATTCAGCACAACACCACAAAAAGGGGTCTGGCGATGGACACGAAGATTATTTCAATCATCAAAGGACTTGGTGGGACAAGATGTGGTGTGGATACATCAAGCAATTAATACCTTTTTATTTTGCAGATATGGTATGGTAATATTTGGTGGAATTGATGGATTTTCAAGAAAGGTTAGTGCTTCCTGGAGTTTATTTTACAATTGACCAAAAGTGAATTGATATTAAATGCCATTTTTTAAAGTGAATTATCACGCACATACAGTATGGGGTCAGTATTTAATTCATTAATAGGTTATTTGAGTACTGTGTTTCTGTGGTGCTTACTTTTTCCTTTCTATAAATGCTCTCATAGATCATGTACCTACAAGTAGCCAATAACAACAAGGCGGCTTCAACAGCTCTGCAGTTCTTCCTTGAGGCTGTGGACAAACACGGATTTCCATCCAGGTAACAGGCTATTTCTTGTTTTGTGTGTGTTTTTTTTACATGTAAACATTGGATTATTGGAAATACTGAATATGAAGAAAAATGTCAGGTGCACTTGATACAGTTAAAAGAACACTGATTTGTATCAGTCTAGGCCATTTTATAAAAATAAGGTAGACTTTTGTCACGGCAGCCGTATTGACATGAACTAGCAGGTAAATACAGGTTAAATTAATTAAGTTGATTAAGGTTCAATTCTATTTAGTGCAGTAGAGCCTTTCCAGTGAGCCAACATGCACAATAGCAGCACCCTGACTGTTTGATCTGAATGGAACAGAACATTAATTAGTATCACTGGTAACACCTGTGTTTACCCTACTATTTTATGTCAAAATGGCTGCTTTTCAAAAAGGTCTATAGGCCTACATGATCAACAGATTTTTCACTAAGTTTTACAAGAAAATTTGTAAATTGATAGTTGGGGATATAGTGCCTATTAAGCAAAGGCCCAGGAAGCCCTAGCACCCCCTATATGTCATTTCTGAAACAACACTTTACCAGTGATGACACTTATGGGGATGGCCTTAGAATGAGATTGGATTATTCATTCCTTGTTTATATTACTTTACATGACCTCATGACATATTCCCAATATTATGTGTAGGTCTTTCCAGTGATGTGCCCATAAAGAATGTTTCAGTCTCATACTAAAACCTCTTGTTTCTGTGGTAACAAAATCTTTAAAACTGCTGGTTCCCTGTGGGATTAGCCAGTAGCCAATAGTGAAGCTTGTTAAATGGCTATAGCTGTACTTAGAAAACTGGAGATACAGCCAGCTCTAAGAGTACAGAGATTCAAATTTCACATTGTCAAATTACTTAACATGGTATCTGTATGGTTGTACATGTCAAGGGTCAGAGGAGACCAAGGTGTGGAAAATGTGGACATTGCCAGACATATCTTTGACGTTCGTGGGTGCGGCAGGGGAAGCTTCATCTCAGGGAAAAGTGTTCATAATCAAAGGTAATATCAGTGTATGGTTGTAGCTTCTGTCATAAAGCTTTCTTTGGTCAAAATATCTTTTGCTAGTGTATCGCTTAATAGTGACGTGCTGCCATTAATTATGGTGCTAAAAGTTGTTGCTGAGATTAATGTACATATTAGTGTTATTAGGGATGGGGAAAAATCCATTGAGTTACTATTTGCATTTTTTGTTGGTGTGATAATTGTTTACGGACTGCATTTATTCATTTATTTTTGTCAACTGTCTTTCAGGATAGAGCGCCTGTGGCGTGACGTGTGGAATGTCGTGTCAAGTATTTATTACGATCTGCTCCACAGCCTAGAGGTGGATGGCCTGCTCGGCCCAGCAAATTGCACACACCTTTTCTGTGCTCAGTTTGTCTTTCTGCCCCGAATTCAGGAAGATCTTGACACATTCACAGATGGCTGGAATAACCATTCACTCCGAACAGAACGTAACCTCACTCCTAACCAGCTGTGGGAAATCGGGAAGAGTCAGAGCCATGTCAGCCCTCCTGACAACTTCGAGGTAAAGGGGAAAAACTGTTTTGTAGTTCTGTGTTTTATTCACCATTGTGGAGGAAGCCAATGTTAGCACACCTTGCTTTCTTTTAGAAGTCATAACAATGTTAGTATTTGGTTATATGTTTATTTGACAAAATCCTTACACTGTTCTTAATATTATAATGAAAATGCAACACACGGGAACTGGAATTTAGCCTACCAGGACCACTGTGTTTCACTTTACCAGGCATCTTCCAATAGTACACAGCAATAACCATATGCATAATCAGGCTACAGCAGAATTACAATTTGTGTCAAAGCCAACAATGGGCTATGCAACACAATGTAACATTGAGTTTCAGTTGCATAGAATAGTTTTGTTGATATACAAAGACATAGGCCACAATCCGAAAAATGTAAAACTAATGAAAACAACTACTGTTGTAGTTGTTTTCATTTTATTTTTCTTTGAATTTGTAGGCCTCAAAAAGAATATTGCAGGAAAAAAAGATGCTGACTTCTTTCACTGGTAAATTAACACCTGAAAACTGCAATGAATATGCAGTGCACTAGTCTATTTAGTCTGTACAAGGATAACATTTAAACTAAATAAATGGCTTAATAAATTACAGTTCAGTAATGCATGTCAAGTGATTGAAATCTAGTTTAGTGTTCATGTCAAGATTGACAAAACAACAATTTAATCAGTGGGGTGGAAATAATGTAATAATAAATAATGGACTGTATCAGTCATTTAGAATTTGTATTTGTTGGGAGCCAAATGATTTCTAGAAAAGGTTCCTGACCACTGTTTTAGGGTGTCATCCCATGTAATTATTTTTAACAAACCCGATTACTTTTTTATTTCAGGGGATCCATTTTCCAGATGTGGAAATTGCAGACATGGATCAAATTGGAGTACAGGTTCCTGAACTGGCATCTCCCCTAGGCATCGAAGAACTGGAAGGACTGAATCTGTCATGTCCAAGAAACTTATTGTGAAAGTTTATTCTTTATGTTAGAGTTGTCATGTCCCTTTGTCTTGTGCTTTATGTCTATACCCTTAATTATTTCTTCCTCTCATTTCAGGCCTCCACGCTCCCCGCCCCTTTTCTGTCTCCTGCGTCCTTGATTATTTTCCCCGCCCTGATTGTTTCCAACTGTGTCCCCTTTACCTGTGTATATATTGTGTTAGCTCCCTCCTGTTAATTGTCAGTTCGTTGTCTCTCGAAGACCACGTATCGGCTTACCTCACGGACCTTTTCACGGACTTTTCACGGACCTATGCTATAGATCGCATTATAGTTTTCCTCGAAAGAGTGGTTTTGTTTTCCTTGTTTTATTACTGTGCAAATTCCAGTAAAGTCTTTATTTTGAAACGCTATCTGAGTCTGAGTTTTGAGTCGTGCAATTGAGTTCATGCCTCAGTGTTCTCCCCTTGACAGTACGAACTGACCATCAAAATGAACTCAGCCGACTCAGATCAGAGTAAGAACGCTATCCGTTCTCAGGGCCAACGTCTTGGGCAACAAGAGGAGCGTATGGCCACCATGCAGCAGGGAGTGCAGGATCTAACCAGCAGCCAGGGGGAACTACAAACATCGTTGACGACCCAAGTTAATCTACTGGCAGCAGAGGTTCAGCGTGTGCTCACTCACCTGCAGGCTGTTTCTCCTCCTACGACTCCTCCGGTTCCAGCGGTGACCGGATTCGATCCCAACCGGGTTACTGAGCCGCACAGTGCTTCCATGCGTCTGGCTCCACCCGAAAGGTACTCCGGGGACTCAGAAGGCTGCCGGCCGTTCATCGTGCAGTGTGAGTTACACTATCACCACCAACCGGCTGCTTTTCCCACGGACATTTCCAAAGTGGCTTTTATGATCTCTCATCTCTCCGGCCGAGCAGCAGCGTGGGCCACGGCAGAATGGTCCCGAGGCTCGCCTATCTGCGGGTCTCTGGAGAACTTCATAGACACTATGAGGAAGACCTTCGATCAAACCACGCCGGGCAGGGAAGCAGCTCGGGCTCTGATCAAGCTGCGACAACATCAGCGGAGTGTGGCTGACTACGCCATCGAGTTCCGGACTAAGGCAGCCGACAGCGGCTGGAACTCCGCTGCATTGTTTGACGCTTTCGTCAGCGGTCTCTCGGATTCTTTACAAGACCAGCTGGCGCCTCTCGATCTGCCCGCTGATTTGGACTCTGTCATATCCATGGCTTTACGTATAGACAATCGTTTGACGGAGAGGAGAAGGAATAAATCCAAGGATGCGGTTGATCCACCTCTCCAGAGGAGACGCTCGCCGCTGGATATTACTTCTTCTTGGAGGTCCCGTCACCCCTCACCACCTGCGTTCCGGACAACAGCGCCCCCTGGCTCCGTGGAGGAGCCAATGCAGTTGGGCCGCGCCAAGCTGTCGCTGGCAGAACGTCAGCGTCGATTCAAGGAAGGCCTGTGTTTCTACTGCGGGCAGCGCGGACACCCACAAGCGGCTTGTCCGGTAAAAGAGGAGGCTCACCAATGAAGAGGAGTACGTTGGTGAGCCGGATCTCTTCCTCTGACTTTCCTCCTCGCACCCTGACCCGGATCCAGGTAAAAATCAGAGACAATGTAGTTACTCATGGTGTTCTCATTGACTCAGGGGCGGACGAAAGTCTTATGGATTGGGGTTTAGTTAAAAAATGGGACATAAAAACTAAACCTCTACCCCAGCCTCTTGAAGCGAGTGCTCTCGATGGGCGGCTGTTGTTTAAAGTGACTCACCAAACGGAGCCTTTAGAAGTAAGATGTAATGATAACCACCATGAGACAATGTCTTTTCACTTATTTAACTCAGCCCAACATCCACTCATTTTGGGTTTTCCCTGGTTGAAACTTCATAACCCTCACATAGATTGGCAATCTGGGAGGGTGGAGGGGTGGGGAAAGAATTGCATTGATCTCTGTTTTAAGCAGGTAGCAGAGATTGACAGGGGATGTAACACTGGGAGTGTTAGGCAGGATACAGTCCCAAAAATATATCTTCCGGATGTACTTTCAGTTCCTTCCTGCTACCACGACCTTAGTGAAGTTTTTAGTAAGTCCAAAGCTCTGGCTCTTCCTCCTCACCGCTCCTATGACTGTGCTATTGACTTAATTGCCGGGTCTCCCATTCCTAAGGGTCGACTTTATGCAATTTCAGGACCTGAGAAAGAGGCCATGAAGGACTATATTGATGCCTCCCTCAAGACAGGGCTTATTCGTCATTCCTCATCCCCAGCAGGGGCAGGTTTTTTTTTCGTGGGCAAAAAGGATGGGTCTCTTAGGCCCTGTATCGACTACTCACCTCTCAATGACATTACGGTTAAAAACCGGTACCCCCTCCCTCTCATCTCGTCCGCTTTCGAGCAGCTTCAGGAAGCCAAGGTTTTCACCAAATTAGACCTGCGGAACGCCTATCATTTGGTCAGGATCAGGGAGGGCGATGAATGGAAGACGGGTTTTAACACCCCTTCAGGACATTATGAATACCTGGTCATGCCGTTTGGATTGTCAAACGCTCCTGCAGTCTTCCAGGCTATGATCAACGACGTGTTGAGGGAGTTTCTGAACCGTTTCGTTTTTGTTTATCTGGACGACATTCTGATCTACTCCCCTGACCTTCACACCCACAAACAACATGTCCGCCTGGTTCTACAGAAACTGCTCCAAAATAAGTTGTTTGTCAAAGCTGAAAAGTGTGAATTTCATGTGGAAACAGTCACTTTTTTGGGCTTCATCATTTCCCCAGGTCAGGTTATGATGGACCCAGAGAAGGTTAGCGCAGTAGCCTGTTGGCCTACCCCTGACTCTCGCAAAAAAGTGCAGCAGTTTTTAGGCTTTGCTAATTTTTACAGACGTTTTGTGCGGAGCTTCAGCGCTATTGCAGCCCCTCTTCATGTCCTCACGTCCCCTCAGGTGCCTTTTGTGTGGTCTCCTCAGGCTGAGGAGGCTTTTTCTCGGCTGAAAAAGATGTTCACCACTGCCCCCATACTTACCATGCCGGATCCCACTCGCCAGTTCGTGGTGGAAGTGGATGCCTCCAACGAGGGGGTGGGAGCGGTCCTCTCTCAGCAACAACAGAAGGACAACAAACTTCACCCCTGCGCCTTCCTGTCCAGGAAGCTCTCCCCGGCAGAGAGAAATTATGACGTGGGAAACCGTGAGTTGCTGGCCGTGAAGTTAGCGTTGGAAGAGTGGAGGCATTGGTTGGAGGGAGCCGAGCATCCTTTTGTGGTCTGGACCGATCACAAGAACCTGGAGTACATCAGAAAGGCCAAAAGACTGAACTCCCGCCAGGCTAGGTGGACCTTGTTTTTCAACCGTTTTGACTTTGTTCTTTCCTACAGGCCGGGGTCTCAGAATGTCAAGCCTGACGCTCTGTCCCGTCTGTTTGACCCTGTGCCTGCAGCCAAGGAGCCGGAACCCATCATCCCATTGAACCGGGTGGTAGGAGCGCTGACTTGGCCAGTAGAGAAGGAGGTAATACGTGCCAATGCTGGAGCTCCTGCACCAAGGGGTTGCCCGCCTAACCGGATTTTTGTTCAGGAGGCCGAGCGACCACAGGTGATCCACTGGGCTCACACTTCGCTGCTCACCTGTCACCCCGGAGTCAAGAGAACTATGTTCATTGTTAAACAACGTTTCTGGTGGACATCCATGGAGAAGGAGGTGAAGGAGTATGTGGAGGCGTGCCCTATCTGCGCTCGAAACAAGACCTCTTCCAGGTCGCGAATAGGGTTATTACAACCACTCCCTATTCCCAACAGGCCCTCGTCAGAGATCTCCATGGACTTCGTCACTGGCCTGCCCCTCTCTAGAGGTAAAACCACAGTTCTCACGGTAGTGGACAGATTTTCCAAAATGACACATTTCATTGCTCTGCCAAAGATGCCCTCAGCTAAGGAAACGGCGGAGGTCATGATGCAGAATGTGTTTCGGCTTCATGGTTTCCCTAAGGATATTGTCTCCGACCGGGGCCCCCAGTTTGTGTCACGCTTCTGGAAGGAGTTCTGCAGCCTCATCGGTGCCACGGTCAGTCTCTCGTCTGGATATCATCCGGAGTCTAACGGCCAGACAGAGCGCCTAAATCAAGAACTGGAGACCTGCCTGCGCTGCCTGGTGTCCCAGAATCCATCCTCCTGGAGCGAGCACCTCACCTGGGTTGAGTATGCACACAACATCCTCCCTACTTCTGCCACGGGCCTGTCCCCGTTTCACTGTGTTTATGGCTACCAACCGCCACTGTTCCCAGCCACGGAGAGGGAGGTCACGGTCCCGTCTGCCCACGCTCTGGTCAGGCGTTGTCGGCGCGTGTGGGCTGCGGCTAGGAAGATACTCTGCAGAAATTCACAACTGGTTAAAAGAGCAGCAGACCGAAAACGCCGACCAGCCCCTGTATACCAGCCAGGCCAAAAAGTCTGGCTCTCTACACGAGACCTTCCCCTCCACGTACTCTCCCGAAAACTGGCTCCCCGGTTTGTGGGTCCTTTTCCCATCACCAAGGTCATAAACCCAGTCTCAGTGAGACTACGGCTTCCCAGGGCCATGAAGGTACATCCCACCTTCCATGTAGGGAAATTAAAACCATTGAAGGAGAGCGCTATGGTTCCCACCGTCAAACCCCCCCCGCCCCCCCGGATGATCGATGGAGGTCCGGTTTACACGGTCAAGTCACTATTGGCTAGTCGGAAAAGGGGTAGAGGGCGACAGTTACTGGTTGACTGGAAGGGTTATGGTCCTGAGGAGCGGCAATGGATTCCTTCCCGCTTCATCGTGGACAAAAGCCTCATTGAGGATTTTGACCGCCTCAACTCAGAGGAGCCTGGGCCGTCAGGAGCCGTCCCTAGAAGGGGGGGTACTGTCATGTCCAAGAAACTTATTGTGAAAGTTTATTCTTTATGTTAGAGTTGTCATGTCCCTTTGTCTTGTGCTTTATGTCTATACCCTTAATTATTTCTTCCTCTCATTTCAGGCCTCCACGCTCCCCGCCCCTTTTCTGTCTCCTGCGTCCTTGATTATTTTCCCCGCCCTGATTGTTTCCAACTGTGTCCCCTTTACCTGTGTATATATTGTGTTAGCTCCCTCCTGTTAATTGTCAGTTCGTTGTCTCTCGAAGACCACGTATCGGCTTACCTCACGGACCTTTTCACGGACTTTTCACGGACCTATGCTATAGATCGCATTATAGTTTTCCTCGAAAGAGTGGTTTTGTTTTCCTTGTTTTATTACTGTGCAAATTCCAGTAAAGTCTTTATTTTGAAACGCTATCTGAGTCTGAGTTTTGAGTCGTGCAATTGAGTTCATGCCTCAGTGTTCTCCCCTTGACAGAATCAACTTTTTAATCCTACTGCTCCTTCATTGTGTTTTGGGGCAGACATCTATAGTGCTGTAGTTCACTACATAGAGGGTGTCCTTGAATCAAGTCAGGAAGCATAAGGCACAATGCATACTAACTTTCAGCAGTGGAAGAAGTATTCAGTAATTAGTTGCATATAAATCCTTTATATCCTGTTGGCTAGTTTAATCTCCATCAATGCATCATATTCTATAAGATCATCATGTGTTTGTATCTTTGTCTCTGTCCTGTGAAAACCACGTATCTCTACAAAGTCAGAAAAACAGCCTGTTTTCAGCTTTGTGACGACTACTTTTCAAGCTGATCCAAGATGCTTTTTAAAGAGTTTATTTAGCTGAAGAAGAATTTAAGTAACACTTCATCCTTCAGTTGATCACAAACATTCAACACCAACACATCTGGAGATACGTGGTACTTTTGTGGGGGTGGTTGGGTAGAGGATGATGGAATATATATATATATATATATATATATAAAGGGCATGACTGTTATATTCTCATTTTGAAAAGGAAAATAAATGTATTTCAATTTTAGAGGCCTACTTTATTTGTAGTAACCTGAAATGTTACTGAATTAATGAATGGAAATTACTTTGTTAGCCGCAGAACATTTTAAGGTATATAATATAATAATTCAAATTTTGATTGTTGTGAAAAATGTAAAATGTGGGTAAATTGAAATGAGGCAAACATCCAAAGTCAATGGTCAATGGTTTATTTCTTAGAATCTTTGGATACAAGAGCTGTAGGATTCAAGTAAATACATCAGCAATAACAAGTACTGTAATAGACCATTTTCAAAATATTGACTCTATTAACAGAATGAATGATGCCATTGGTTACAACTACCTGAACCAGGTGCCAGAACTACATATGGCACAATCCAAACAGCCCTTCCAACAAAATGCAGTACAAAAAGAGTACCAGGCAAAGGTTATAGTATCTGTCACAAAATGTCATGTTCAAGTTCAATTTTGAGCTGACCACTGGAACAAATGAAGTAGTAATAATCTCAAAAGGTTTCGTTTCTGTGAGTCGATATTCTTAAAATGGAGATCTCTTTTCAGGTGAAAGAATACCAAAGACAAAATCCCTTTTTACACCAATGAACAAAAGCAGAAGCTCCATAACACTGAAATAATGTTTTTTTTGCAACAGAATCATACTGATGAGCAGTATCTAAACTAGACCAAAGCCTGTAACATAGGTTGCAATGCAGCTCTCCACATGCAAGTCCTCATAGTTTTGGAAGTGCCCAGGTACATACAATGTGCCAAAACATGTGGAAGACTTCAGGTACGCCCCCTTCACAACTCGGACCTTCAAGGTGTCTGTAGGGATTTCCCACCCTAACCAGAACTTTGTCAGCTGTTCGAGTTGGGATGGAGAGGCTGCATTCAAAGACAACAAGAGGTTGTGGAAATACATCAAATAAATGACATTTGCGTTTTTAAAGATGAGCTGTATTTTACTGCTTTACCATGTTGTTTTATATATAGGTAAATGGAAATACTTTGTTGGGATAGTACTGAGCCCAAAAAAGGAGGGTGGCACAAAGTAGTATTAGCAAAGACCACATCAACTAGCTAGCGTTAAATATATAATTTAAGCAGTGGCGGGCCGTGCATTTCACACCTAGGCCTTCAGTGATGTCCTACACAGTCCTACCTGAATTATTCCACCTCTTAATACCATCATTATGACGCCATGGCTCTAGAAACTATACATTTAGACAGAAACGCAGTATAACCGGGCATTGCATCACCTTAACATAGTCAAGTACAACAGAGTTATATTAATATTTCCGAAGCATTTATAATCAATATATCCGCATTTACAATTAAGAGTGTTAAACTACCAGCTTTAAGATCGCTTGGATACGGTCAAAACTTAAAAATAAAAGGGGCTTTTAAGGCATTAGTCTACAAAGTTTTATTAAGTCCACCAAACCAAGTTTGTTCACTAAACAGCGCATTGTCGCACCCAAAGCAGTTTCATTTAAGAAACGTGACGATAAAGACACAAACTATTCACTGAAAATAAAAGAAAACAAACAAATAATTTGCATTTGTTCATGAGGATATATTTGCGACAGTGGTGAAAGTGTATTCCTAGCACTGAATGTCCACTTTGATAAAGGTTAAACCAAAACAATTCAACAAGTCTCCTTGAGTACTTTTACTGCACAGCTGAGCCAGTGCGCCACACACATCTCTATATCTCTTGCAGAAGCATCAAACATTTATTTTTTATATATTTGTCATTTTAATTACATATATATTAATTCGTTAATATTGATTTAATATTAACGACATAAAATGACAAAAATATATTAAAATAAAATAAAAAATAAAATGCTTTGTACTCACCAAAACAACTGATTATTTGAATACAAAATCCATCCTCCTTTCTTTCCTCAAGAAGACTTCAATGACTCTGTTGTACAGTTTATCTGTGCGTTTCAGTTCCACCAATAAGTCATTTTCTATAGACATGAAGGCTAATGATGAAAGCCTAGTCTGTCCAGTAGAATTTCTGGCATAAGTTTTAATTCGCTTTAAGGCCGAGAATGACCGCTCGACAGAAGCAGTAGACACAGGGATAGTCACTGCCACACATGCCAATGTGTAAAGCTGCCCCATGCTCTCACTCAGATTTTTCTGCTTAAGGAAATCAAGGAGATCAATGGGACTTTTCCCTTCAAAATCAGTCATGGCATACATTACAGTCAGTTCTGTTTTTAGCCGGGACAGATCGAACAGTGTTCCGTGACTCTGTGTTAATTTGGCTAAGGCTGTATGCGGGAATTTTTTCCGGTAGGTCTTAAAGTGCTGGGGGTCCAGGAGGGAGAGAAACATTAATTTGTCGTGGTCTTGAAACCTACTCCGTATCTGGCAAAGAATGTTGTCCAGAATATTGCTGTGGAGTTGTTGGTAGTATGCGCGAAGGTCTCCTTGTGCTGTACGTGGGCCTCTGCGTGCGCTCGGACCACTTGAGATGCGCGCTGTGTCCTCGTAGATCTGACGAAACTGGCACCTCTCTCGCTCAATTGTGTCACAAAACTCGTTCACCCTTGTCAGACAGAATTGTACATCCAATGTTTGTTTCTGTAGTATTCCAAAGAGCACATCTGAATGCTTAAAAATCCCATTGAATGTTTCAAGCAAAAAACAAAACTCAAAATCATCCAGACGTGCATTAAATCCATCAGCGCTAAGCATAGTATCCCCATCATACTCCTCATGATGTTCCAGTATGTGGTCAAACACCTCCTTTAGGGAAACTCTCTTCTCAAAGACTGCATTGACCAATCTCGATGTATGTTGCCACCGCGTTGGTGCAACATTAGGAAGACGACGCTTGCAAATGTCATCCAGCAGTTGCGTGCGCTTAGGGGATCTGGAGAAAAATGCTGCAAGGCCATTGAGGCTGGCAAAAAAGACCTTGCATTCTTTAAGCTTTGAGGTCCCTTGAGTCAGTACTAAATTTAGTCGATGTGCATAGCAGTGAATGAATAAGGCCATATGTGCCCTCTCCTTAACTTTAGCCTGCACCCCGTTTAGTCCAGATGCCATGACCGCTGCGCCATCATAACACTGTGCCACAACTTTATCCAGACTACATTCATATTCCTCCATGAAACGGAAAATAAGAGCGGCAATGTCATCAGCTCGCTTGCCGCTTGTAACATCTTCAAATCTGACAAACCGCTCCTTGACACCTGTGTCCGTCACATAACGCAGGACAAGTGCCAGTTGTGCTACATTACCCACGTCTGTCGTTTCGTCCACCATAACAGCGACAAAGGGTGCTTTTTTAATCTCCATTTTGATCTCTTCTCCCATCACTTCAGCAATAGCATAAATCAGGTCGTTTTGTATTTTGCCTGACGTCCCAGTAAACACTTTGTTTGTGGACAGGTGGTAATGCAAGTCTGTGTTGTTCTCAGCAAGCAAAGAAAGAAGCTCCACGTAGTTTCCTCTGTTTCTGGACTCGGCGCTTTCATCGTGTCCCCTAAATGAAAGTTCCTGTTTACCCAAAAACAGGACACAATCAATCAGTCTTTTCAATATTTCCCTATTTTTGTTCACCCTTTCGTTGTGGAGCTCCGTTTCCCGGCGCACTTGTTCGTTGAGCTGTAGATCCACTCGGGTGTCCCCAAAGGTTTTCAAAAGCACCATTGCTTGTAAGTGCCCAGCCGTGCTTTGGTGTCCCGTTGCTGCCTTGGTTAGACAACTCAAGTTTGCAAATCCAGTGTGGCTCCAAACACCAAATCGATCAGTTGCAAATAGCAGGCATTCCCAGCAGTACAATTTGCAGTGCCTCTCGGAGGCTGTGAGCCAGGGGTACCGCTCGTAGTTAGTGATTTGAAAGTGGCGGACAAACCCTTTCCCCCGCTGTGATAGGCTCGCTAGCGTCGGGGTTGGCCGTTCTCTTCTCACGATGTCTAGCTTTTCTTGAAAAGTTCGTCTTGAAAATGGCGTTGTAATTATATCTGCGACCAAATCGATCTCTTCTCCTCCTTCAGCCATTGTGGGTTGAAAAAAAACAGCTTGTAGAAATCTACACAAATTAGCTCGTTCAAATTCAAGTTCAGTTTGCTAGCTCTACATAGCTCTGCCTCTCAATAGTGCGTATCCAATCAAAAGACGTGCACGTGCTAACGTCATCGTACGCCTGCTAGCTGGCCCGTTGTCGCCAACTCAAAATCTGATTGGTTAACGCCACAGTTTTTTTTCCGTTCACTTTAATCTACAGGCGCCCGCACTGTTGATTCTGAAGGCCTAAGGGCAGATTTCTTGGACCCTGGCAACACATTATGGCTGAAATATGATTGGATAAAAGCTCTAACATAAAGGCCAACCCTCCAAATCTCGTTCTGAGGCTGGAAGCAGCGCAACCAAGAGGAAAGCTATGAAATGAAGAGAATAGACTACAGGGAATAATTTAATACATATTTGTGGAAAAAATATATCAAAATTTAATTTATATTCTGATGATGTTTAGGCCAGCAGAGAAGGCCTTGCTGGGCCTGACGGCCCACCACTGAATTTAAGTAACTCCGGGATGCACGCACAGCTGTCTTGATATATTTAGTTAATTACGATGTAACGTTAGTTAATTAAAACTGTAGTGGCATGCTCCGTGGTAGCATGTAATTAACCCACCTGTGTCCCACAAGAGTTCGCCTCGGGCTCCTCCATGTTGACTCCCGCAAGCACGCTCCAAGTGGTGCAGGTCAGCAAAACGAACGCGTTAGAACCTTGTGTCCTATGATTGGATGGTCAGTGGGCTACGTGCTGATTGGCTAGTCAGTGGGCAACGTGCTGATTGGCTAGCATACTCAGGCGTAAAAACAGGGTCAAAATTCGTACTCGTAAATAGCAGCTTGTAGCTTGTAACTTCAGGTTCGCACACACAGATAGGAAATGTGTGTGTCCGTATCTCAGACTTTGTGAAACCTCACTGTTGTAAATATCCTTGCACAAAATATTTCTACATCTGCAAAACTTTTTTACACGTGCAAATTATATCTGCAAAAACTTTTCACACACGCACAAAATATTTCTACAGCTGCAACATGTTTTTACACGAGCAAATTATATCTGTGTGCACAAAACTTTTTTACACGTGCACAAAATCTTTTCACATGCGCACAACAGGTGATATACAACTGCAGACTGTGAAATAATTTGTGAATATTATTGACCCTAATTTGATTCCATACATACCACCTACAGGATGAGACGTTCATGTGTACAGTGATATCAAGACTAAATGATCTTTTGGAGGACGTAAAGCAACACACCCCACATGACAGTAGTCTTCCTCTCACCTTCACGCCCCCCAAACACAAAAGGCAGAAGAGGACCATAACACCTCTCAGTACCAGCCATCGTAGACACCCTATTTCAGGCCGGGTGGGTCATAAAGCTGAGGTCATGAGATCCAACTACAGAGTGGACAGCTTGAACAAGATTTTAAGAGCTAAGTCCCCAGAGTCTAATGCGGGAGGAGCAGGCAGGGGTACGAAGAGGAGGATAGATGCTTTAGGTAAGAATAAAGTATATTTACTTTTGCCATCTCCTCTATATTCACAAAACACAGCCAATCATCCATTCCAATCCTATGTGACATGGCACAGTTCATTTCACTCCAATAGAAATTGGTATAAAAGTGACCATTAGTCTTCTCATTGTGCTTATTGCTGTGGATAGGTGTTAACTATTGTTGTTGTATTGTATCATATCAAAAGTTTTTTTCATCCAAGGCACCACCGCCAGGTGAATGTTGGAAGCTGAATGGAGCTGTAAAGAGGTGGTAAGTAAAACAACGTTTTTAATCCATTGCATGTGATTGATGTAGTTATAAAAAGTATATCATAAGCTGTCATTACAGTCTAAATATCTAACAGCAAAAGGAGGAGAGTCTGAGGAGGAGAGGAGATGAGGAGAACAGAGGAGAGGAGACAGCAAAAGGAGGAGAGTATGAGGAGAGGAGAACAGGAGAGGAGAGGATAAAGCAAAAGGAGGATAGTCTGAGGAGAAGATGAGGAGAGGAGAACAGAGGAAACAGGGAAAGCCGAGTAAAGAGCAGAGTTGAAAGAGAAGTTGAAAGCAGAGCAAACAGTAGCAGGAGAAGTAGAGCAAATGTAAAAGTAACTTTGAAAAGTATCAGCAAGAAGATCAGAGTTGCATAATGTTATTTTGTTTTATTCGTTACTGTTATATTAATGTTGTATGTTAATTTTTGTACATAGGATAATAAAGATGATCTTAACCTTGAACTCGATTCATGATCTCATTTCATTATTAAAACCTTAATATCAAATTACAGACTGGATTCAAATTAGGATCTCCAAATGTGTTGATGTAATGTTTGTGATAAACTGAAGGATAAAGTGTTCCTTTATGTGTTGAGAAAATTCCCCTCCCTCCTAAGCCAAGTAAGGTGTTTAAAAAGCCTCTTGGATCAGCTGGAAAATGCATCATCACAAAGCTGAAAACAGCTGTTTCACTTTACTTTTGAAAGATACGACAGAGACAAACCTACACATATATGATGATATTATAGAATATGATGCATTGCTGCAGATTAAACTACCCAACGGGATATACAAGAGGTAAACACATCTACAGCAGTAACATGTAACATACATTTTATTGCACCAGGAGCTATCTTGGGACTTTTACT
Organism: Notothenia rossii; assembly: GCF_949606895.1. Taxonomy (NCBI): domain Eukaryota; kingdom Metazoa; phylum Chordata; class Actinopteri; order Perciformes; family Nototheniidae; genus Notothenia; species Notothenia rossii. Next base: position 56,044,463 of record NC_136904.1, on the reverse strand, counting down.
GCAACAACGTTGACTTGCCTGTGAATACAAAATAAACCATAGTGTTGTTGATCTACAGTGTTGTCATTCTTCTTTCAACAGCAAGACCGCTAACAAGTATTTACATACTTAATATAGTTTAGTTTCTCGCCATCCCAAACGTAATCCCGAGCCGCTCCGATTACAACCGAGCCGCTCCGATTACAACCGAGCCGCTCCGATTACAACGAGAGTTAGAACGAGAACGTGACGTCATATTTACATTAGACGGATCCTTTCTAGCCATAACCCATATATAGAGAGCCGCAGTGACGCGTCGTAAAACCCGGAAGTAAGTTAGCATTTTTAGCACTTCCGGTGCCTTCCTCAAAAAGCAATGCATTTTTTCCATAGGGTTTTGGAAAATAGCTCGAAAAAGGTCTGTGGTTGACACAAATTTAAGAGGTAATTGACGTTTTGTTCTACGACATTAAATACATCAGCAGTGACCCCACTGGTGATTTTTGAAGAGTTTACGTGTCTGAAAAACGATGGTTGTTACCGAGTGGCTGAATAGGACTACAGAAATTGTCGAGGCCGTTGTACGTCTTTACGCCGCATACGTAAACACTCCCGCTAAGCTTGTTTTCCCCTGTGTTCTGCTTGAAAGCAAGTACATGCCTATCTTTAGTATCTGTATATCTATATCTGACCATTAGAATCTGTATTTTTGAAATTGGCGTTTTTAACACCGTAGTTTTACAAATGATAGAATAATTAATTACCAGTGTTTTCCAATTTTACTCGGCAGTTCGTTTCGTTAGCTAACGTTAGCTAAAGCTAGCGCTACTAGTTAGCTACGCAATGGTTTGTTGCTTTGCTCCGGGTTGCAGCCACAGGTCTTCGCATGAAACGTGCTTGTTCTATTGTTTCCCGGCCAATGTTTTCCAAAGGAGAGTCTGGATTCGTGCCATGAGGTAAGCTGACGTTACATTTTTGTCCATGTCACGGTGAAATGTAAATAATGGGTAGTGACTGTATCGCCGTTATAGAGATGGCGCTGCTGAAAAGACCGTAAGTAAACATAAGTAAAGATAATGAATACATCCTATTAAAACCTGTGTGGCTTATATGATAAGTCTAATTAGTACAAGCAGCATAACGTTTCACCATGTAACTAAAGATTGTAGTCAGGGAAATCAGTTTGACATATTGATCTAATAACAAATCACCTCTGGCTGACAGAGAACTCTCTGCTCCATAGCTTCTCTTGGACGTAAAAGCACATGTACATTTTACATTTATATTCAATTTAATATCCCATCCCTCACATACTTTTGTATATATAATAACTTATATTTTGTTTTTCTTGTTATGCTGCTGCAACACAAACATTTCCCAAATTGGGATCAATACAGTAATATCTTATCTTAATTAATTAAGAAATATAACTATTATAATTAGTGTAGCAGCTGACACCTATTTTCAATATGGATGAATCTACCATTTATTTCTTTAGTTCAATTTTGATCTATAAAAATGTCAAAATAGTGAAAATGTTCACGAGACTTATCAAAGTGCAAGGTTATATCTTTAGATGTTTTGTTTTAGCCTATTTACTGTATGTCTTAATGCTCTTATATGTGAAGGGGTGACTTCCATGAAACTAATATTTTATATCTTCCCAACAGACGAGCTGACAGGAAACCTAACACTCTAACAACCACAACATTGCAACATCCTCCACTGAATGCATACGTTTAGCTGCCTTTGGCTTCTTCCACTGACAGGGGGTGTCAGTGCAGCTGAAATTGTGGATGGCAAATATGGCTCATGCAACCGTATGACTGCATTTCCATTCTCCACATGGGCATTCACATTTTGTGGAGAGAATTCCCTCTTCTCCTGTAGATACCTGTGGTTGTGGGATTGTTTTATTATTTAAAATATATTTACATTTGTAATGCCTTCCCAATTATCCCTTTAATTGTTTATAGCCTACTGTATGTTTATTTCATGGATATTTCTGTGTTTTCTGGTGTGTAATATTTGTAATCTTGTGGCCTCTTCTCTTTAACGCCTACATGCTACCACTGGCTCAGATAATGAAGAACAACAAAATAAGTTACCATAGCTATGCGGATGACACACAAATTTACGTAACCATTTCACAAGGAGACTATGCGCCACAACACTGAGTAAGTGCATTGAACAAATCAATGACTGGATGTGTCAGAACTTTCTCCAATTAAACAAAGATAAAACTGAGGTAATGGTTTTTGGAGCCAAGGCAGGACGTTTAAAAGTTAGCGCTGAGCTTCAGTCTGCAATGTTCAAAACAACAGATAAAGCCAGAAATCTAGGTGTAGTCATGGACTCTGACCTGAGTTTCAACAGTCACATTAAAACAGTTACTAAATCAGCTTACTATCACCTAAAGAACATATCTAGGATAAAAAGACTGATGTTACAGCAGGATTTGGAAAAGCTTGTCCATGCTTTTATCTTCAGTAGACTGGACTACTGCAATGGTGTCTTCACAGGTCTCACTAAAACATGTATTAGAAAGCTGCAGCTGATTCAGAACGCCGCTGCTCGAGTCCTCACTAACACTAAGAAAGTGGATCACATCACTCCAGTTCTGAAGTCTTTACACTGGCTTCCTGTGTGTCAAAGAATATATTTCAAAATACTGCTGCTGGTTTATAAAGCACTGAATGGTTTAGGCCCAAAATACATTTCTGACCTCCTGCTAAATGATGAACCATCCAGATCTCTCAGGTCTTCAGGGACTGGTCAGCTTTCTGTCCCCAGAGTCAGAACTAAACATGGAGAAGCAGCATTCAGTTATTATGCTCCAAATATCTGGAACAAACTCCCAGAAACCTGCAGGTGCGCTGCAACTCTTACTACTTTTAAATCCAGGCTGAAGACTTTTCTTTTTGTCGCTGCTTTTAATTGAACTATTCATATCTTAGACTGCACTGTAACTTTTATCCATGTATTTTTTCTTTTAATGTTTATTTGATTAACTTTTCTTTTTAATGACTGATTTTAAATGCCATTTTCTTAATGTCTTTCATTTTTTGTAAAGCACTTTGAATTGCCTTGTGTTGAAAAGTGCTATATAAATAAACTTGACTTGCCTTGCCTTGCCTAATAAAGATTTCATGTGACACATAAAATGGATTTGTTGATGGGAATGTATGTGAATAAATTAACTCTAGGTTAACGGTACTCTTGCTATCACTACTCACCGACACTATAAACCTTGTCCCTCATGCTAGCCCTGACAACACCGGTAAGCACACCTTCATCTAGGCTGCACTGTAACGTGTCCTGACTTGTAGTGGTTCTCTCCTCTATCTACACTCTTCTTGTCATCTTTGTAAAACGATATCAGACTGGTAATTGACACAGCCATGACTTCTAGTTAAATTCAGTGTGGCTAAAATGAAAAGCTTTGTTAAAATATGCAAGCGCGCGAAAGTCAAAGTCAGCTTTATTGTCAAAAATTCTATATATTATACATCCAGAAATATCGTTTCCCACAGTGTGACATGTATACATAAAACAAAACAAAAAGGCCCTAGATAAACATGGTATACATGAAACAAAAAGTCATCCAGGTTGGTGAGATTTATCGCAGACCCCCCGCACCATGGCAAATATGAGGCGATTAAGGCCCTTCTCCTTAAGACATTTAGCTTATCTGCTAAGGAGAGGGCCCGCCAGATACTTGACATTCAAGGCCTAGGTCAGGGGTGCCCACACTTTTTTGGCTGGTGAGCTACTTTTGAAATGACCAGCTAACCGAGGTCTACCAACCCAAAATAAAATCCCAAATTGCAAGGGTTGCTGAATAACACGTTTTATTTTTACATGGGATAACTACAATAGGGCTGCAACAAACGACTAATTTGATTATCGATTAATCTATAGATTAATGAAACGATTAATCGACTATTCGGACTACTACTCTGTGCCTTGCACAATTTCTCAAACGCTCTTATTTAGCCATCAACTTTTAGATTTAGTTTGAGGTTGTTTTAGGCATGTGGAAACTAACAATGAAGACAATAAAGATGAATACTTGATTCAAAAATACATATATTATTAAATTAACTTAACAAATTGTGAACAAAATTAACATTGCTTTTTATTTTAATTAAATAAATAATATTTCACATCAAAAGAAACAACAATGTTTTAACAAATCTTATTAAATAATCTTATGACAGAACTGGAAACAGAATAGCTGAAACTTTAACAAAATAAATAACTCAGTTACCTCTAATCATTAACCCATGTTTGTATAATGTAGTTAACTCCGTGTGTTGCTGCTAGCATACATAACACCTGAAGTGGAAACGTTACTCGTGGATGGGGCCACAGAGCGACTAGAAAGATAGTCGAACCCGGTGCATTCGTCCGTCTGAATGTGGTGCACTTTTGCTAAATGTTTAGACAAATTGCTCGTGTTACCGCCCTTACATGCTAAACACTTTTGGTGACGAGCATTGTCCACCTCAAGACGGGTAACATTTAACCACACCTTGGAGCGCTTCTCTCCACCATCTCCTCCGTGTGTTGCTGCATGTAGCAGATGCGTGTGTGTAAACTGCCCCGCCCCCTTGCAAACAGACGGGGGAGAGAGAGATCTCTTCTGGATTGGAAAGATAGAAAATACACCGACCATAGACGCATTTGTTTGTCTTTTTGCATGTTAGAAACGAGTTGGCGACACTAAGACTAAGAGATAATGTTTGTGTAGCAATAATACATGACCTTTCTCTTTCTCAACTCGCTACTCGGAGGGAAGTTGCTGTCATATGCCTTGTGAACACTCCGATAATGCCTCTCCACGTTACCTTTCTTTGGCAGAGCGACGCTTGCTTTAAAAATAAGGCAAATAACCTTTGAATGTGACATCACAAAAAAAGATTCTCCCTCCCATTCTGTGTGGAAGTGGTATGTCTTTAGCTTTTTGCTCGTTCCCGCACTCATTTTGTTGTTTGTCTCTCCCGGCACTTGACTGATTTTGTATCGCTTTGCATTCTGGGTTAACAGACTGGACAGCAATAGGTCGCTTTTTCTGTCAATCAAGTCAACTCCTGAATTAAGTGGTAGGGAGGCCAAGGGAGGAGGGATCAAAACCTGTTTTGTCTATTTTAACGGAGCTGGATTTTTATTTATTTATGAATGACTCGCGATCTACCAGCATTGCCCCCGCGGTCGACCGGTCGACCGCGGTCGACGTACTGGGCACCTCTGGCCTAGGTCATCTCATCCAATGGAGAAAATGCTAAATCTGCTAGGGGGGCAAGATCCCCGGATTTAGTTAATGGAGATGTTCCTGCGCAACTTGCCTTCCCGGGTTCAGAAGGTGCTAGCCAACACGTCCATTACGGAGCCCCGCGCCTTGGCTGAAGAGGCCGACCGTTTTTTCCTGGCTACCCAGCAGTCCGGTGCAGAGGCGCTAGCTGTGACGCTCGGCGCCCCCTCTACAGTTAAGAAGGCTTGGGGGAGGCTGGACGTGACGTTACCAAGCCAGCGTGGAGACACAGGAGAGTGTCTTTACCACGCGCGGTTCGGGGCCAGGTCGAAGAACTGTGTGTCGCTCCCTGCAGTTACATGCCTCCGGGAAACGGAGGAGCCGGCGCTCAGTAGTGGCCTTGAGCATTGGCGGCACTAGCAGGCTTTTCTTCGTCAGCGACAGAGTCTCAGGAGTGTTGTTCCTGCGTCGAGGGAAGACGTTGCTCGTGGGGGACATGGACCGCGGTTGACGACGGCTAATGGCGGCCCCATTCGCACGTATGGCGTGAGGCCTATGTGTTTGTGTATTGGAGGACAGCGGTTCAACTGGGATTTTGTGACGGCGGACCTTTCTTTTCCCCTCCTCGTGGCAGACTTTTTATGTGCTCATGGACTCCTGGTGGACGTTAAAAATAAACGCTTGGTTGATGCCTTGACATTTTCCTCCCTCGTGTGTACACTTGGCAAGGCGGCTGTCGGGCTCGCTGTCGGGAGCAGACATTTCTCTCAGGTTGTTCGCTGAATTTCCAGACCTGACGCTACCCACCTTCTCCGCGCTCACCACCAAGCATGGGGTTGAGCACCACGTCACCACCGAAGGTCCCCCAGGGGCAGGCCCGGTTCCAGAACAATATGACTCAGGGTGCATCTGAGATTAGAGAGGGTGTAGTGGTAAAGTGCTATTTTTATAAGTGGGGAGTGTACCCAACATCCTCTAAGGGGTCCTCACCTCCTCTAGGGGGGTCCGGGGGCATGCACTCCCGGGAAGATTTTTTTTTTTAAATATTGAAGTTAAAAGCATCAATCTGGTGCACTTTGAGAGCAAAATTAAGAGATCTATGGATACTTCTCAACACCCATATGAAACAGAACTGTAGGCTAAACAGATTTACTTTTTCTTTATGGATATTTTACAAATCACTCCCCTTTAAGACCGAAATGTCTACAGGCATAGCAGATGATGGCATCTTTTTTACTGGAATATTCCAGCCAATCTCTGTTTTGAAACCATGAGCTGCAAAATGAGCGCCTTACCCCACTCTACAGGCGAGTTGGGTACTTTTTAAATATACCTGGGCAGGTTCTGTTTTGCCGGCTGCTCCGCCTCCGTGGGCGAGGCGGGCAAAGCCGGCGAGTCGGGCGGGAGCACGTTAGTGTCCAGGACAGTGGCCGCGGGTAACGTAATGTCCCCATGATCTGAACTGTTATTACCTGCAGTAGATGCAGTGTTACTGCTGGCGATAAGGGCTGGTTGTTTTAACCATTTTCTGATGTCCATCATTGACTTCTGTGTAAGCAACTTGCAGATGACGAACGTGCAGCGGCTCAGGTCACGCGCACCTGACATAATAACGTTACTTACCGTTTAAATCGACCAAATAAATGCAGCAGACAATGTTATTTAACCACAATTACAATTTATTTTATTTCAACTATATTCTTCTTCTTATTATTGTTATTATATATGTCATATTTTTCACTGTAGATTTATTTTATTTTTCAAATGAGGGTGCATAACGTCTCAACTGAGGGTGCAAAGCACCCTTATTGTTACGATGTGAGGTGCAGGTAGTGATGGCAGTTTGACACTGAAGCTTCGAACGGAGCTTCAACCCTGGACTTCCAATTCCATAGAAGCAGTGCTTCGAAGCTTGCTTCAAATCACGTGACATGTGACGTCCGAAGCAGCAACTGCTTCAAATCACGTGACATGTGACGTCCGAACCAGCAACTGCTTCATTTCCTGAATGAATCAACTCACTGGTTCGCCGTCCAATCAGGTGATTCAATGCACTGCCTCGTCTCGATTCTGACTGGTTGAAACTGTTTGAATTTGAGCGTCACTTAGTAAGTGACACTTTATAACCGCTCAAAAAAATGCACAATTTGGCAATCTGTGGGATTGTCGTCGTAGTTTGCCTTGTTGCTGTTGAGTTGTTAGTATTGCGTTTGGATCATTATGGAGCCAGCCAGGAAGAGAGGTCGTTCTGAGATGTGGGATCACTTCAATCTGATTGCGCATGATAAGGTTGGACAACTACAGTATTATAGCTATGGTTTATCTCAAATCTATATTAAGTAGCATTAAAGTACAATTATGTATATGATCAATGTAGCCATTAGGCTATAGCTTTATAGACTGAAATTGCATTTTTATTTACAAAGGCCTGTCTCTACAGGTTCAGTGCTTGGTGTGTTCAACTGAACTGAAGTATCATGGGAATACTTCCTCCATGATTAGGCACTTCAGTGCCAAACATGGAGCTGCTGTGAACCAGGGGATTCATAATCTTTATGTCTTTATTTCTTTGTTTTACTGGACCGGAAGCGAGAGCTGGATTGGGCTCTTGTGAATATGGTGGTGAAAGACTCGCAGCCTTTTTCCATCGTGGATGACTGTGGCTTCAAGGAGCTTGTGGCCTTGCTTGATCCTAGATACACTCTTCCATCCAGAAGGGTTCTAAAGGAGATGGTGGTCAAGCGCTATGAGGAGGAGAAGACGAAGGCCAAGGCTGTCATGCAGAGGGTAGAGGCTGTGAGCCTGACTGCTGATATGTGGACCTCCATTAATATGGACGCATATCTAGCAGTGACCTGCCATTATGTGGATGACTCTGCGAAGCTGGCCACAGTGCTTTTGGGAGTGCTGCCTTTCCCTGAAGCTCATACAGCGGTTAACATCACTGTTGCAATGAGGTCTCTCATGGAGGAATGAGGCACTGAAGGCAAAGTGACCTCAATTGTGACGGATGCAGGAGCAAATATGGTTGCCTCTGTCAGAAGTTTAAATCTAAGACATGCACTTTGCTTTGCTCATTCACTAAATTTAGTGGTGAAGAAATCTCTGGATGCAACTCCTGGCCTACAAGACCTACGCACAAGGGCTAGAAAAGTAGTCACGTTCTTTAAAACTAGGGGTGCACCGAATGGGAAATTCTTGGCCGAAACCAATACCGAAAATAGGACACGGTTGGCCGAAAACCGAATGCCGAAAGGCCGAAAATGATTAATAGAAATATATATATATATATATATATATATATAATGTATACATTTTTTACCAATGTTGTTCAGCTGCCTGATTATGGAAAAATAAATGATTATGGCAAAACTTAACTTAAATAATAATCACTATTATGGGTCCATAAAACATTTATTCAGCACTTTTGAATGCATACAGTACATTAATTCCAAGTTAAGTGCATTTTATTTTCTCTGTAGGATAACTACAACAAAGTGCATTCAGAACAAAGCCAAGGTGCTTTAAAATAAACATCTAGGCCAGTAGGCCTACTACAAAATAGTGTAAATAAAGACTGTAACAGCCAGGCCTTCAACAACAACAAATGTTGTTGTAAGTGCATGAATACAAATGTGCAAACTGGATAAATCCACATGAATGTAACTATTTACAAATGAAATTACAATTGAATTTCAAGAATCTGTCAATAAGGCTGTCTGTCTGTCCTCATAAACAAAGTAGTAAACATTGTATAAAGATACATAAAGTGAAAACTGGATACAAAATCCACAATCAATTACAAATTAAATGACAATTTCAAGAATCTGCAAATAAGGTGGTCTGTCCTCATGAGCAATGTAAACAACATTGTATCATTTAGATACCGAAAGTCAGGGACGTCGGAACTATTTTCTGGGGGGGGGGTGCGGGATTTTTGCTGGGAGGGTCGGGGGGGAAACTCACACTATCAATGATTAACGAACTCGACACGTAGGCCTAATAGCCTAGGCCTATACATAACAGATATAGGCTACATAAACACACGCAGCATCTTAATTGTTACGAAAATGTATGAAACAAAATGAATTAATGAATTAATCAAGCCTTTATTAAGGAACATACTGTAGCCTAATAGGCGATAACATAGGCCTACAGCATTCAGAAAATCAACAGAATAATACAGCCTTTACGAACATAGGCCTAATGGAACATTCAGAAAAATAACGGTTTACTTTGCGCTCGTAAGGGCTTTTAAACTGTTCCAAAAGTAGACCTTCTCTCCGTTGTTCTGCTGATAAATTCTTTAAGCAGGGTCGAGACATCGCATTCATCGAGAAGGTCGCTATGCGCATTCATAATGGCCAAATGAGTGAGTCTCTCCTGCTTAATAGTATTGCGCAGCCACGTTTTCAACCTGCGCAACGCCGAGAACGAGCGCTCGGATGCCGCGACAGAAATGGGCAGAGCCAGACAGAGCTTTATGAGCCTCTCCGCTTCCGACAGCATGGAGCGGGATTGGGGCTGCAAGGTGTGCAGAATGGCCAATACATCCTGAATGGTTTTCACTTCTCGCCCCCTACACACGTCGCTCAGGATGTCCAGCTCAAGGCTTAGCTGCTCTCTTGAAAAGGAAGTCAGTTCCAGGGAACCCACATCCACTCGTTTCCCTTGGGCCGCCTGTAGAACTGCCTGCTCTCGCCCTGCAGCTACGCGGAGTCCTTCCTGGTCAAAGCGCCGCTCCACCTCTGTGCGCACCAAGTCCAGGGCCTCAAACAATTCCCTCTTCCACAGGCTTGGATATTCTTTAATAGTTAAATATAACAGTTAAACAACAACCAACAAATAGTTTCCATATGGGCTGCCTATTTAAGCTGGGTGGGTCAACCTTAAATTTTCAATTTAAATTCAAATTATGAATATGGTTTGTTATGAAAGTAGGCCTATACGTTATTTAGTCAGTTGATACCGTTGTAATGAATTATTAATTGCAGGCTAATTTCGCAAATAAGCGTACATGGATGTAGTACATTATTATGAACTATGATATCGTTTTCTATGGATAGATCAAATCTGTCCACAAATGCTGGAGAGCACGCTCTGTGTGCGTATTTGTTGCATTCTTTCAACATTACAGACCGATGAGCTTTATGATTAATTTTAAAATACTGTTGGCATTATTTATTTATTTATTTAGGCCTATTTATTTACCCTCGTTCTCCAACTCCCGTTCCTCCTCCTCCGCTGTATGGCGAAAACGCGCTGGGGTCTTGCTGGTGCGCACTGGATGAGGAGGCTTCAAGTTGTAGCGCTCTGTGTATTGTATGGTCTTGGCCACAAGGTCAGCGAAGGTGTCATCTTGTCTGAGTGTGTTCAGTCGCTGGCAAAGAAGTTTGGCAGCTTCCATTGATCCAAGGGCTGTGACTTTGGTGCCTTGCAGTGACCGAGCCACGGATTCACATGGCGTAAACATGGTAACGCAGGCAAACAAACCAAAGACTGTGCGCGTAGTGGTGCCCTTTTTGAGCAATCCTGCCACTTTGGCACGCGTCTCCCCCTTGACAATCCTGTCACTCTCCAAGGTCCTAAATGTCTGCAGCATCTCTCCATAGCATGCCAGCAACCGTGACAGTGCCACAACTCTGACGCACCACCGAGTTGGGCACAGGGCAAGCAGGTTGATCACTTCTCCACATCCAAAAAGAGACTGGTATAACGTTTTTCTCTTTGCTGAATCATTAATCACAACTGTGACTTCCCGAACAAAGTTCAGTGTATCGGCAACAAGGCGCACTTCTTTTGCCACTTCTTGCAACACTAAATCCAGAGAGTGGTTTGCGCAGTGGACAAACAAGGAGTCAGGACATGTTTCCTTTAATCTTGCCTGCACTCCCTTGAACCTCCCTGACATGTTGCTGGCTCCATCAAAACAGTAGCCTTTCAGCTTCTCCAGCGGCAGATTTAGCCGAACAAGGACATCTTTAATGCACAGAAAAAGCATCTCGGCGGTTGTGTCTGGAGCGTTGTAAAAGCCCAGAAAGAAATTCTGGACTTCAAGATTGTCATCTGCAAATTGTATACTGCATGAGAACTGTTCTTTTCCACTGACGTCGGTGGTCCCATCAGCAGTTAAGCCGAAAAAAGGACTTTCGGATGCTTTGGCTCCGATTTTCCTCTGGATGTCATGGGCAAACAGCTCCAGAACTTCATTCTGGATGCTGCCCGACATCCAATTGTCCCTCCTCTTCATCCAGTTTTGCAGGTCAGGATCAGCGCGTACCCTCTCGACCACTAGCTGCCACAACACCCCATCCCGATTTGCAGCTCCTCTCAGAGGGAGTCCCTGGCGCCCCAGGAATCTCACGCTGCTGAAAACGAGCTCCAGCATTTTCCGGGCTGTTATTTGTTCTTTAGCAGCAGCCTCAGACAAAAGCGCATTAATTGGCGTAGTTTTCAACGCAGCCAATCTTTGAGTCGCATCTAAATGAATGCGTGTTTTCTCGTGGTCTCTGATTTTCTCCTTTGCTTTTCTCCAGTTTGAAAAGCCCGTATCTTTCAAAAACGGACTGTCAGCTTGTTCTGACCCGACCAACTTGCGCTTGACAGCTGACCTGCACACACCACACACAATGCCATCACTGACCGCGATGTATTCCAGCCACGGCCACTCTCTGAACCAGGCGGCCTTGCAGGAACGAGTGAAGTTCTCACCCAACTTCTTGGCAGGAAAATTGTAATCCTGTGGTGGTTTGCATGATATTGCCTCTTCTTGGCTAGCACCGGGTGCTGGTGGTGGCGCTGGGGAGGGAGGACGAGGCCGAGGGCCGCCGGGCCCTTCGGCTGCCTGCTGCTGCTGTCCGGTTGCTGGCACACAGCCTCTAGGTGTCTCTCTCGGACGTTTAGCTGGGTCGGGCGGATTTGTAAAAAAATCTGAAATTCGTTTTTGAGACATAGGCTAGTTCTAGCTGGCGTAGTTGAACTCAAATCATGTAGCCTATGCATATGCTAAAAACAAATGAGAGCCGCGAACACAGCAAACATAAAAAAAAAAAATTCCCGCTACTTTTTTTTTTTTTTTTTTACACATAGGCCAACGTCACAGTGAGCTGTCAGATGCAGTCTGCATAGCAACAGCTATGCCATGCCAGCCAGGCTGCTGTATTGAGCCAGGCAGGGTGCATATCACATCAAAAGATCTGTATTAAGAAATACATGTAAGTCAGACAAATTTAGTTTAAATTCAGAATCTTTATTTTTATTTTTTTAACGTAGGCTAATCCTGTGATTCCTGAGGCTGACGGGAGGGGGTGCTGCCGCACCCCCCGCACCCCTAGTTCCGACGTCTATGCCGAAAGTACAATATATTGAACACTGTGCTGCTGTCATTTCCCCCTAATGATAACCTGAGATGGTGAATTATAACTCACAATGAAAATTGTTCAGGAAAGAGGGTATAGAGTAGACATGTAGAACTAGATAAGCTTATGATAAGCGAGCCTTGTCTACTTATTAAGGAAAAGTGGGAGGTTCTTTTTAATGAACATTAGCTTCTCTGCTTTATCAGCCATAAGTCTGTTCCTCTTCTCATCAAGCACATGAGAGGCAGCGCTGAACAGTCTCTCGCTGTCAGTGCTTGTGATGTGATCTTACTCCGCATATTTGTCCGGGTGTTTGATTTCAAGTGGTGGAGTAATCCCGAAGTGGTGAAAGTCTTTGCAGTTGCACCCCCTCGAGAAATGTCAGCTGAACACGTTTTACAAATCGCAATCCGCGACTCTTTCTCTGATATTTTTAAATATCTCCAAGCGGCAGACATGTTGGCTGTGAGCCAGCCGCGAGCATGGTCGCGCGCCGTGCTTGTCGCCGCGTTTTGATTACGTCATCACAACAACACGTTAGCTTACCAACGTAACCCTGTTCTCTGACATTCGGTGATATTTTTTCGGTGCTAGAACCGAAAGCCGAAAGGGCCTTTTTAACCATTTTCGGCCGATAATTTTCGGCGGCCGAATATTCTGTGCATCCCTATTTAAAACCAGCACAACAGCAAAAGAGAAGCTCAGAGAAGTGCAGGAGCAGATGAATCGCCCTGTGCTGAAGCTTATTCAGGAAGTGGACACCCGCTGGAACAGCACCTACCTAAAGCTATAACGCCTTTTCAAAGAGAGGCAGTCAGTGGGAGCAGCTCTTGCGACGCTGAAAACAGATGTGAGACCTCTGTCCTCTGAGGACTATGAAACAGCAGATGCATGCCTGCAATTGCTCTCCCCCTTTTTCCAGGCAACAGTGGAACTCTCCGAGGAGAAGAGAGTCTCAGGGTCCAAGATCATCCCAATGACGAAAATGTTAATGCTATACTTGTACGACACAATTGGAAAAACAAGCCACGACACAGCAAAACTACTGGGACAGAACATGGTGTCAAATATGCAAAACAAGTTTGACACCACGGAGAGCCAAACTGCATTGACCCTGTCAACTGTCGTGGATATTTTAAACTCGTCAATACTGTAAAGATGTACAATGAGAGTAATCAATAATAAACTGGTGAAAGCAGGCAGCGTTGTCTTTTAAGTTCTTTATTCGAAGCCTCGAAGGTACATGTAAAGGCTGCAGCACCTTTGACAACTTCTCTCCACATATCAAACATACCGATAAGCCAGCATCGTTTGCTGTGAAAGCAGATAACTCTAACCACGCAGAATTAAACCCTCTGTGTTCCTCCGATACTTTTCTTTTCTTTGATTTATCCATAGTTCGCTCATCGAGCCGGGGGTCATGTTATTCACCTGCAAGAAAAGGAGCTGAAGCGGGACCGTCGCAGGATATGACGCATATTTTAGTTGACCTAATTAAAACCGTTTTGTTTTTTATTTATGTGTCACAGTATCACCTCAAAATACAAGATACGAAACATTTTCAACCATGCAACAAAATATAAATAGTCCTACAAATACTTTTATTTTATTTCCTTCTTATTTTTGTCTAAGCTCAAGGGAGCCAGAGCAGAGGGCTTAAAGAGCCGCATGCGGCTCGAGAGCCGCGGGTTGCCGACCCCTGGCTTAGACTGTCGGGGGGCACCTTACTTCTTCCTTCTCTCTGTCTGTGCCTGTGTACTCTCATGTTCTGAATAACCCAGCTTCCCCCAAATTTCATTTTTGTGTCTATCTACGCCGGGATCCTGAGTCGTGGCTGATCCTGAGTCCTGGATCCTGAGTCCTGGATCCTGAGTCCTGGATCCTGAGTCCTGGATACTGAGTCCTGGATCCTGAGTCCTGGATCCTGAGCCCTATTTAGGGGCAATGGATGTCCACTTGCGGGAGACGACAGACAGTGGTGCGGTTAGCCAAAGTGACAATGGATGTCCACTTGCGGGAGACGACAGACAGTGGTGCGGTTAGCCAAAGTGACAGACCTAATGTTAGACCAATTTACAGGCAATGGACGTCCACTCTCGGGAGAGAGACCTCCAGCATGTGTCCCTGACATGGAGACTCTGTTTATTTCACTCATCCAGGACAGAGACCGGGGAAATCTCCTCTCTGTGGCCCCTCCAAGACCCCCAAAGGACGGACCACAGACCTCCAGCATGTGTCCCTGACATGGGCACCTCCATAACCTTGCACACCGTGAGTCCCCGGACTCCCGGACTTAAGCACTCCCCCACGGACTAAACCCAGATGTTCACACCCTACAGAACTCCATGCCCCTGGTTAACCTAAAGGGGGTGGATTTTGCGGTGCTTTACCGTCCGCACATCGGTATCCATATTCGGCCTTATTCACGGCACCACCACCCCTTCTGTGGAGGATATTCTCATGCTCCTGGTAACCCTTTAAATAGTCTGATACTGTCAGGGCTCATCACCGCACTTTACAAGCCATAAATAATGTTTAAATGGTCGGGGAAAGTGTTTTTAAACGTCTGGAAGAGAGTTGTAGCCTGTCATTTTGCAGGATATCATTTAACATGTAACCTCTCCTGGAAATGCACAGAATATGTCCATTTCCAGGAGAGATTCCATGTTAAATTATATCCTGCAAAATGACAGGCTATAAGCCAGGAACAAGTGTTTGAAAGGCGGGGAAAAGTTGTTTAAAATAGTCGGAAAAGTGTTTTTAAACGTCTGGAAGAGAGTTGTTGCCTGTCATTTTGCAGGATATAATTTAACATGGAACCTCTCCTGGAAATGCGCAGAGTATGTCCATTTCCAGGAGAGGTTCCATGTTAAATTATATCCTGCAAAATGACAGGCTATAAGCCAGGAACAAGTGTTTGAAAGGCGGGGAAAAGTTGTTTAAAATAGTCTGATACCTCCAGGGCGCATCACCGCATTTTACAAGCCAGGGAAGGTGTCGGAATCCTGGGTAAACATTGTTTAAATAGTCTGACACCTGGCACTGTATTTGCCCCTGGGAGAGGTTCCATGTTAAATTATATCCTGCAAAATGACAGGCTATAAGCCAGGAACAAGTGTTTGAAAGGCGGGGAAAAGTTGTTTAAAATAGTCTGATACCTCCAGGGCGCATCACCGCATTTTACAAGCCAGGGAAGGTGTCGGAATCCTGGGTAAACATTGTTTAAATAGTCTGACACCTGGCACTGTATTTGCCCCTGGGAGAGGTTCCATGTTAAATTATATCCTGCAAAATGACAGGCTATAAGCCAGGAACAAGTGTTTGAAAGGCGGGGAAAAGTTGTTTAAAATAGTCTGATACCTCCAGGGCGCATCACCGCATTTTACAAGCCAGGGAAGGTGTCGGAATCCTGGGTAAACATTGTTTAAATAGTCTGACACCTGGCACTGTATTTGCCCCTGGGAAACTTCAAGGTTATATTCATGTTTTATTATTTATTTAATAATCACATGATTTTTACAAAAACAGTATACACAGTATACATATATACAATAATAATAATAATAATAATATAACAATATACATAATAAAAACATGAAAAGTGGTGAAAATGAGAAAATGTATCCGAAAATAGTGCCTCCTAATGCGGGCATGTGGACAGTAGCCACAGACTCACAGACACACACACACATGCAGAGATCCAGGGGGCGGAGCACATGGCTTTTTTTACCCAGAAATAAGTCTATGAGAGGCGGGGAGACTCAGAGGACAGGCTGCGTCACCTCACTTTGTAACCCAGGAAAAGAGCAGGAATTCTGGCTGCGTGAGTGTTAAAAGTGCATTCATCTGTGTTAATCCGACAGCCGCAGAGGTGCTGACGCAAAGCAGGCGGAACAAATTGATTATTTGAACCAGGAATAAATGTTTGCAAGGCAGGGAAAGTGTTCCTGCAGCCCCTCCATAACGGTAATAATGATTAGAAATGATTTCCAGGGCAGAAAGCGTTTTTTAAATGTGGAAAAAAATATGTTAAACTGTTTAAAAAGCACAAAGTGATTTGAGTGCAGTTCTCATGTGTCCCCACAGGAGGGCGCGTCGTCCCAGGGAGCACAGTGCATGGTGACAAGGTACGATTTATACCCTAAAATAGCATGCTAAGTGTGGGTGGATTAGTTTCAAAGCATGCACACTCTGCTCGTGTCAGACTTCCATCAAATAGACCGGGGAAAACACCTCTCATTAGCCCCTCACAGACCACCAAAGGACGGACTAAGCAGCTCCAGCACGGCTCCCTCACATGGAGCTCAGGTTATTTCATACCTCCAGGAGAGGGACCGGGAAAACCACCTCTCTGTAGCCCCTGACAGAGCCCCAAAGGACGGACTAAGGACCTCCGGCAACAGTGGCACTTCCATAACCTCGTGCACCGTGAGACCCCGGGCCCCCGGACTTAAGCACTCCCCCACGGACTAAACCCAGATGTTCACACCCTGCAGAATCTCATGCCCCTGGTCACCTTTAAGGGGGGGTGGATTTTGCGGTGCTTTACCGTCCGAACACAAGCATCAATATTCGTCCTCCTTCACAGCAGCAGCAGCAGCAGCAGCAGCAGCAGCAGCAGCAGCAGCAGCAGCAGCAGCAGCAGCAGCAGCAGCACCTGCCCTGCTGCACTTCCATAACCTCGTGCACCGTGAGACCCCGGGCCCCCGGACTTAAGCACTCCCCCACGGACTAAACCCAGATGTTCACACCCTGCAGAATCTCATGCCCCTGGTCACCTTTAAGGGGGGGTGGATTTTGCGGTGCTTTTACCTTTTGTTCCCCTCCTCTGCCTTACACATCCTCCCACGCTCGAGCACTCCTCACTCGGACTAAACCCCTCCATGCACACCGCCAGAACCAGAACCTCACGCCCCTGGTGACCTTAAAGGTGTTTGTCTTTGTTTGTTTTTGTACTCCACATAGACAGGCAGGTGTTCAGCACCACGGACAGAGCGGGCCCGCTGCTGCTGCTGCTGGAAGGTGGAACACTTTGAGTCTTTTTATTTTCTCTTTTCTCCCTGCTCCTGCACACACCTTTTGTTACCCTCCTCTGCATTACACATCCTCCCACGCTCGAGCACTCCTCACTCGGACTAAACCCAGATGTTTACACCCTACAGAACTTCATGCCCCTGGTTACCCTAAAGGGGTGGATTTTGCGGTGCTTTACCGTCCGCACATCGGCATACATATTCGGCCTTATTCATGACACTACCACCCCTTCTTTGGAGGATATTGCAGGATATAATTTAACATGGAACCTCTCCTGGAAATGCACAGAGTATGTCCATTTCCAGGAGAGGTTACATGTTAAATTATATCCTGCAAAATGACAGGCACTGTATTTGCCCCTGGGAACCTTCAAGGTTATACTAATGTTTTTTTTTTTTTTTTAATTTAATTATCACACCACTTTTACAAAAACAGTATACAAAATAAACATAATAACAACATGATTAACAGGGGCCTGGGGGCCATATTAGCCGTCTAACTTGTACAGTGCACCGGGGAAAAAAGGTTGAGTCCACGGCCCCTTTCCCCTCATCAGGAGTACCAATCGGTCCTGAAGAAGAGGTATCGCTGCTCTCCGCCCCTGAATCCTCTTCGGAGGTAGCTGACGGTGGTAGACCTCCTTCTGATGATGATGCTGCTGCAGCTGCTGCCGCCGCCCTGAACATGGAGCGGATCTTCAATGCCTCCTTTATTCCAGGCGTATTCGCGTAGAACCGGTCTGCAGTGCTTACGTCGTGGCACATAAACCTAGCCAGAATCGACCTGCTTTCTGGATCTTGGTGATGCTTGATATTGTCAGCCAGGGCAGTGCGCAAGATGGTGAAGGTGACGGCTGTTTCTAGCCCAGCATCAGCCCAAGCCCTCTTCAAGTGAGCGTTCAGGTTCTTGGAAGCCTGCTTCCCCGATGTGAAAAGGAAGAATTCATTCTGAGGACCCGACAAGCCCTCTTTTATCCCCATCCACCGCATGACCCAGCTAAACTCCTTTATTGTAAGCACCAGCTGTGCTTCACCAAATGTCTTGGCAGTCTTGTGATCCTGCACGTGGATGATGTAGCCCTCAGCAGTGCCCCTTCTGTCCGCCTCAAAGACCTCCGTGTTGGTCATGTTTGCATACACACCCGGACGGTGGCCATACAGGAGGCTCCAATGGAGGGTTAGATAGCCATATAGCAGGTACTGGGTGATTGAGGTCGGATTGCTAGCCATCAGGTCAAGGAGATCAGGGATGCGCTTCTCAGCGGCCGCCATGGCGGCGAGAAGCTCCGCCTGGCTCGGCAGACGATCCAGCTTGTCCCTCTTCACCTTAAACTGGTGGAGAGTGACAGACTTTTTCAAATCGTTAATGTTGGCTTTCACCTCTCTGATGATGTTGGTCATATCAGACTGGGTGAGCCTGCACCCCCGGAGCTTTGATGCAGACAAGTACCTCAGGAAATGGTTCACAGTCTTCAGGAACAACAGCGATGTTGTGACTGTCCGGCCCGACTCTGAAATATACTTGCTCCAGCCACGGACCCTCTTTGTGTCTTTTAGAAACAGCCAGTCTGACAGCCGGTCAAAACCATGGGCCATGAATACTATGAAGTTCTTTATCCGGCTGACATTGGACATACAATTCTCTTTCCGTTTTACTGTCGGTGCAAGACCCTCACAATGACCTCTGTATGTCTGAATGTACGTCTCCATGCTTTTAGGCAACGTGATTTCACGCATGGTATTCCGCAGTCCCTTCCCAGTGCACCATTGATTTTGGGAAGAGGGCCAGTCCTTAGCCAGATTAGCTTTCAGCTTATTGGAGACAGACGCACGGGTCTTCTGGCATACAGGGGTCTCACTACAGGAGGCTTCTACGGACCGCATGACAGTCTGCATCGGGGTCTTGCTTCCGGAGGCTTCTGGGGACCGCATCACAGACTTGAGAGGGATCTCACTCGCAGAGGCTTCTATGGACCGCATGACAGTCTTCACTGGGGTCTCACTACCGGAGGCTTCTGGGGACCACATGACAGTCTTCACTGGGGTCTTGCTTCCGGAGGCTTCTGGGGACCGCATCACAGACTTGAGAGGGGTCTCTCTACCGGAGGCTTTGTCGGACCGCATGACAGTCTTCACCGGGGTCTTGCTTCCGGAGGCTTCTGGGGACCGCATGACAGTCTTCACCGGGGTCTCACTACCGGAGGCTTTGTCGGACCGCATGACAGTCTTCACCGGGGTCTTGCTTCCGGAGGCTTCTGGGGACCGCATCACAGACTTGAGGGGGGTCTCACTCGCAGAGGCTTCTATGGACCGCATGACAGTCTTCACCGGGGTCTTGAGAGGGGTATTGCTGCCGGAGGCTACTGAGTTCATGTCGGGGGTACTTGGGATTGCTACGCCCTTAAATCGTATACATTCTTCGTCTTCCTCAAGCAGAGCAGCAGTGGCATTCTGCTTCCTGGGTTTTAGACCCTGTTTTAGCCTGGAGCGCAGGGTCTTCACCTCATCAATGAGGGCATCCTTCTGAGCCCTCAATGCCACATTGTCCAGCCTCACCTGCATGCAGTCCTCTTCGTCACACTCGGTATGTGGGGAGAAGGGTGGAGGGTGCACCGGGTATTCCTCCTCATTGTCTATATCCAATGATGTAGCCATTCCAATGATGGGATTAGTCTCTCGGAGGTCATGGAGCAACTGCAGGGCCACACTATGCTTCAGCCTTGCCATGACCTGATGTGCCTCATCTCGGGAGAACTCAGGGTGGTCACGAGTTACATGACGGTGTAGTTTCCTCCCAGCATACGAACACCCTGTGATGGGACAGGGTTTGGTCCGAACATTTATTCTACCACTGGCCATTTTAAGAATGATGCCTCTTTCATCCAGGTTCCGCACTGCATGTTTGTGCTTAAGGTGCTTATTCAAAGCCAGATAGCGGAGGCTGCACACCGGGCATTCGGTCAACATCCTTCCAAAAACACACACAATGAATTCTATTTAAATGGTTTTCTGTTTCTCCGTTTATATGCGTTAGCCAACTGCTGATTGCAACCATGGGTCCGATGCTTCAATGCAGGGAACACGGACCAAGGGGAGGACTTGGGTTACCACCTGGTTAAAATGGTCCCACCTCCGCACCAACGCGACTGGCGATGGGTCCGATACATTGATTGTTTTTTGTTTCATGGTTCTGCCACGAACTCACAAGACAGTTTTGGGTACAAAACGTGGGGGTAACAGTACCTCCGGGCGCTCCGTCCCGCTCCGGCTTTCGCCGCAGCGGGGGGAGGAGGCATTGAACCCCTCGCACCTGCCCCCGGAGGAGGCAGGGGAGTCAGGTACCCGGAGGCGCACGGTGGACGGCCAGGGCGAGACCGCCACACCGCACTGGAGTCAGAGTTCCGAGTTTTTCGAGCCAGGTCCCGGTGAAACGCAGTACGGAGCACCCGGCAGGAACCTCCAGCAGACCCCCCCGCGTGGTTCCCTCGTCCCTCGGAAGAGGCGGAGAGGTGGGTGTTTTTCATCTGCTGGCGGACTGCCGGGGAGAACGTGCTGCTCGGGAGCCAGGCTCAGAGTTAGTGGAAGTGAGAGCCCGTGCACCTGCCTTTTACAGCAGGCACGCGCTGGTATCGGGGTGGGGAGAGAAGGTAGATGCAGAGGCTGCAGAAACAGCCAGAGCCTTTCCCCTCTAACACACCCCTCATTTGGTTCATGAGCACTGGGCAGAGTCCCCTGTCAACTCTCCTTATATTCCTCCGGAGACCAGTTGGGAAATGGCAGCATCCCACTTCACCTGGTAGACCATATCGTTAAATGAGCTCAGTAATGTACTGCACAACATCACATGGGTAAAATGAGCTATATCATGCACTGCAAAATCACATTTGGTTTATTTCCAAAAAGCCTGGAAAAAACACATATCCATCATGTCCTGTAAAATATCATTATTTGTTTATGTCCGCTCCAGGATTACCCGTAGTTTGGATGAACCGACCGCCAAGCACCGGAAGCTGGACCCGGGGGAGGAGGCCCTCCGATGGCGGGTCAAAGTTGATGATACCGCAGCTGGCTGGACACTAGCCGTAGAAGAACACCTGGGCGGGACCAGGCATGTCCCTCTTTGCAGACAAGCATATGTGCTCCCAGGAGCAGAGTCAATCCCACAGTTTGGAGGAACCGACCGCCAAGCACCGGAAGCTGGACCCGGGGGAGGAGGCCCTCCGATGGCGGGTCAAATTTGATGATACCGCAGCTGGCTGGACACTAGCCGTAGAAGAACACCTGGGCGGGACCAGGCATGTCCCTCTTTGCAGACAAGCATATATATGTGCTCCCAGGAGCAGAGTCAATCCCACAGTTTGGAGGAACTGACCGCCAAGCACCGGAAGCTGGACCCGGGGAGGAGGCCCTCCGATGGCGGGTCAAATTTGATGATACCGCAGCTGGCTGGACACTAGCCGTAGAAGAACACCTGGGCGGGACCAGGCATGTCCCTCTTTGCAGACAAGCATATGCGCTCCCAGGAGCAGAGTCAATCCCACAGTTTGGAGGAACCGACCGCCAAGCACCGGAAGCTGGACCCGGGGAGGAGGCCCTCCGATGGCGGGTCAAATTTGATGATACCGCAGCTGGCTGGACACTAGCCGTAGAGGAACACCTGGGCGGGACCAGGCATGTCCCTCTTTGCAGACAAGCATATGTGCTCCCAGGAGCAGAGTCAAACCCGCAGTTTGGAAGAACCGACCGCCAGAGCACCGGCACGAAGCCGGGCCGGCGGAGGCCTTCCGATGGCGGGTCACGTTTGCCATTCGATCAATGTCTTTGCAGACAAGCATATATGTGGTTGTTACGCAGGATCAAATAGGTAGTTTGATGAAGTAGGGTCCTGTGCCCGGAGCAAGGCCAATTGCTGAATGCCGCAGCCGACTAAGGCCGCTATGCCACAGTGGAGGATGAGAGAAACAGGTGTTTGTTTTGCATTCCGCGGCAAAGAGGGGAGGTGGAACTTCCACCCCGCTACGGAACCTGTGGTGGGACCCCTGAGTCAGACGGTTCGTCTTGGAAACGCTTCATATCGGTCGGCCTGGGAGGTAAGAGACACGCAGGGTAACGGACACGCAGGGTTACCCCCACGCAGCCCACGCAACACGGAGGAGGCAGGGGAGTCTGGTACCCGGAGGCGCATGGCCGCAACACCGCACTGGAGTCAGGGTTTCGAGTTTTTCGAGCCAGGTCCCAGTGAACGCAAGACTCCAGCAGGAGCCTCCAGCAGACCCCCCCGACGTTTCCCTCGTCCCTCCCGGCCATCAGAGTCGAACCCGCAGTTTCGGAGGAACCGACCGCCAGAGCACCGGCACGAGGCCGGGCCGGCGGAGGCCCTCCGATGGCGGGTCGCGTTTGCCATTCGATCAGTGAGAAATCAGAAGAGGAAGGGGGAAGAAAAAAGACTAACTTGTCTTTTTGGAGAACCATCAAAAATGGGTGAAAATGAAAAAATGTATCCGAGAATAGTGCCCCATAAGGCGGGTAAAGTCCCCTGTCAACTCCCCTCACCTTCCTCCACACTCTGAAAAAGTCAGAGTTATTTTTTGGAGAACCATCAAAAATGGGTGAAAATGAAAAAATGTATCAGAGAATAGTGCCCCATAAGGCGGGTAAAGTCCCCTGTCAACTCCCCTCACCTTCCTCCACACTCTGAAAAAGTCAGAGTTATTTTTTGGAGAACCATCAAAAATGGGTGAAAATGAAAAAATGTATCCGAGAATAGTGCCCCATAAGGCGGGTAAAGTCCCCTGTCAACTCCCCTCACCTTCCTCCACACTCTGAAAAAGTCAGAGTTATTTTTTGGAGTTCCATCAAAAATGGGTGAAAATGAAAAAATGTATCCGAGAATAGTGCCCCATAAGGCGGGTAAAGTCCCCTGTCAACTCCCCTCACCTTCATCCACACTCTGAAAAAGTCAGAGTTATTTTTTGGAGAACCATCAAAAATGGGTGAAAATGAAAAAATGTATCCGAGAATAGTGCCCCATAAGGCGGGTAAAGTCCCCTGTCAACTCCCCTCACCTTCCTCCACACTCTGAAAAAGTCAGAGTTATTTTTTGGAGAACCATCAAAAATGGGTGAAAATGAAAAAATGTATCCGAGAATAGTGACCCACAAGGCGGGTAAAGTCCCCTGTCAACTCCCCTCACCTTCCTCCACACTCTGAAAAAGTCAGAGTTATTTTTTGGAGTTCCATCAAAAATGGGTGAAAATGAAAAAATGTATCCGAGAATAGTGCCCCGTAAGGCGGGTAAAGTCCCCTGTCAACTCCCCTCACCTTCCTCCACACTCTGAAAAAGTCAGAGTTATTTTTTGGAGAACCATCAAAAATGGGTGAAAATGAAAAAATGTATCCGAGAATAGTGCCCCATAAGGCGGGTAAAGTCCCCTGTCAACTCCCCTCACCTTCCTCCACACTCTGAAAAAGTCAGAGTTATTTTTTGGAGTTCCATCAAAAATGGGTGAAAATGAAAAAATGTATCCGAGAATAGTGCCCCATAAGGCGGGTAAAGTCCCCTGTCAACTCCCCTCACCTTCATCCACACTCTGAAAAAGTCAGAGTTATTTTTTGGAGAACCATCAAAAATGGGTGAAAATGAAAAAATGTATCCGAGAATAGTGCCCCATAAGGCGGGTAAAGTCCCCTGTCAACTCCCCTCACCTTCCTCCACACTCTGAAAAAGTCAGAGTTATTTTTTGGAGAACCATCAAAAATGGGTGAAAATGAAAAAATGTATCCGAGAATAGTGCCCCATAAGGCGGGTAAAGTCCCCTGTCAACTCCCCTCACCTTCCTCCACACTTTGAAAAAGTCAGAGTTATTTTTTGGAGAACCATCAAAAAGGGCTAAAAGTGTTGAAATGTATCCGAGAATAGTGCCCCATAAGGCGGGTAAAGTCCCCTGTCAACTCCCCTCACCTTCATCCACACTCTGAAAAAGTCAGAGTTATTTTTTGGAGAACCATCAAAAATGGGTGAAAATGAAAAAATGTATCCGAGAATAGTGCCCCATAAGGCGGGTAAAGTCCCCTGTCAACTCCCCTCACCTTCCTCCACACTCTGAAAAAGTCAGAGTTATTTTTTGGAGAACCATCAAAAATGGGTGAAAATGAAAAAATGTATCCGAGAATAGTGCCCCATAAGGCGGGTAAAGTCCCCTGTCAACTCCCCTCACCTTCCCCCACACTCTGAAAAAGTCAGAGTTATTTTTTGGAGTTCCATCAAAAATGGGTGAAAATGAAAAAATGTATCCGAGAATAGTGCCCCATAAGGCGGGTAAAGTCCCCTGTCAACTCCCCTCACCTTCCTCCACACTCTGAAAAAGTCAGAGTTATTTTTTGGAGAACCATCAAAAATGGGTGAAAATGAAAAAATTTATCCGAGAATAGTGCCCCATAAGGCGGGTAAAGTCCCCTGTCAACTCCCCTCACCTTCCTCCACACTCTGAAAAAGTCAGAGTTATTTTTTGGAGAACCATCAAAAAGGGCTAAAAGTGTTGAAATGTATCCGAGAATAGTGCCCCATAAGGCGGATTGAGTCCCCTGTCAACTCCCCTTACCTTCCTCCACACTCTGAAAAAGTCAGAGTTATTTTTTGGAGAACCATCAAAAAGGGCTAAAAGTGTTGAAATGTATCCGAAAATAGTGCCTCATGAGGCGGATTGAGTCCCCTGTCAACTCCCCTTACCTTCCTCCAGAGCCCAGTTCAAAAACTTTAAGTTTGGTAAGAACCATGCTGGGGGGTCTCCAGGCAACAAAATGTATCCGAGCCAAAGTGCACATACAGCGGATGAATTCCTCCATGAAGTTACACAGCCGTTTTTTTCTGAGTCCTCTCAAAAACCGGGTTTCCGATTTCGTGCAGAAGGTAGCTTGTAAAACATGAACGGTTTTTTACAACGGAGGAGGGGAAGTCTGGATTCCCCTCTCCGTTGTACCTTGCAACGGGGGAGGGGAAAAGTGTTCGGCGCTTCGTCCCGAAGCGCCGAACACTTTTCCCCTTCTCCAATTTTTCAGATCCCCTCTCCCATGTAATTTTAAAAGTTCATTTTTTGATTATTTTAACATATAATTGACCGTTTTCTTTCATTTTTTTTTCATTCCACGGGTGGGGGCCTATGGCAGGCTGCCTATGAGCTCCCAAATTTGGCCCGGATCATCCGGGATTTGTGGGATAAGCTCCATAAACTGACAAAGTCATCCAAATATGTCGCTTTTATCGCCCAAAGATATATCATGCAAATACATTAAAATAGTAAAAGGTACGATTGTGCTCGGCATTAACCGGAATTTGATTTATATAGCCCCCAAAAAATAATTAAAAATCATTTTCGTGGGGAAAAGTGTTAAAACGCCTGATTAAAGCATTTGCGGGACCCCAGCGAGCTCCAGACTATGTGCATTGTGTCGGAGACCCTGGATAATGATAAGACCCATCATTTAAATACAAAAAACACCATTAAAAGTCACTTTTAGGGGCAAAAAACAGCCTCTGTCCACTTCCTTAACAAACTGATGGGAAATGGACAAAATCGTGATTAAAGCATTTTGCGGGACCCCAGCGAGCTCCAGACTAGTTTCATTGTGTCGGGGACCCTGGAGAATGATAAAACCCATCATTTAAATGCCAAAAACACCATTAAAAGTCACTTTTAGGGGCAAAAAACAGCCTCTGTCCACTTCGTTAACAAACTGATGGGCAAATGGACAAAATCGTGATTAAAGCATTTGCGGGACCCCAGCGAGCTCCAGACTAGTTGCATTGTCTTGGGGACCCTCCACAATGATAAGACATCATTTAAATACAAAAAACACCATTAAAAGTCACTTTTAGGGGCAAAAAACAGCCTCTGTCCACTTCGTTAACAAACTGATGGGCAAATGGACCAAATCGTGATTAAAGCATTTGCGGGACCCCAGCGAGCTCCAGACTAGTTGCATTGTCTTGGGGACCCTCCACAAGGATAAGACCCATCATTTAAATACAAAAAACACCATTAAAAGTCACTTTTAGGGGCAAAAAACAGCCTCTGTCCACTTCGTTAACAAACTGATGGGGAAATGGACAAAATCGTGATTAAAGCATTTTGCGGGACCCCAGCGAGGTCCAGACTATGTGCATTGTGTCGGGGACCCTGGAGAATGATAAAACCCATCATTTCAATGCCAAAAACACCATTAAAAGTCACTTTTAGGGGCAAAAAACAGCCTCTGTCCACTTCGTTAACAAACTGATGGGCAAATGGACCAAATCGTGATTAAAGCATTTGCGGGACCCCAGCGAGCTCCAGACTAGTTGCATTGTCTTGGGGACCCTCCACAAGGATAAGACCCATCATTTAAATACAAAAAACACCATTAAAAGTCACTTTTAGGGGCAAAAAACAGCCTCTGTCCACTTTGTTAACAAACTGATGGGGAAATGGA
The DNA here is from genome assembly GCF_949606895.1 of Notothenia rossii. Classification (NCBI taxonomy): domain Eukaryota; kingdom Metazoa; phylum Chordata; class Actinopteri; order Perciformes; family Nototheniidae; genus Notothenia; species Notothenia rossii. Next base: position 56,017,371 of record NC_136904.1, on the reverse strand, counting down.
CAAAATCGTGATTAAAGCATTTTGCGGGACCCCAGCGAGCTCCAGACTATGTGCATTGTGTCGGGGACCCTGGAGAATGATAAAACCCATCATTTCAATGCCAAAAACACCATTAAAAGTCACTTTTAGGGGCAAAAAACAGCCTCTGTCCACTTCGTTAACAAACTGATGGGCAAATGGACCAAATCGTGATTAAAGCATTTGCGGGACCCCAGCGAGCTCCAGACTAGTTGCATTGTCTTGGGGACCCTCCACAAGGATAAGACCCATCATTTAAATACAAAAAACACCATTAAAAGTCACTTTTAGGGGCAAAAAACAGCCTCTGTCCACTTCGTTAACAAACTGATGGGGAAATGGACAAAATCGTGATTAAAGCATTTTGCGGGACCCCAGCGAGCTCCAGATGTGCATTGTGTCGGGGACCCTGGAGAATGATAAAACCCATCATTTCAATGCCAAAAACACCATTAAAAGTCACTTTTAGGGGCAAAAAACTGCCTCTGTCCACTTCGTTAACAAACTGATGGGCAAATGGACCAAATCGTGATTAAAGCATTTGCGGGACCCCAGCGAGCTCCAGACTAGTTGCATTGTCTTGGGGACCCTCCACAAGGATAAGACCCATCATTTAAATACAAAAAACACCATTAAAAGTCACTTTTAGGGGCAAAAAACAGCCTCTGTCCACTTCGTTAACAAACTGATGGGGAAATGGACAAAATCGTGATTAAAGCATTTTGCGGGACCCCAGCGAGCTCCAGACTATGTGCATTGTGTCGGGGACCCTGGAGAATGATAAAACCCATCATTTCAATGCCAAAAACACCATTAAAAGTCACTTTTAGGGGCAAAAAACAGCCTCTGTCCACTTCGTTAACAAACTGATGGGCAAATGGACCAAATCGTGATTAAAGCATTTGCGGGACCCCAGCGAGCTCCAGACTAGTTGCATTGTCTTGGGGACCCTCCACAATGATAAGACCCATCATTTAAATACAAAAAACACCATTAAAAGTCACTTTTAGGGGCAAAAAACAGCCTCTGTCCACTTCGTTAACAAACTGATGGGGAAATGGACAAAATCGTGATTAAAGCATTTTGCGGGACCCCAGCGAGCTCCAGACTATGTGCATTGTGTCGGGGACCCTGGAGAATGATAAAACCCATCATTTAAATGCCAAAAACACCATTAAAAGTCACTTTTAGGGGCAAAAAACAGCCTCTGTCCACTTCGTTAACAAACTGATAGGCAAATGGACAAAAGTGTGATTAAAGCATTTGCGGGACCCCAGCGAGCTCCAGACTATGTGCATTGTGTCGGGGACCCTGGAGAACGATAAGACCCATCATTTAAATGCCAAAAACACCATTAAAAGTCACTTTTAGGGGCAAAAAACAGCCTCTGTTCACTTCGTTAACAAACTGATGGGGAAATGGACAAAATCGTGATTAAAGCATTTTGCGGGACCCCAGCGAGCTCCAGACTAGTTTCATTGTGTCGGGGACCCTGGAGAATGATAAAACCCATCATTTCAATGCCAAAAACACCATTAAAAGTCACTTTTAGGGGCAAAAAACAGCCTCTGTCCACTTCGTTAACAAACTGATGGGCAAATGGACCAAATCGTGATTAAAGCATTTGCGGGACCCCAGCGAGCTCCAGACTAGTTGCATTGTCTTGGGGACCCTCCACAATGATAAGACCCATCATTTAAATGCCAAAAACACCATTAAAAGTCACTTTTAGGGGCGAAAAACAGCCTCTGTCCACTTCGTTAACAAACTGATAGGCAAATGGACAGAAGGGGGAACACGGCCCAGCCGCTGCTCCGCTGCTCCAGACTATGTGCATTGTGTCGGGGAGCCAGGTCAAACCCCTCCATGCACACCGCCAGAACCAGAACCTCACGACCCTGGTGACCTTAAAGGTGTTTGTCTTTGTTTGTTTTTGTACTCCACATAGACAGGCAGGTGTTCAGCACCGCGGGCCCGCTGCTGCTGCTGCTGGAAGGTGGAACACTTTGAGTCTTTTTATTTTCTCTTTTCTCCCTGCTCCTGCACACACCTTTTGTTCCCCTCCTCTGCCTTACACATCCTCCCACGCTCGAGCACTCCTCACTCGGACTAAACCCCTCCATGCACACCGCCAGAACCAGAACCTCACGACCCTGGTGACCTTAAAGGTGTTGTCTTTGTTTGTTTTTGTATTCCACATAGACAGGCTGGGGTTCAGCACCACGCACAGAGCCTACCCGCTACCTCCAGGGCGCATCACCACATTTTACAAGCCAGGAAAGGTGCATGGATCCTGGGTAAACATTGATTAAGTGTTTTTAAATGTGTGGAACAGTGTTTTGTCACTTTCAAAACTCTCCTGTCATTGACCGGAGAATTTGGGTCGATGTTGTATTCAATCTGGCCATTAATATTCCAGTGAGACGAAGTACGTACATTGACCGGAGTGATCCCATGTTAATGTTGTCCAAATACCGGAACATTCCCTAACCCTGGATCCTGAGTCCTGGACTTTGAGTCGTGGCTGAACCTGTCTCTGTGGTCCTGCTTGACTTTCATCATACTACTTCCCTGATGGCTCCCACAGGATTGTTGACATCCTCGTGGATTCATCTTCTTATTATAGACACATGCATTTCCAAACATTTGGTCTACCTATGTTGTAAATGTATTATCTTTTTGATTTACACACGGCATCTATTGTATGTCTGTCCGTCCTGGGAGAGGGATCCCTCCTCTTTTGCTTTCCTGAGGTTTCTCCCATGTTCCCCTTTAAACTGTGGGGTTTTCTCTGGAAGTTTTTCCTTGTACGATGTGAGGGTCTAAGGACAGAGGGTGTCATATTGTCATACTGATATTCTGTACAAACTGTGAAGTCCACTGAGACAAATGTAACATTTGTGATATTGGGCTATACAAATAAACATTGATTGATTGATTGATTGATTGATTGACATGTCTCACAGAGTATATATGAGTCTGCAGGAGTGCACACAGGGTATAATGTGTGTGTGTGTTTTATAGAGGACTGTTGCTGTGCAGGAAGTAAAAGAGATAAGACTTTCTTTAGAAAACTGTTATCTTACAATCCTCCCTTAGGGAGGGCCGCATCCTCCAGGTACGACCTTGGCGGGATGCTACGTTGTGGTACAACAGGTCGAGTTGCTCCAATACAATTTCTAAGCATAATATAATCATTTGGTTTTTACCATATAAAGTAACAATAAAGAAATTGCCACTACATTCCCCCCCTTTTGATCATATTTGATCAATCAAGAAAATAAAACAAATGACAGGATAGACTGATATAACACATCAATGAATACATTCCATCGCTGGTTTAAGTAAACACATCATAAACATATCATGGAAAGTGGCTGTTTTTGTGGAGGACAGACTCCGTATGTAGAAAGCAAAAGAATACTGAAAAGAGGGAATGGCAATTTTACACACAATTTTACAGCTCAGTGTCTGACTCTTCAGTGTCGGAATCAGTGGGGGCTGAATCTGGGTTGGTCGTAACATTGTCAATGGTTTGAGGTAGAGCGGTGTATTGTACGAATGCAGAGGAGATCATAATAGAAAAACATTTCTTCATGAGGGGAACTACACAGCATGTACAACAGAGGAGCAAGGCTATGATGGTGAGGAATGGCGTGACTATTCTGGCCAGCCAACCTTCCCGCCCTCCCGATGTGAGCCAGCACCACCAGTCCCAGCCTACAGGGTCGTATTCCACATCGTCAGCCTTTATGTCTGCCAGAAGTGCGTTAAGGTGTTAAGGTGTTATGGTGCGAGTCATGTTCTCTGATATGTCTGGAATGTATGTGCAACAAGAGTCTCCAATAACGTGACATAGGCCCCCCCTTGAGGCAAACAGGATATCTAGAGCAAATTGATGTTGCATTAGCATATTTCTAGTTGCTACCATAAACGGATTCAGCGCCTGAAAACCTTGAGTAACTTCGAAAGTGAGGTTTTCCAATCGTGTGTGTATTTTGTCTATATTATGAGCGTTATTCACGGAGCCCCACCAGGGGAACGCCCCGCTGAAACCCTTCTCGCCCTGAGATGTCATTGAAGCCCTCTTAGCCCTATGGTGGTCGGGATGTCTGAATTCTGGATAGTGGTGTGTGGTATGCATCAATGAGTCGAGAACGGTGATTGCTGGAGTCAAATCCACTAAGGTGCACATGCCCGTCCAAAAGGGTGCTAAGACTTGATACAACTTGTTTCCGCACAGCCACACATAGTCTTGGGGAGCCCCTGCCCCAGCATCGGTAAGCCATGCTAGGAGAAGAGAGGTATGCGTGACATTAGGGAATGCTTGGGACGAATTGATTCTATCGGGAAATCCTTTTACTAGACAGTCTTTGAGATTGAATTTTTCAGCGCTGCATGTGTTTTTTATGATACGAGTACAACCCGTGGTTGTGCCAAGGTGTAAGCCTATGCGGTTTTTCCTTCTACTAATGCAGAGACTATGGGTAAGGTTTTCTAGACGGCTGGGGTGAACGCGTGCCACCGGGTCATACAATTCGAAGGAGTTAGTCATCATCTCGGTGGAGTTTATTGCGCGCAGTGTGGCGTTCGCCATGTGCTCACATGGTGCTGGAAGAGAGGCGTTTGCAAAATACCATTTATTCAACCCTCTGGTAGACCCGGTCAGGGCCATAAAGGCACACAGCTGTTCTGTGTTGTTTAGAGGTCGTGGGCGAACAGGTAATGCCATTGATGAGTCCTGGGGGAAAGGGTGCATGCATAACACGAACCGTTTTGCCCTGCGGCCTGCAGAAATGACCTTAGAGTGTGCCACCATACGTTACCGTCTAGTCTATTACTAGTTTTCCAAATGTCGTCTTTTAAGTCGTCAATGCTGTTACCTACGGAAGGGTCATGTTTCAGAACGGTTGATGTACCTATTGATGTTAGAAGTTGTGTTAGAGGTTTGGCTTTAGGGGTGTCGTTTTTGGGGGTGATGTCTATATAAAACGCGCCACATGGGTCTTTGCCAGATACATACGCGCAAACAACGTAATAGCCCCTGTCTGATATTTTGGCCTTCTGTAGTTGTAGTAGGACGGCGGGACTTGATGAGTTGACTTTAGAGATAGATAGTCTCCTTTTGATTTTTGTTTTGTCGGCCCATAAGGTATAACCCCAGTCCTTGCGTGAGGTGGTCCATAAAACCAAAGCCCATCCTCCTGAACAGTGGGTACTAGTGTAAGTGCCATCTATTACATAGCAGATGTAAACGTCTGCCCGCCCCAGCTTCATAGGGTCGGGGCAAGGGAAGTAGTTACACGGGTCTAACTGCACTGTGCTATCTTCCCCTTCTCCCAGAGTAATATTACCAATCCCTGCTTTGATAAGCCCCTTTGACCATACGGTTCTCCCGGATTCCCCAACGTACCTTTTTGCTACTTTGACTTTGATTAGAGGGTTGTGTACTAACCATGGATACATGAAGTATAGGATTATGGCAAACACAAAACCCATAAGGAATATGCAAAGGATCCACTCTACTAGTGTCCAGACCCTCCAACAGTTTCTGCATTGCTCACGGTTGCGTTGTCGTCTTTCCAGGTGGGCGTTAGCCAATTCTTGTACGAGGGGTTCCATCTTCAATCACTCGCCAGTGATCAGGCAAACAGTTTATGTTGGTGTCGTCGTCTGCTTCGTGGATGTGTCTAGTCTGACTGAGCCTGTGCCTTCATGACCATGTCAATTAAACCCCACACCATGACGGCACAGACGAGGAACCAGAGGCATATGAAAAAGCACAGCTGGCCGTCGCCCATGAGTCTTGTGTGTGGTACTAGGGTGTATGTGCTGCGTGTGTGGTGCTGGTGGTGACTTGGCACGTCACTTGTCGTCGTCTGTTTCTACTGGACCGGCTAGACTGGGGCGGAGATGACAGCTTTGCAGTGGCTGGCGTGGACCCACGTGGCTCTCTCGGCGACCTTGACCGCTGTCTGGGTGACGAGAAGCACCTGGTAGGGACCTTGCCAACGGCTGGATCTCCAGCTCTTTCTCCGGAAGTCCTTGACCAGCACGAAGTCGCCTGGTTGGATACGGTGGAGTGGACCAGTAGCAGGGGTAGGTAGAGCTGCCGCTACCTGGCGTCTGATATCTGCTAAATTGGATGACAGGTTAACACAATATGACAACATAGCATCCTCACACAAAGTTGTGGAGGGGAGAGGACATCCTGGAGCCTTGATCCCAATCTGTGGAGGAGCTGCAAAAAGGATCTCAAACGGGCTGAGTTGACTCCGTGTTCGTTTCCGCATCCTCATGTACATCAGCACAATGGGCAGGGCTTGTGTCCAGGATAAACCTGTGTCTGCACAGCATTTTGCTAGCTTGTTTTTGATTGTACCGTTCTCTCTTTCCACCGCACCACCACTCTGTGGATGGTAAGCACAATGCTTTCTGATGTCCATGCCAAGGTATTCTCCTATCTGTGCAATGGCCTCATTAGCAAAATGTGAACCATTGTCGCTAGAGATCTTGCTTGGTATCCCCCATCTAGGAATAATTTCCCTTAGTAAAGCTTTAGCCACAGCATTTGCTGTCTGTGCGTTTACCGGAAATGCTTCAACCCATTTGGACCACATGTCAACCATTACAAGACAGTGTTTCTTACCCTCGGATGGACTAAGTTCGATGAAATCCAGCATTAGGTGCTCAAATGGTCTAGTTGGGGGTGGGTGTGCACCTGTTCCTGTAACCTTTACCGGTCTACCAGAATTTTGCGTAATGCAAATTAAGCATGCTTCACAATGTTTTTGAGCTGTTACTGTGAATCCCCTTGTGAACCAATGTTGATTGATAGCCTCTAACATCCCCCCTTTTGACACATGATCCAACCCATGTGTCAATTTAGCAAAATGTGAGAAAAAATGCCTCGGGAGACATGGATTGGAATTTGGACCAACCCAGATGCTGGAGGTGGGGTCAAAGGTAACACCAGCAGTTTTCCACTGTGCTTTTTCTGTTGGTGGAGCTAACTGCTGCATGGCAGTTAGTGACGACATATTGTCAGTGATGGAGGAAACAGGGATGTTAACAAACGAGTGTGCGTGTGGTGCGAGAGGAATCAGGGCGGCTGCCTTTGCAGCTGAGTCAGCAGCAGCATTTCCTAATGAAACGGGGTCGGTGTTGCTGGTGTGTGCAGCACATTTACATACTGTGACCTCAGACGGGAGCAGAATGGCGTCCAATAAGCCTGCAACTAGGACATGGTTAAGCACTGGCTTACCGTCAGATTTCAGGAATTGTCTACACTTCCAGATAGCCCCAAAATCGTGTACTACCCCGAAGGCATAACGTGAGTCAGTGTAGATAGTTACAGATTTGCCTTTTGCCAAAGTGCAGGCCTCAGTGAGTGCCATGAGCTCTGCTGCTTGTGCTGAGAGGTGGCATGGGAGCGGTCCGGAACAGAGGACAGCAGAATCTGAAACAACAGAGAAACCCACCCGATTAGTGCCCACAGGGTCGCGAGAGGCGGACCCATCAACATACAAAACAAGGTCAGGGTTGGTCAGGGGTACATCTTTTAAGTCAGGTCTGGGAGTACATACAATAAGAAGCTCGGCAACACAGTCGTGTTCGTCACCGTCTTCTTGGAGAGGCATAAGAGATGCTGGGTTCAGAGTGGTACAGCGTTTGACTTCAACATTAGGCATGTCTAGCAGGCATGTGTGATACCTAAGATAACGTGCAGCAGAGAGGTGTGATGTTCTCTGTTCACAGAGGATGAGAGAAACAGCATGTGGAACCAACAGTGTTAAAGGTGCATAACCTACAATGTCACGTGAGGAGTTGAGAGCTTTTTCAGCTGCAGCAACTGCACGGAGACATTTTAGGCAGGCCAGCAGCTACAGTGTCCAGCTTGGAGGAAAAATAGGCAACAAGCCTCTGTTTTCCCCCATGATCTTGAAGGAGAACTGAGGTCATACACCCATTGCGTTCATCTACTGCCTGTGTAAAAGGCTTGGTAGGATCAGGCAGACCTAGCGTCGGCGGGGATTGGAGAGCCAGCTTCATGTTAATGAAGGCTTCGTCGGCTTCCGGCGTCCATATAAGGCGATCCACAGGTTTCAAACCGGTGACATGCGTGATTGTACGGAGTGGCTGTTCGAGCGGAGAATAGTTAGGAATGAATGACCTGCAGTATGAACACATACCCAAAAATGACATCATCTGTCGCTTAGTGACAGGTTTTGGCAGAGCAGCCAATGATGCAATACGCTTATCTGAAAGTGTTTTTCCCTCTCCTGAAATGATGCGACCCAGAAATGTAACTGTCTTTTGCACATACTGAAGTTTAGACAAACTGGCCTTGTGGCCCTCAGCTGCGAGGTGTTGTAACAAGGAGATGGTATCAGCTTCACACTGTTCTGCTGTGGGTGCGCAAATCATGAGGTCATCAACATATTGTATGAGAGCGGTGCCTTTGGAAACTTGTAGAGAGGCCAAACTTGTACACAATGCTTGGTTGTACACAGTGGGAGATTCGCAGTAGCCTTGACACAAACGTGTGAATGTGTATGGCTTACCCTCATATTCAAATGCGAACCAAAATTGACTGTTTTTGTGTACAGGGACACTGAAAAATGCATTTGAGAGGTCTACAACAGTGAAAAAGGCTGCAGAGGCTGGAACCTGAGAGAGAATGAGATAAGGATTTGGAACGAGCGGCGCACGTGCATGTACGGCTTCATTTACAGCTCGTAAATCCTGCACAAATCTCCATTCGTCAGGAGGTTTGTCCCGGATCTTTTTAACAGGAAACACTGGAGTGCGTACCGGAGAATCATTACATGGAACAATGACCCCTTGTTTAAGCAGAGAGGTAAAAACTGGCCGGATGCCATCAACAGCTTCACGCTTTAATGGGTACTGGGGTTGGTTTGGGCGGTAGGTAGACTTTGGGGTGATAACAATAGGTTCGGCAGAACGGATTAGACCAACATCATATGTGTGAGCTGCCCAGAGTGTCGGAGGCACATCTTTTAGCGCGGCAGGAAGCTCAGAAATATGAGAGTAACCTGAAAACACAGGCTCCCCTGGGCCTTGCACAGGGTTAACAGAATCATCCCCAATCAGAGCCAGAGTACGCAGCGCGTGTACATTACAGTTGACATCGTACTTAAACACATCATGTGACATAGAGTACATGATCTGAGGTGTGTGTGTGGCTGTCCAATCAGTAATAGATTCCCAATCTTTAACGAATGGACCCAAATCCCTCCATTTATCAGTGGGGCCCCTTGCTAGTGAAATGTGTTGGACCGCCCCTGGGATTTGATACAGCTGGTGTTGTGCAGGTGTGAGTGTGACAGAAATAGCGCTGCGCAGCGAGCTCCAATACATCGTTTTAAGCATGATTTCATCATTCACACATTCCAACAGAAACTGTTCATCATAGTATTTGCATTTATCATCAGAAACACTAGCAGTGCAATGCAAATGAGGAGCTTCCATAAACACAGCCAGTGAGGAGACACGCTGACGGGCCAAACGCAACAGTTTCTGAGAATCAGGAAATGTTGCCAGCCATTGATACACATACAACAATTCTTCGTCAAATGCGAGTTTTTGGACCATCATAGGAGATGGTCGTCTGACCTTTAGACCCTCATTTGTAGAAATGAGATCAAGGCCAAACCGGAGGATCAGATCTCTGCCCAATAAATTTATAGGGCAGACAGATGACAGAAGAAAACTGTGTTTTACTGATGTGGGAAATGGATGGCTGGCATCACCGCTATCTCTACACTGAATTGGTACAGAAAACTTCTCCTTTACAGTCACACCAGCAGCTCCTATTGAGTGGATAAATCTACCACTAAATCTACAATTTGGCAAATCTGCCAGTTTTACTACAGAATGTGTAGCCCCAGAATCAACCAAAAATGTAACATCAACACCCATGATAGCCAGAGTTAGTGTGGGAAATTTCTTAAATGCTTTTTCAGTGTCATATTTCAAATATGTACCCTCTTTAACCACAGGCATGTTTTCTAATTTTTCTAATGTATCAATAGCTTGCACGATGTGTGTGTGTGTGGCACTTCCCTGTTTTGATGCTGCAGGCAGATGTCCCGTCTCACTCGACCGAATTCCCTCCTCTTCCTCCACCTCCTCCCGCAGATGATGTCAGTTTGAAGAATTGTCATTGTTTTGAGCAGATTGAGTGTCTTTCTTTTGGGTGTTCTTCGCACATTCAGCGACAAAGTGACCCATTTCACCGCAGTGGAAACAAGCACCATTATTGCCAGTGTGGTTGCCTCCTCGTCCTCTGCCTTTTCCTCTGAAACCTCCAAGGCCTCGGACACCTCCCCTGCCTCTTTGGCCCCCACTGCCACGGCCGTCTCTTTGGGGTTGGTGTGACCAGGCGGTTGTAACGGCTTGGACCATGGTCAGTTGGGCCTTGTTTTTTCGGTCGCAGCGTTTGTCATTTTTCTCCCTCTGCTGAATCCCCACCCATCGCACCGGCGTCCAGATGGTTTGGGTCTCGATACGCCAGGGGAGGTGGATGGACCTGAGGGTGGAACGGAAATCCGTGGTCGAGGAGAGGGTCCCTCGTACCTGTAAGAGACGGATACAGAGAAGTGGATGTCTGGTGGAATGGATTGTGTGATTTCGGACAACATTTATTTTCCCTTTTTCCTTCACTTTCATCATCCGCCTTTATTTTCTTTATTGCCGAGGCCAACTGCCTCCTTTCGCGGCATTCTGCTTCACCCTCCCAGTATTTTAACCACTTTCTGTGACTTTCTATCTTTTCTAACTCTTTTACTTTAATTGTACTCTTCTTTCTCATTCCATCTTCACACTCTTGTAATTTGTCCTTTAGGTCTTTGATTTTTTATTTACTCAAAGATCCTCCCTTTGGAAATCCGAACATTTCCGTCCATATATTTAATTTAGACAGACTGCTTTCACCATATTTTGCTCGCATGACATCTACAATTGGGCCCTCAGGAGGCTCTGCCCCCTTACTTTGCTTTGTCCCCATGGAGAAAGTCTTTAAGTGTTACCAAAACACCCCGTGTTACCAAAACACTATTTTTCACCCGTCGGTGATGTGATATTTGTTCCTCAGTACAAATCACACAAAAACTGATCGTAAAAGCTTTTACGACGGATATACCAAATATCCTACGGATATACCAAATATCCTACTTTTGAGCAACCCGCTTAATAAATGTCATGGAGGTTAATTACGTTTTACTTTTAAACAATTAGAAATTGTACATCTCACAAGATATTTGAGAGGAATTGAGTTCGTTGGATCTCGTGAAGTCAATCAGTTTCACTCAGGCGCTGGTCCTCTCGTCCCGTAACACTTTCTGTCGAGGTAGAAGAGAATCCGAGGATCCCGGCGGCCAACCACCAGGTTCCCTGGGTGTCCCCGACGGAGCTTTCAGAGATCCCACTCTTCTGACACCAATTTGTTGTGGATATTTTAAACTCGTCAATACTGTAAAGATGTACAATGAGAGTAATCAATAATAAACTGGTGAAAGCAGGCAGCGTTGTCTTTTAAGTTCATTATTCGAAGCCTCGAAGGTACATGTCTCACAGAGTATATATTAGTCTGCAGGAGTGCACACAGGGTATAATGTGTGTGTGTGTTTTATAGAGGACTGTTTTTCTGCAGGAAGTAAAAGAGATAAGACTTTCTTTGGAAAACTGTTATCTTACAATCCTCCCTTAGGGAGGGCCGCATCCTCCAGGTACGACCTTGGCGGGATGCTACGTTGTGGTACAACAGGTCGAGTTGCTCCAATACAATTTCTAAGCATAATATAATCATTTGGTTTTACCATATAAAGTAACAATAAAGAAATTGCCACTACACAACACTGCTGGATCCTAGATTCAAAACTATTGGATTCTACAATCAAGTACAGGCAGCGGCATCAGTTAAACGACTGAAAGCATTTTGCACACAACTGAGGAAAAAGGCACAACCTGACACACCTACAGAAGAACAGCCCTCCACATCAGCTCAACCGGCACCAGCAAATGTTGACAATCCATCATCCACAGGTAATGTTATAAATAGTTAATTGATAAAATGCAGGACAAAATAAGTACAAGTAAAAAAGGATACACATTGAAACCTTTCAGTACTGATGATTACAGTCATGTTTGTCTTTCAGGTCTTAACCTTTGGGAAACTCTGGACAGAGATGCTTCTGAAGCGAGGACAGCAAGGAATGCCACAGCAGATGCTACAGTGGAGGTGCAGCGGTACATGAGTGATCCACCGCTGGAAAGATCGAAAGAACCACTGGCATACTGGGTGGACCATCAAAATGTGTATCCCAATCTGTTCAAACTGGCGAAACAATTTTTATGCATGCCAGCATCATCGGTTCCATCTGAGCGAGTGTTTTCAAAATGCGGGAAAATTGTAAGCAAGAAAATAAATCGGTTCAATCCAAAAACTGTTGAAAAAATAATGTTCCTGAATAAAAATCTTTGAGTGTTCCCCATCCCACATGAACACCCCCTGCCAAAGTTACACAAGCACACCATAACCTATGCCATATTTTGCCAGAACCCTCTCATCAATAAAACAATACACGCATTCATCCATCTTTATTTGTAAATGATATTCATGATACATACAGTTTATATATATATTTATATATATACATATTTATATTTATTTATAGTTCTATATACACATATTTATATTTATTTATAGTTATATATATATACATATTTATTTATAGTTCTATATATATATATATATACATTTATATGTATTTATAGTTCTATATATATATACATATTTATATTTATAGTTCTATATATATATACACATATTTATATGTATTTATAGTTATATATATATATATATACACATTTATATTTATTTATAGTTCTATATATATATATACATATTTATATTTATTTATAGTTCTACATATATATACACATATTTATATGTATTTATAATTTACACCTACATATTTATTTATACCTATTTCCGACACAATAGAGAACAGCAGTGACGCGTCGTTAAACCCGGACGTACACTTCTTCCGGTTCCTTCTTGAAAAACCAATGCAAATTCTCCATAGGATTTTGGAAAATAGCTCGAAATAAGGTCTGTGGTTGACACACATTTAACTGGCATTTGTTCAGGAAAGGAAGGTTGACTGCCAGCCAGGCGCGCCAGATTCATTTTAGAAGTGGGGGGGCCAAAAAAAGTGTGTGTGTACTGTATGGCCCAATCCCAAACCACGCCTTACACCCTACCCCTACACACTCCCCCTCCGTGACGGAGTGACAGGCTCCCTCCTGTCAGATGGAGGGAGTAAATACAGCAGCAAGCTTTGGGACAAACTCCCCTCTCTCCGGCAGAAACAGGAAATACCGTAATATGTAGGCCTAACAACGGTTTCAAATCAGCATCTCTTTGGCAAAAAATGTAAATGAATAGCTCAAATAAAACTCCAAACATCTTTAATTGTGTTTTTTATAAAGCTCTTTTAGTTTTAAACCTGATGTTTATAAGCTTCTTAGTTTTTGCAACAGTCTCTAAATATACACAACTTTATAATAAAATGCACACATTTACCTTTTTCTAGACTACAGGTATGATCCTAAGTAAAACAAAAATGAGGTTATCATGAGGTTGTTAACATCGCAATTTATCACTTTAGTGGTTTTGCAAATAATTAACCACTCTCTGATTTTGTACCATTCTGCGTTGTAGGCCTACCTTCTCTTTGCCCAAATAATCTACTAGCGGTCTCCTTTTTTCCGATAGTTAGCTTTACAGCTTTACCCGCCTCAATGTCCCGACAACAAACCTCCATGCAGTCGGAACCAGCCTATTTCGGTTCAACAACGGCGGCGGTGGGGGCGGCGGCGGCGGTTTTGACAGTTTCTGCGGCCGCAGAGCTACTGCTTTTGGGTTCATCAGGCTTCGCTGTTTGAAGAAGGTCAAGGCTCCGGAGATGTGGATGTCAGGGATGTGACCTTCCAGTTGTTAAATGTAAGTTTAGATTGACTGTATTTAGTTTTCTTCTGCGCTGGTTCTTCTGACATGTTTGCAAGTGTAGGCTATATATTCTTTCTATCTAGGTTAACGGCTGACACACAGAACAACGTAACAAATAAAGTAAATAACGTAACAAATAAAAAAATCTAAGCTTTTTTATTGGTTGTAATTTACATGGATACATTTGAATGGTGTGACAATGTCCTATTTGATTGGGTTAAAATGTACATATTCTTCCTGTTATGTGTTATGTCTGCCTGCTTTATTTGACCTAATGCAAAATGACCTGCTCCATCGAAATCAGTCGCATTGACCCGAAGACACATTTTGATTCCGAGCTTTTTAATGATATCAGGATTGTTTTTGTAGGCTACTCCAAATATTAAGCAAAATATGTCACATTATATAATGACTGTTACAGAGTCATCATTTTGAGAAAAAGGCCTTTAAAGTTTTCTCTTCTCTGGAATCCATCAATCTGATTGATTATTAGCGGAGCAAATGATCAAAAATACTACGGAGGGAAGATATTTTCGTTTAGATTACTGCACTCACGGGAAACACCGGCTGTTGTTATGCCTGTTGTGACGTTAAGTTACTCCGTTCTCCGCTTGTTATGCCGTTACAAGCTTCAAACCTGTATTTATCATCTGAATTTGCCGAAACAATTTTAATATTCTGAAAGCCAAGACTTTGTTTATTTGAAATCAGATGAAAACAAACTGTAACGGACCCTGCCGTGTTATCTATGATTACTATGTGCCTTACATTCATAATTTCAGCGGGAGGGAGGGGGAGCAGCGCTGTGGAAGAGCAGAGCAGTGAGAGGCGAGCTGTGGTCTTCCCTTTACAAGCTTAAAAAATGCGTGTAGCTACTGAGATTGAATATATATAACAATAACAAATAACAAAATATACACAGCTAGATCAGATCGCGTTTTAGATGTGACTTTAGAGTAGAGGGGAATTATTGAAACAGGATTTTTACAGTGTTCCGCGCCGCGATACGTGTGTGTTTCTGTATTTTTGCGTTTGTGTGTATTATGTTTGTTTCCTGGGGAAAACACTCACGAGAAACACCGGCTGTTGTTATGCCTGCAGTGACGTTAAATTAGTCCGTTCTCAGCTTGTAATTATGCCGTTACAAGCTTCAAATTTGTCGGCCTATTTATCATCTGAATTTGCCGAAACAAGTTTAATATTTTGAAAGCCAAGAATTTGCTTAGGCCTATTTGAAATCAGATAAAAACAAACTGTAACGGACCCTGCCGTGTTATCTATGATTACTGTACCTTACATTCATAATTTCAGCGGGAGGGAGGGGGAGCGGCGCTGAGGAACAGCAGAGTGGTGAGTGAGAGCTGTCATCTTCCCTTTACAAGCTTCAAACATGCCTGTAGCTAGTGAGATTGAATATAACAATCAAAAATAACAAAATATACACAGCTAGATCAGATCGCGTTTTAGATGCGACTTTGGAATAGAGGGGAATTATTGAAAAGGGATTTGTACGTGGCATCTGCTGCTGCGAAAATGTGGGGCAGGGCTGAAAAGTGGGGGGGCCAATGGCCCCCTGGCCCCCCTGCTTCCGGCGCCCTTGCTGCCAGCAACTTTGGAGCTGTCCTGAGGTCAAAGCGTGTGACTGCTTCCCTTATTGCCAGAGTGCTAGGGCAACAACAGGCCCTTGATGGTGTTTTGTCTGTACAGTGGGGGACTATGAATGAATGTGAGGGCGTCAGGGCATTCACCACTGCAACCCAGATGCAGGTCCATGAGTCAGATTTGTGGCTCTCCCTATCAGGAATGTTGGGGGCATCTCCAGATGGTCTGGTAGGGTCTTGCATGATTACTGTTCAACTATACCTCTGTTTTTATTCTTTCATCTGCGGGTACTAAATGGCTACAAACATTGTGGAGAAATTAGCTTAAACATGTTTTATTACTCTATATGAAATGGAAGCAGCTTTTATGACAGGGACGAGAGAGCTGGGGGAGGGAACATTCTTCTTGAGATTTTCAGCATGTCAATTATTAGGGAAATCTACTTGTTTTCAATAGATGTGTGTGGTTAATTACTTTGTATTAATAATAACAGTATGTGTAAAGGAAGCTGGAAATATGCAATGTGAAACCTTTTATTTGAAGTAAAGATGTGAACAATAGCTCAAACAAATGGAAGGGCTGTAGGACAAATAAGTGTGTTCTCTATATTAGGCCTGTGTGAAGTTTGACTATTTGAAAAGCATCTCTAATACTGCTTAAGAGCATAGGTAATGTGTTCCTCGTTATTATTGATATGAAAGTGATTTACATGTATTAAGTTTATTTAGCCAACTATAACAACTATATCTTAAAACATACTTTTAACTTGTGTGTGGTAACCTGAGGGGGGAAGATGGACTCAGGGACAAAGGGCCATAAAGGGGATGTGTGTGTGCTGGCTGCAAGATGTGAAATAAGATAAGGAAACTTGTTGTTTAGAGCAGGTTCGTACCAGACACCAAAAGCTGTCTGGTCTTCGTCAAACTGAAAGAGACTTTTTGTTTCCGGGTTTCTTCTGCTGTGTCGCACTGATTGGGTGCGACAGGCCATGTGTTGGTCTCTCCCAATAAGATGACCTCTGGGGGAAAGCACGCACACACCTCCTCCTGTGTTTTAGTATGAAAGCCTGTGTTTTCCTTTGGTTTGCGCTCTTGTTTTTGACTGGCCGTTCCTGAGACCTGTCTCACACGTGGTAGAACCTGAGCCCGGAGTACTCTGCAGAGTGCTTCGTGATTCGATGATGTATTTGTATTGTTACCTTGTATCATTAAAACAAGATTATTGTTTAACTTGTATTCTGGTGTTTCTTAATCCCTTCCTTTTTACGAATTTACCCAGCTTATCAAATGACACGCGGAGACGAGGTTGGTTTTAAACATCCTCCAAATCTCCAACAAATGGTGACCCGACATGTCTGAGTGGGGTGTTTTCGGGGAAGAGACCACCAGCAGCAAGCGGACGAATAGTCCAGGGCTAAACATCTCGGCCTCTTCTGACAACTAAAAACAGAGCTCTGGCAATAACAGGTGAGCAGATACCAGCTTAATTCGAAATCTGTGATTTGACCATATTCCAAATTTCAGGGTTGTCAGACGAAGTTTACAGTGTTTTTATGGTAACAATACGGATACGTGTTTTAGTTGTAAAGTAGGATATTGAGTTCCTGCAGCTGGAAGGGTATCGGAGTCCCTGGCTTAAAAAGTGGAGGTAGAGTCCCCACAGTTAGACTGTCTGGAGTAGTCAAATGGTAGTATTAAGTCTCCATATAAGACTGACTCAAAATAACAAATCCACAGCTCGACGGGGCTGGAGATGAGTTATTTATGTTATAAGTGATCCAAAGGAGAGTAACGCAAACTTCAGAAAGTCATTCTGAAGTGACCGGGCCTCACTATATCCTTTGTTCTGTGGGGGTTGAATCTATAAAGCCAAACGTCACGATAAAGAGTTCTGTAAGCCTGGGTTACGACTCCATGTCAGCGTCACATTGTTGAAAGACGGTGTTGAAGCGCGCTGAGAGGCTTGCTAAACTTGTTGAAATAAACATCGGTCAATAAAAGCTGGACAGACAGTAAGGAGGATATATTTCTTGTAAATAAATAGAATATATTATTGAACATGAAACAGCCTAAGTCAGATGAATAGATACGAAGTCATAATGAAGGGAGAATTTGAGCGTGAGTTAAGAGCTTACGAGGACAGTGGGTTCAAGCAGAAAAATTGAATAAAAGGATAGCAGAAGTGTTAATTGTTGAAAGACGCCCCCCCTTTTCCTAAAGAGGCTGAGAGCTGCAGCGGGGGAGAGAGAAGGGGGTGTCAGTATTTGTCTGTGAGAGTTCCCCCCCCCCTTTTTCCTCTCGAGAGCAGCAGCGGCCCGGAGGGTGTCTGCTTGCTTTTTCTCTAGTGATCTGAAGTTGGAGTGAAATACATAGAAAATTAACAGATCAAGGTGTGATTTGAAGTGGTAGATATATTGAAATAAATAAGAAACAATGATTTGCTGCTATTTAAACATAGTCTTTGAGAACTGATTGATACCGTTGCATTGCGTTGTGAATTTCATGGTAGTTGTCATTAACTAAGACTTGTACTTAATTATATTCCAAGGGGAAAATTATATTAAATACAGGAACAAAAGAGTAGAAAGTAAAGAGAAGGTTTTTGTAAGTTTGTCAGAGGGAATCTGTTAATGTTTAAGCATGGCACGAGGTTTTGCTCCAGCCATCTCACACGGTTACACAAAGGGGTGATTTATGAGAAACTTGTGGTCAGGAGAAATTAGATGTTTTGGAAAGTAGAGAGAGAGAGAGAGAGAAAATTAAGGTTGTTGCTAAAATATAGAGAGTAAAAGTTATATAAAGTTAACTACTATTCGGGAGAATGTCATATTGTTGAATGAATAACCTAAATAAATGAAGATGGTGAAATAGTTTGATTAAGGATACAACCGGTAACTACTGATTAAATACACAGTGATGGTGTACATGAACATTGAGAGTAGATTAAGTTGTTTTGTTCTTCATGCTTTTCACCAGAAGTCATTTGAATTGTTATTATGTTTAAGTAGTGTTGTTTTGTGTTATATTTCTAAACTATTATGTACCCACACGCAGGTGGTTTCTTTGTCCCAGTTCATTTTAAAGTCAGCCGCCTCATGGCTAAATCTATTTGACCCCATGAGGTCAAGAGTCATTATGTTAGACCACCATCTTGTGAAAGACAAATCATTGTTCTTTTGTCACATTTTGAATTAGAAAAGAGTTCATTTTGCTAGATCAATTTATCTATAAATGTTGTAGTGGGAGTTTTGTGTTTACTAACATTTTTAGGAACGACAACACCAGGAGATGAGTAAACTCAAGAATCCGTGGAGTGTAAATACATTGAGAAAAACACATTTTTATTCTCTAACTTTTTGCACATCATAGACAAGGAATTTACACAATATAAATAAATATTCACCAAAAGTAATAAGTAAAATGGAAAGTAGACATAGGCCTACACTTGAGTCAAGTTATATTACTGTGATCTGATCAGTGTGCTCTGCAGGTTTACTATTGTTTTAAGTAACAGTGGGATTTAAAATATTGGAGAAAGTATGGAGATGTTCTTTCGTAGTGTGTGAAATATGTGATGCTTGAAACAGGTATTTTAATTTATGGAAGAAAATGGTTTCCTGAAAGAGTCAGGTTGGGTAGATATGTAACAATGGATGAAACAATTTATAGAGGGAGTTTTTGTAATATCATTAGTATACATTAATGGTGTTGTTTAGATGGCATTTAGCAACTAAGACAGATAGTATGATTAGAAAGAGACAGAGTGAAAAGGGTTGGATTGATTTAATCTCAGTGTGCTAGATTTCTTATGGATAATGCGTCCCGGGACCTGGACTCCCCCTCTGAGTTAGAAAGGCTACGACCCCGTCCCTCCAAGCGGACAAAAGACCTAACCCAACAGGAGGCTCCTCCTTCTCCATCAAACAGACAGAGAACCAGAGCTGAACCGTCTCTACCTGAGGCATCCAGAACCAAACCGCTTGCTGACATACAGAAATACTCTCATCAGTCCCTCAGACAGGGCATGAAGCTGAGCCACGAGATTTGGCACAGGAGCAGAGTGGGGGACATGAGAGCAGAATCCGCCCTCCATAAAGCAGCAGAGAGACTGTAAAGGAGGAGATGAAATGCAAAGCAGTGCAAGAACAGTGGCATGATGTGGGCTGCAGATGTGACTGGGCCAACGGCTGCCTAAAACAGTTCCAGCGGATGGATTCAAGAGCTGATGGACTGAAGAGAAGACAGAATCAGAGGAGTTGGCATAGTCGATTTGAAGTGAGGAGGTCGGGGTCACGGCTTGAGACAACCAGGGGAGGAGAAAAGGAGAACGGGAATGAGTGAGTTTACACATAAATACACTTATTCACAAAACGCACATAGAAGACACCACATTTAAAGAACTTGAATTGACTTGATAAATAAGTAAAGATAAAACGAGGTATTAACCATGAATTAATCTATTGGTAAATTCAAAATAGCAGTAAAGAGGAAACTATTAAAGTAAAATGAGAAAATCATCCTAAAAACACACTGAGGGTTAAAGGGGGAGACATGAGGGAAATATGCACTACACTTTAAGCAGGGGGTGTTTTGGGGTAGCACAGTGTAGAACCATATTCTTCAATCTTTCCATCATATTAATAAATTATTCTTCAAGACATTTTTATTCATGTATGAATAAAGTAGTGATCTCATTTGTTACATTATGGATTTCACCATTGTGACATAGTTATTACCATAGGAGGGCTTTAGGATGGAAACTGTTTTTAATCCTTGATAGAGTAAAGGGTGATGGTTGCATGTTCGGACACCCAAGGTTCCACACACTGCTAAAGAGTATTACATTGTTTTTAAGTAGACCAGAATTGAAGATAAATGACTATAATGAGCTTAGAAATGCAGAGCTACACAGATCCTAGTAATGGTTTGACTCAAGATAATGGTTATGTACACAAGTTTCTGAATTAGATTTATTAGACATTTTAATACTACTTAGGTGTAAATAAATTGCAGTAGTAGTAGTACTATTATGAAGTGAGTTTTGTACCAAGTTGCAGGAAATGTGGGAAGCAGCCGTCCCGATTACAAGTTAGAGATATCTGACTTAAAGTGGTAATCGTGAATTGATAAATGATGGCGCTCCATATATGACTGATTTTTGTAGACAAAGGATACTGGCCTTTGCTGAAATATCAAAGTCTCTGCGGAGCATGACACATGGCCAATGAAACTGAGACCAAATGACCTTTGACCCTGACTGACAGTGTGACTTGAGAAAAGCACTATCAATGACTGACTCTGGGGCTGATGTAATGTAATGTAATGTAATGTAATCTGACCAAACTTGACTTTAAAACCTGACAGAGTGAGTGTGAATGTATTTCTGCATGTGATCAGTGCAACTGCATGATTCTAAAACAATAACTAACCGAGCATGTCTTTAGACTAACACATTATTTTGGAGCTCCATGGGAAACACAGGTTTACTACAATTCCACACATTTGGAAAAACGCACATGTGACCCGTTTCTAATTCCCACAGGAGTTGGCGGTTTGCAAATGTAAAACTCAAACTAAAATCTAAAGATTCTGTTTCTTTTAGGACTGCCAGCTGGAAATGAACACTTATTTTCCCTGGAGTGTTTACTGTGAAAGATGATGGATGTACTTTTGTGAATGATGTTTGGTATTTTCTTGTAACCACTGGTTACCTGAAGGTTTTCTTCCCATACAGCAGTTTGTTACACATGTGTACATGTGTAAAAAGGGGGAGTGTGGGATTTTTTCATTTAGGGACTGGAAGAAACCTGCCGCCCCAACTCAGATGTTCAATCTGACCATTGATTGACAGTTTTAGATTTAACCTGCTCCATATCTGGGGATAAGATACTGTTTGATGGATGTTGACATGTTTCTAATATTGATTGAGTTATAACAGGTAACACAGATGCAGAATCAGTGGCCAAGGGGCTACTGAGAGAGGTAATTCCAGAATGAGAATGAGAAGGTGAACTTTGATAATGAAAACAATTTTGTAATATTTCAACAGGTATTAAAGTAACTGAGGTTTGAAATGTAGAAAGAACATATTACAGCTAAGTTAAAACATAGTAATGTAATAAGATAGAATTTAATTTAGACAACATCTTGTAACTAGCCTGGTAAAGAAGTAAAAGCCATAGACTGTTTAGATCATTATGGGGATGTACATTTAATTTAAATTCATAATAGAAAGACATTTGATGACAGTATGTTGGATTTCTGTATTCATTTTTCAGCTTGATAATATCTAAGCAGTGACAGGTAGAAGCAGTCTCGCCTGGAAATTATTCACTTTGTCAGTATCATGATTTTAGTTGTTTTTAATCCATAACATTAGTGTGTTCCATTACCAGAGACATTAGCAGTTCATATTATATTTAGATTTTAAATAGGATCTCAAGGATTTCATTTATAATAACACAGATGCTTGCCAGAAATTCAGAGCTATTGAGATATGTTATTTAGTTCACCTGAAGATGTTGGGGTTTATTTTGTTGACACAGGCCAAGTATTAGAATTCTGAAGCGGCCTACCAGTGGTGGGTCAAACACCTGAGGGCCCAGAAGCCCTGAGCGTAGACTTGAGGGGTGGGTATCAGATTTCTCCACACAGGTTGCTGACGCCAAAAGGGGGACCCGAGGAGCAGGAGGCCGACACAGCGGAGTTCGTCAGGCCTACGTGACTCAACCCCAGGTTCTCCTACCTCTACAGAGTGACCCAGAGGACATCTCATGCCGTCCGCCGAGGAGCAAAGGGGGACATCTGGTACTACTGGAGCCAGTGTGCAGCGGGGAAATCACCTGGAAGGACCCTCGACGACATCCGGACGGACCTGGCTATCATCAACGCGGACATCCCTACAGCAGACGACTTGGAAGCAGGCGTCAGCGGGCTGGGGGACTTCTCGAGGCAGCAGAGGAGTCTACTTCTCTCTGATCAGATTCATCAGTTCCACCTTTGAAGGAAAGCATCTCCCTCTCCCTATCAGCTGCCCTTGTTGGAGTATTCCGGGGGGGGGGGGGGGCCCTGATGATTCAACAACACGCAAGGATGCTACTTTCTGGCACTCAGGCTCTCACTCTGATAGTTTCTTCACTGTCATTGGAGGTTGTTTTCTGTTTCCAAAGGTTTAATGAAGGGGGACAGACACAGTATCAAAGAATGACAGTAGTTGTGTTTCAAATGTCTTATGTGTGTTGGTCTCGTGAGGTGAGACCAAAAGGGGGAAATGAAGGATTAGTTGAATTATTTGAAGTATTAAAGTAATGTGTTATGGCAGGAAAGTTAAATCTGGTATATTCATTTTAATGTCACCTTATATATATATTCATGTGTGTTAAATTTGAAGGGACAAAGTATATTTTCCCTCCCCAATATATTGAGGTGAAGTCTTTGTGTTTAGAGAGGGATGCAAGCAGAGGACATCCTAATTTGGGGATAGCTCCAAAACTCTGGAATGTTTCCCTCATAAAAGAAGAGGGTGCGTTACACATGCTTAGGGCAAATGTGTGTGTTTTCATTGCAGTAAATATATGTGCTGCATGATTACTGTTCAACTATACCTCTGTTTTTATTCTTTCATCTGCGGGTACTAAATGGCTACAAACATTGTGGAGAAATTAGCTTAAACATGTTTTATTACTCTATATGAAATGGAAGCAGCTTTTATGACAGGGACGAGAGAGCTGGCGGAGGGAACATTCTTCTTGAGATTTTCAGCATGTCAATTATCAGGAAAATCTACTTGTTTTAAATAGATGTGTGTGGTTAATTACTTTGTATTAATAATAACAGTATGTGTAAAGGAAGCTGGAAATATGCAATGTGAAAACTTTTATTTGAAGTAAAGATGTGAACAATAGCTCAAACAAATGGAAGTGTCATGTCTCGCAAATTATGTTAGTTAGTTTTTGTCTTGGTCTAGTGATTTTCCCCTTTATTTTTGAATAGTAACCTTCCCTCTCGTTTCAGATACTCTGACCTCCCTTCCTTGTGTGTCTCCCACTCCTGTGATTGTCGACCCCGCCCCTGATTGTTTCCACCTGTTCTCCATTACCTGGTGTATTTATTGTCCTCGTCTCCCTTTGTCCTGTGCCAGTTCGTTTCGTTCCTTGTGACTACCACCAGCATTAGCAATCCAGGATTAACCCCAAGCAGAGCTTTGAGCCACGTCTTGTTTAAGTATTTTTGTTGTTCATGCTCCTAGTGTTTTTCCTCTTTAAGAGTGATTTTGTTTTTGTACCACTATCGTTGAGCTTTGGTTGGAATAAAACCTTTTTTTTGTTAAATTCTGTGAGTTGTGCATTTGAGTTCATACCCGTTTAATCAGTCGTAACAGTACGAACTGGCCTAAACATGAACCCAGCCGACTCTGAACAGCTGAGAGCAGCGCTTCGCTCTCAGGGAGGCCGCTTCGCTCAACAGGAGGATCAGTTAACGGCCATCCAGCAGGGAGTATCACACGTCACAGACAGCCAGAGGGAGTTCGAGTCATCTGTTACAAACCAGATTAACCACCTGGCGGGGCGGATCCACCACCTGCTCGCTCACCTCAAGACTGAGCCCTCACACCCACCTCCGGCTGGACCCGAAGCGAATGCGGACACGGCGCCCGCTTCCCACACCGTGTCAATCCGCCTGGCTCCGCCTGAGAAGTTTTCCGGGGAATCCCATGACTGCCGTCCATTCCTGGTGAATTGCAGCTTACATTATAGCCAACTACCGACAGCCTTTCCCACGGAGAGATCCAAGGTGGCTTTTATGATTTCCCATCTCACCGGACGAGCGGCGGCGTGGGCTACGGCTGAATGGTCACGTGACTCGCCGATATGCGAGTCTTTGGGACAGTTTACGGACTCCCTGACGAACATTTTTGACCACACGTCCCCAGGCAGGGAAGCAGCTCGGGCTCTTTACAAGTTAAGTCAAGGAAGACGCAGTGTGTCAGACTACGCAGTGGAATTTCGCACCATTGCGGCCGATAGTGGCTGGAATTCTTCTGCTTTGTTCGATGCCTTTATTAATGGGCTTTCTGACCCTATTAAGGATCAGCTGGCACCCTTGGATCTGCCAGTGGAACTAGACTCTGTCATTGCCATGTCCATAAGGATTGATAACAGACTTGCTGAGAGGAAACGGGAGAAGGACAGGGCTGCACTACCCTATTTCCACCCTAGAGGGCACTCCTACTCTTCTCACTCTCAGGAGACTGCCATGCCACGTTCCTCTTTCCTTCCATCCCAGAGATCAGCGTCCCCCAACAAGGCCGAGGAGCCAATGCAGCTGGGACGTGCCAAGCTGTCCACGGAGGAGCGGCGGCGCCGCCTGCTGGAGGGAAGATGTTTTTACTGCGGTCAACAAGGTCATCTTCTCTCTGGATGCCCGGTAAAAGACGGGGCTCACCAGTGAAAGGGAGGGCACTGGTGAGCCGTCTTTCCACGGCAGACTTTCCTCCCCGCAAGTTGACCAACATAAAGGTAATCTGCCATGAAAGAAGTAACTCTCAAAAAGTGTTAATTGACTGGGGCTGACGAAAGCCTGATGGATTGGGGATTAGCTCATGAACTGAGACTTAATACTGAACTTTTGTCGTCCCCTTTGAAAGCCAGTGCTCTGGATGGCAAACTTCTATTTCATGTCACACACAAGACCGAACCCGTCACTATCATGATTGATGATCATTGTGAACTCATGTCGTTTCACCTGTTTAATTCTGCTCAACATCCTCTCATCCTAGGTTTTCCCTGGCTAACCAAGCATAACCCCTATGTTGATTGGCGGTCAGGTAAAATTAAGGGGTGGGGGCAGGAGTGTTCACAGGATTGTTTTAAGTGTGTGGGAAACATGGCAGTAGGAGGGGTTTCTGGGGAATGTAGTACCGATCGGGTTACTAATACTCAACATAGCCTGGACCGCAAGAATCAAACCCCAGATTTAACTTCTGTTCCCCCCTGTTACGATGACCTGGCCAAGGTATTTTGTAAAGTGAGCGCCACCTCCCTTCCTCCTCATAGGCCGTATGATTGTGCCATCAATCTGTTACCTGGGGCTCCAATTCCGAAGGGTAGGTTATACTCCATCTCGGGTCCGGAGAAGGAGGCTATGAAGGAGTACATTGACACCTCTCTTCGTGCAGGTCTGATCCGCCCGTCTTCCTCCCCGGCTGGGGCGGGTTTTTTCTTTGTGGGAAAAAAGGACGGGTCCCTTAGGCCATGCATTGATTATTCTCCTTTAAATGACATTACGGTAAAGAACAGGTATCCTCTCCCCCTCATGGCTACTGCTTTTGAACAACTTCAAGACTCTAACATTTTTACCAAGTTAGACTTGCGTAATGCCTACCATCTGGTGAGAATTCGTGAGGGGGATGAGTGGAAGACTGGTTTTAACACACCCACAGGGCACTATGAGTATCTCGTCATGCCATTTGGTCTCACCAATGCTCCAGGAGTTTTTCAAGCACTCATTAACGATGTTTTAAGGGAGTTTTTAAACCGTTTTGTGTTTGTATATCTTGACGATATTTTAATATACTCACCTGACAAAGACTCTCATGTTCACCATGTACGTCAGGTCCTCCAAAAACTCCTGGAGAACAAACTGTATGTGAAGGCAGAGAAATGTGAGTTTCATGCTAAGACTGTATCCTTCCTAGGCTTTATCATAGCTCCTGGTCTGATCCAGATGGACCCGGCCAAAATCAGTGCGGTGGCTAAGTGGCCTACGCCAGACAACCGCAAGGGGGTGCAACGTTTTCTAGGCTTTGCTAACTTTTACAGGCGCTTCATCAGAAGTTTCAGCGCCATTGCTTCTCCCCTTCATGTTCTCACGTCCCCTCAGGTGCCTTTTGTATGGTCTCCTCAGGCCGAGGAGGCTTTCCGCCGTCTCAAGGAGAGGTTCACCTCAGCCCCCATCCTCATCATCCCCGACCCAACTCGTCATTTCGTTGTAGAGGTTGACGCCTCAAATGAAGGGGTGGGGGCTGTCCTGTCGCAGCGGTCCAAGGAAGACAACAAACTTCATCCCTGTGCCTTTCTCTCCAAGAAACTCTCCTCTGCAGAGCGGAACTACGACGTGGGGAACCGTGAGTTGTTGGCGGTAAAGATTGCTCTGGAGGAATGGAGACATTGGTTGGAGGGGGCTCAGCTCCCTTTTATAGTGTGGACCGACCACAAGAATCTCGAGTACATTAGGAAGGCTAAAAGACTAAATTCTCGCCAATCAAGATGGTCTCTGTTTTTTAACCGTTTTAACTTCACTCTGTCTTACAGGCCGGGGTCCCAGAACGCCAAGCCGGATGCCCTGTCCCGTTTGTTTGACCCCGAGCCGGTTGCCAAGAAGCCTGAATCCATCCTGCCACTGAACCGTGTGGTAGGGGCGGTCACTTGGCAAATAGAATCTGTGGTGAAGCAAGCTAACGGTGAGAGCCCAGCACCTAGTGGTTGTCCGCCAAACCGTCTGTTTGTGCCTGTTACTGTACGTCCACAGGTCGTCCATTGGGCTCACTCATCGCTGCTCACCTGCCATCCTGGCGTCAAGAGGACCATATTCTTTATCAAGCAACGTTTTTGGTGGAGATCCATGGAGCGTGAGGTCCGGGAGTATGTGGAGGCCTGTCCTGTCTGCGCCCGCAACAAGACATCCTCCAGGGCACAGATGGGGCTGCTCCAGCCGCTTCCGGTTCCCAGCCGGCCCTGGTCTGAGATTTCCGTGGATTTCGTCACTGGGCTCCCAATGTCAGAAGGTAACACCACCGTACTCACGGTGGTGGACTGTTTTTCTAAGATGGTTCATTATATTGCCTTACCCAAGCTGCCATCTGCCAAAGAGACGGCAGAGATCATGATGACTCATGTGTTCCGTATCCATGGTTTCCCCAAAGATATTGTCTCAGACCGGGGTCCGCAGTTCATCTCACGCTTCTGGAGGGAGTTCTGCAACCTCATCGGGGCGTCGGTGAGCCTGTCATCCGGGTACCATCCGGAGTCCAATGGCCAGACCGAACGCCTTAATCGGGAATTAGAAACTGGGCTCCGCTGCCTCAGCTTCCAGAACCCTTCCTCCTGGAGCAGGCATCTCACATGGGTAGAGTACGCCCACAACACGCTCCCCACGGCCCCTACTGGGTTGACTCCCTTCCAGGCTGCCTATGGGTATCAACCTCCTACCTTCCCGGACCTCGAGAAGGAAGTCACAGTCCCGTCCGCCCATGCCCTGGTTCGGCGTTGTCACCGGATCTGGTCCGCCACCCGCAGGGCTCTTCTAAGGAGTGGGGAACGCATGAAGGTGGCGGCAGATCGGAAGCGTCGGCCAGCTCCGGAGTACAGGCCCGGCCAGAGGGTCTGGCTCTCTACCAGGGACCTTCCCCTTCATGTGGTGTCACGAAAATTGGCACCTAGGTTCGTAGGCCCATTCCCAGTGGCCAAAGTAATTAACCCTGTCTCTGTTCGCCTTCGTCTCCCCAGGTCTCTGAGGGTTCATCCCACCTTCCATGTGGGACGACTGAAGCCGGTAAAGGAAAGCCCCATGGTTCCCGCGGCCAAACCCCCTCCACCCACCCGAATGCTCGACGGCGGCCTGGTCTATACGGTCAAGCGCCTGTTGGCGGTCCGGAACAGAGGCAAAGGGAGACAGTTCCTGGTTGACTGGGAGGGTTATGGACCAGAGGAACGCTCCTGGATCCCATCAAGATTTGTTGAGGATCAAACTCTCATGAATGACTTTTTTCGCCAGCACCCTCAGGTTCCTGGGCCGTCAGGAGTCGTCCCTAGAGGGGGGAGTACTGTCATGTCTCGCAAATTATGTTAGTTAGTTTTTGTCTTGGTCTAGTGATTTTCCCCTTTATTTTTGAATAGTAACCTTCCCTCTCGTTTCAGATACTCTGACCTCCCTTCCTTGTGTGTCTCCCACTCCTGTGATTGTCGACCCCGCCCCTGATTGTTTCCACCTGTTCTCCATTACCTGGTGTATTTATTGTCCTCGTCTCCCTTTGTCCTGTGCCAGTTCGTTTCGTTCCTTGTGACTACCACCAGCATTAGCAATCCAGGATTAACCCCAAGCAGAGCTTTGAGCCACGTCTTGTTTAAGTATTTTTGTTGTTCATGCTCCTAGTGTTTTTCCTCTTTAAGAGTGATTTTGTTTTTGTACCACTATCGTTGAGCTTTGGTTTGAATAAAACCTTTTTTTTGTTAAATTCTGTGAGTTGTGCATTTGAGTTCATACCCGTTTAATCAGTCGTAACAGGAAGGGCTGTAGGACAAATGAGTGTGTTCTCTATATTAGGCCTGTGTGAAGTTTGACTATTTGAAAAGCATCTCTAATACTGCTTAAGAGCATAGGTAATGTGTTCCTCGTTATTATTGATATGAAAGTGATTTACATGTATTACGTATATTTAGCCAACTATAACAACTATATCTTAAAACATACTTTTAACTTGTGTGTGGTAACCTGAGGGGGGGAAGATGGACTCAGGGACAAAGGGCCATAAAGGGGATGTGTGTGTGCTGGCTGCAAGATGTGAAATAAGATAAGGAAACTTGTTGTTTAGAGCAGGCTCGTACCAGACACCAAAAGGTGTCTGGTCTTCGTCAAACTGAAAGAGACTTTTTGTTTCCGGGTTTCTTCTGCTGTGTCGCACTGATTGGGTGCGACACGCCATGTGTTGGTCTCTCCCAATAAGATGACCTCTGGGGGAAAGCATGCACACACCTCCTCCTGTGTTTTTAGTATGAAAGCCTGTGTTTTCCTTTGGTTCGCGCTCTTGTTTTTGACTGGCCGTTCCTGAGACCTGTCTCACACGTGGTAGAACCTGAGCCCGGAGTACTCTGCAGAGTGCTTCGTGATTCGATGATGTATTTGTATTGTTACCTTGTATCATTAAAACAAGATTATTGTTTAACTTGTATTCTGGTGTTTCTTAATCCCTTCCTTTTTACGAATTTACCCAGCTTATCAAACGACACGCGGAGACGAGGTTGGTTTTAAACATCCTCCAAATCTCCAACAGGAGCCAGGGAAATGACAATTAGTGAAGCATTGCAAATCAAGGGCTTCTGTGTCAGTAAGGAAGGAGAAACATTCAGCCTGCGTGAGGAACATCCTTACTGGCACCAAGTGCAAGGTCAGCTTCACCTCACTTCAAGGAAGAAGAAATAAAAAAATTGTAAATTGTTTTTAATTTACATTTACTCGCCTTTGCAAAGTTGTGGTTGTTAGAGTGTTAGGTTTCCTGTCAGCTCGTCTGTTGGGAAGATATAAAATATTAGTTTCATGGAAGTCACACCGTCACATATACTGTAAGAGCATTAAGACATACAGTACATAGGCTAAAACAAAACATCTAAAGATATAACCTTGCACTTTGATGAGTCTCGTCAACATTTTCACTATTTTGACATTTTTATAGATGAAAATTGAACTAAAGAAATAAATGGTAGATTAATCCATATTGAAAATAGGTGTCAGCTGCTACACAAATTATAATAGTTATATTTCTTAATTAATTAAGATAAGATATTACTGTATTGATCCCAATTTGGGAAATGTTTGTGTTGCAGCAGCATAACAAGAAAAACAAAATATAAGTTATTATATACAAAAGTATGTGAGGGATGGAATATTAAATTGAGTATAAATGTAAAATGTACATGTGATTTTACGTCCAAGAGAAGCTATGGAGCCAAGATTTCTCTGCCAGCCAGAGGTGATTTGTTATTAGTTCAATATGTCAAACTGATTTCCCTGACTACAATCTTTAGTTACAGGGTGAAACGTTATGCTGCTTGTACTAATTAGACTTATCATATAAGCCACACAGGTTTTAATAGGATGTATTCATTATCTTTACTTATGTTGCGGTCTTTTCAGCAGCACCATCTCTAAAACGGCGATACAGTCACTACCCATCATTTACATTTCACCGTGACATGGACAAAAATGTAACGTCAGCTTACCTCATGGCACGAATCCAGACTCTCCTTTGGAAAACATTGGCCGGGAAACGATAGAACAAGCACGTTTCATGCGAAGACCTGTGGCTGCAACCCGGAGCAAAGCAACAAACCATTGCGTAGCTAACTAGTAGCGCTAGCTTTAGCTAACGTTAGCTAACGAAACGAACTGCCAAGTAAAATTGGAAAACACTGGGAATTAATTATTCTATAATTTGTAAAACTACTGTGTTAAAAACGACAATTTCAAAAATACAGATTCTAATGGTCAGATATAGATATACAGATACTAAAGATAGGCAGGTACTTGCTTTCAAGCAAGCACAGGGGAAAACAAACTTAGCAGGAGTGTTTACGTGTTCTGCGTAATGACGTACAACTGCCTCGACAATTTCTGTAGTCCTATTCAGCCACTCGGTAACAACCATCGTTTTTCAGACACGTAAACTCTTCAAAAATCCCCAGTGGGGTCACTGCTGACGTATTTAATGTCGTAGAACAAAACGTGACTTATCTCTTAAATTTGTGTCAAACACAGACCTTATTTCGAGCTATTTTCCAAAACCCTATGGAAAAAATGCATTGCTTTTTGAGGAAGGAACCGGAAGTGCTAAAAATGCTAACTTACTTCCTGGTTTTACGACGCGTCACTGCGGTTCTCAAATCACGTGACATGTGACGGTCGAAACAGCAATTGCTTCATTTCCTGAATGAATCACTTGACTGGTGCGCGGTCCAATCTCGCGATTAAATGCACTGCCTCGTCTCGATTCTGACAGGCGACAGGTTGAAACAGTTTCAAATTTGAGCGCTTCAACACTTTATAACCGCTCTAAGCAATGTGTGGGTTGTTGTCGTAGTTTGCATTGTTGCTGTTGAATTGTTGTTGTTGGCATTGCATTTGAATTTGATAATTATAGAGCAAGCCAGGAAGAAAAATAGGTCGTTCTGGCTCGTGAAACACTTCGAAATGTGGAGAAGTTGTGAACAAAAAGAAAATCAGTAATATAAAAACACTTCAATGGACTCTAAGGAATAGATAGTCCAATGGATAGAGCCGGCGGCCAGGATGCAGCGATGTCCTCTGCGCAGCTGGTTCAAAGCCTGGAAGAGTTAAACTTTTAATCATTGCTTTTCAACTTTAATACTTTAATGACTGATAAAAGGCCCTCTCCACCCAAAAATATTTCTAGCACTCTCTAGTCTCTTCTCAATAACCCAATACACACAATTATCAATCTTTAATTGCAAATAGAACATGATATTCATATGTGCTGCGTGCATCGAATATTTTTCAAGCCAGAGATACGTTAAACCCACTACAGCCTTGCACTTCGCCAGGAGAGGTCGCTGTAACTGAAGCTTCGAGAAATGAACCTATTTCCGACACAATTGTCCAAGTGGTTCGACGCTTCATTCAAAGCTTCATTTTGCCATCACTAGGTGCAGGTGAAAGAACGATACGTGGAGAGAGGGTTTTCTTGCAAAAATAAACTGGCGTTTTATTCTTAGCCTTCCACATTATTCCACAGAAAACACAAACTGCATGCCTGGTGCTGCGCTCACCAGCAAGGAACAAACACAAAAAGCCCCCTTTCCCCTCTCTTCACAACCACATTTATAGGAGGCTGCCCGCCTTCCCACTCCAACCTGGCCAATCAGGTCATGGTTCTGAAAGCGGAGTGAAGGGTTAAATACAAAATTAAACACTGTTGTCTACATTTAATAAAACCCTAAAGGCTTAAGTAAATTCATTATTGCATCAACATAAATATTATACCTTCAAAAATAACAAGGTCTGCTTAAAACGGATAGTTTTTAACCTAATTGACACTCATAAAATCACACATTTCCTGACCAATCGCGTCCAAGACTCCGCCTACTCATACGGCACATATAAGGAGTACTTTGGAGGCGTGCTCCCCCTTTGAGCACTGGGACAAGATGGCCTCCAGGTCTGAACAAAGGAAATGGTGATTACTTGGTGCTTGTGTATTTTACAGACTGACAAATTAATTTAGATGCATTTTATTAGTCTGTTTTTATAACTTTAACTGAAATAAAGACAACTCTGAAAAAACATGTACTACCTTTCTTAACAAACAAATAGTTAAGACCAACATGTTAGTGAGGGAGTGTGTGCGCTCTGTTAGAAATTAAAATCAATGTTTTGATGGTATAATGTAGCTTAAACATACCGTCAGTTTAAACGCTCTTTTATACTGAAAAACCAGAAATTCTTGTGCACAAGCAGTTAAGCTTTTATTCTGAAAATCCTTCATCTACGGTTAGCATTTAGCATGTGGCTAATATACGATTTCCTAAAGAGGTGAATTGAGAAGCGAAATGACATGGAGTGGTGCAAACCGAAATCTACTGATTTAACACTACAACTAAAGATGTCGAGATACTACCATGCTGAATATTAAATTAAAGTACAGTTTATTTGAATACATTATTGTTTACAGACGAGAGTAGCATGTGACAACATCCGGAAACCAAACCAGCCGTGAAGTATTTTCTGTATATTTTGGAGTATTGATTACAGAGTTTAGAATGTGTTACATGAAAAGTGATGAAAGAAAATATGAGGAGAAAAGGCGGGTTAAGCATATATTGAATGTGAAAAGTACCAATCCACTGTTTAAATGCAACAACGGACATTAGAGACGAGGCGAGCCGGCTGGCAGGGAGGAGCCAGCAGAGGATATATATAGCAGCACCGGACGAGGGATTCGCCCTCTTCTCTTGCTCATGAGAGCCAGATCAAAGCTGTTTTCTGCCTGAACAATATTCTGTCTGTAACACTACCGCGCCTTTTTTAAATTAAAGTATCCCATTTGAATCTTCTCAGAGACTCCATTTAGTCTCATTTTAAAGCTTCTCTCCTGGACGCGAGAATAAAGAACATATTTAACAATTGGAGACCCGGCCGACGTGATCTCGTTTCACCGGGATAGCAGTTGCAGTTTTCAAAGGAGCTTGAACAATGCTGGCAGACATACACTCGGGCCCATACAGAAAGGTAAAGAAGTAGGCCCTACCTGTTTATTCAAAATCTTCAATAGATTACATAGTGAACAATAGTAAGTAATAGATAGTAGTAACAATAAGTGTCTTTTGTTGCGTTTTAAGTTAACGTGAATAGTTTTAGGCCATTAAGCAGTCGGGACTGCTTGAGGCAAAGACACAGCCAAAGTTTGAAGCTAAGGTTATTGGAGTGAGTGTTTTGTGTTAACAACAGTGTGAGGCTGTTTTAAAAAAGTCATTTTTCAAGGAAAAGGCCTGAGGAGTTTGAAGCTTTCAGTTGTTACTTTATTTCTGTTTTCAAAAAGACATTGCGTTTTGGATTACGACGAGAAGTGCGACATTCGTGCGTTAGATAGACGATATTCTTCTGATTGTGTTTGGATAGCGTCCCATTTTGTCCCATAATAGCGTGTTTAAACAGAAGAGATGACCATACTGGCTCTTAAAGTCAAAACATTTACGTACATGGGTAGAGGGCTATGACGTAAGGGTATAGGGCCCATTTATCATTGTAAACTAAATAGAAATGTTATTTTAAACTACAGTGTTGTGTGTTGAATTTACTAGAAAAAATATCACCCCACCATTATTTCAACTCCAGGTGTTTTCTCAAATCCCTTTGTTCTTCAGGTCAAAGGTTGGAAAACCATCTTGTCTTGACCTCATGTTCACAGTGAACCACACGGCAGTCGCCATTTCATGAAATGCTAATTGAAGTACTCTGTTTGCTTTAACACACTGAGGCTAGGCATTCCATCTTCTAAAGAACATCATACTTCTTGTTAGTTAGAACTATTGGAAGTACTTCTGCTGGTAAATGTGTATTGGCGGTTTTGTGAATATTCTTGTTTGCAAATGTGTTTTGGCGGTTATGTGCTGTGTTGTTTAACCATAGTGTAATGTTCTTCCTATTTTAAAGATATTTTTAAGGAAAATAAGTTTCTCCTTGTTAAAAACAAGTCAGTTTCAGCAACAGTGGATTAAACTGGAAATTAAAATAGCGCACTCTGGTGGTAGTACAGAATTATTACACAAATAGAAGAAACACCATAACATTGTGAAGTATAATTTTAAGTGTTATAAATAAACTAGGGCCGGGACTTTAACGCGTTAATTAAGATTAATTAATTACACAAAAATTAACGCGTAAAAAAAAAAAAAGAGTTTTTTTAACACATTTTAATCGCACTTATTTTTGCACCGCGGAACGTTTCTCACTGGATGAGTTTCAGGGGTACCGATTATACTGGAGCACCAACTAACCTTCATGACTTCAGACAACAACAAACCACAGTGAACAATAGTCAAACATGAACGAAGAAGCTGATGAGACCGCTTTGGTTGGCCCCGTGGATTGGACATTTTGTTTTAAAAAACAGACGGATGGAAGCGTCAATAAGAGCACGGTTGTTTGTGAATTACGGCCCGTCTACACTACAGGCATGAAAAAATCTTGGAGCTGGGCGTGTCTGAAGCTTGGCGATTTTTTGCGAGTAACCAATCACATGAATCTCCCGCCCCCGACATACAGAGCAATAGCAATGTTAAAACGAAGTAAACTGGATATAAACTCTCCAAACAGGCGAAAAAACGACCAGTTTCACCCACTGTCTCTGCCACCTCCCTCCATGCCTGGTTCCTCCGGTTTGTATCCCGGTAAATAGTTCCGGTCGTAAAGAACCGGGTGATTTGCTACCGTAATATCTCGTTTGGAATATGAGGAAATGAACTGCGGTCTGGCTCTCCCAGCTTGCACGCGGTTTGATTGGCTGCGCTTGCACTGGCGGGATTTGCATAAACGGGATTTCATTGGCTGATGCCAAGCATCGAGCCTCAAAAGTTGAACATTGTTCAACTTTTGATGCCGATAGATGCTCGTGATGCTTGCAAAGCCATGCCATGCTCCCCACAATGCAGTTCGGCGAAGATTCAAAATCTTCTACGTCACCCCATTCAAGTGAATGGGCGAAGCGTTGAAAGCATATTTTGATGCCTGTAGTGTAGACGTACCGTTATGCAAAAAGGAATTTGCATATCACCGCAGCACATCAAGCCTCAAGTATCACCTCAATGCAAAACATATAGCAGCTAGCGTGGAAGCTAGCGTGGATGTTAGCCCGACTCGGAGTACAAGGACCCACACCCAATTCGCGTTGATCAAACAGTGGCCTATGCAACAGAGATTTTATTTTTCATCAGGATATTGGAAGAATAGGAGGGATTGAGGTCAATCACTGGCACTTTTTTATTTTATTTTAAATGGTACACTTTATGTTGAACTATTTATTACGTTGTTGGTGCAACTGGCACTTTATGTTGAACTGTTTATTGTTTTGGCCAAGGTTATTGAGAGTTGGACTGAAATTGATTAGATTTTTTAAATCAACTGTTGGTAAATCAACAAAGTCTGTTATGGCCTCTGAAGCAACAGAGAGATGTTTTCTAATAGTCAGGGTTTCCAATGTTCTGAATGTACTTGAAAGTATTGTGTTTTACTTAAAAAACAAAGTGTTATAGTTTATAGAAGGTCTACCTACCTATAGGCTACTTGAATCTCTGACATGTACTATATTCCTAAATATGCTATTGCTACACTTTATGGCAAAAATTGCACTTTTCTGTTGGTCTTGGTTAAGTACCACCTTGAAAAAAATAAACAATGTTTTGTTGCTTAAGCTTGTGTATTCAGTCATTATTCAATGGTATACCAAAATCCATGTGAAAAACATTGCTTCTCTCTGTTCTCAGGTCAAATGTTTATATGTGATTAAAAATGCGATTAATTTCGATTAATTAATTACAAAACCTCTAATTAATTAGATTAATTTTTTTAATCGAGTCCCGGCCCTAAAATAAACACATGCTTGATCGCCAAGATAGAATTGCAAGTGGTTTCTAATTATAAGAGAAGAAACTTTACATAATACTTTTTCAAACACCAATTTATTGAAGCTAACACAAGTAGTGACAATAGCATAATTTCATACATTTCGGTATGCACTGTACACAGGAAATTTGGATTTGAACCATATTCATATTTCAAAGTCAAAACCATACACGGTACAACTTTATTTGAAAATTTCCTATTTTAAATTTGCATAATTTTGATATTATGATTAACTTTATTAATATTTTACCTAAAAAAAAAAAAAGTCTATAACTTAAAAAAAAAAAGTTTTATAAAACCTTGAGCAACTTAAAAAAAAAAAAAAAAGATTTAAAGTTCGGACGAACAGCAACGAAGGTGCTAGTCAGAAGATTAGTGCTTCATCTTTGATAAGTTAATAAATAATTAGAGAACATGTCACCAAAACAAACGAAGTTGAGACTAGATGCAGAGCCAGGCTCAACAGCAGATATCAAGGGAAGGATAACAATCAGATCAGATGCTATAACAGTTCCAAATCTTAGACAAAAGACATGGAACCACATGGAGAAACTGTTGGAACACTGGCAAACGAGAGGACTGTTTCCAGCAGATGATCAGCCTGGACCAACGAAAGCCCATAGAAAAGCTGTAGTTGAACATGAGAATGCTGAATACCTACAACAGGAAAAAGCATGGATCAAAGCCGGACAACCCTCTTGGTATGGACCTGAAAACATTGCTATGAACAGAGCTGAAAAAAGAAAATCTAGAGTTACAAGTCTGGTACTCCATCTAAAATATGTCAGCCAAGAATCAACGAACAGCATGTATGTGGCTCAAGGAGCAGAGCTCACAGCAAAGGAAGATAAGAAAGAAAATACAGAAGAAGCTCCAGTAATCCAACCTTCAAAGCTCCTTCCAAGCCTGACAGATGCGCCTCCTCCCTACATGACAGAAGAATACAGTTTCTTTCAACCCCCAATACAAGCTCCAACTCTAGGTGTTTTAGGAGGAGTATTGGAGTCGGACGGTCTCCCCACAGCTACACGTGTCAAAGACTTGGAGTATGAGGTAAGACTCCTATCTGGTGAGCTCAACAGAAGATTGGAAGAACTAGGCATAAGAATGGAAGAGGAGCTCAACAGAAAGATGGAAGAACTCGGCAGAAGAATGGAAGAGGAGCTCAACAGAAAGATGGAAGACCTCAGCAAAAGTATGGAAGCACAACTCAAGAGAAGAGAAGGCGAAGGTTCTCCAGACACCACAACCGTAACTGAAGCTGGAAGACTGAAGAACTGCTCAACACTCATGCTACCGCTGATAGCGGCTGGAGAAGGAGGATTGAAATACCAATCATGGACTCAGAGACATGGAAGCATTAGCGGCAAAACTACCTCCACTTACACAAGGAGGTCAGAAGTGGGTGATTGATCTCGAGAAATACACAGTCCAAGACCATCTGTGCTTGGGAGACATGAGGGCACTGCTTGGACGGATAGAAAGAAGACTAGAGACAAGAGCAGTGGATTCCAAGGCCAAATGCACCAACTCTCCAGATTACATTTTCTTCAACAAAGTCAGGTTGAGGTATTGGGTTGCCATTCGTCAAATCTACCCAACAACACAGAGTTTACATGCCCTCAACAGCCTAAGAAAAGAACCGGGGGAAGACATGTATGCCTTCCTGAAGAGATGTGAAGGAGTGTGGGAGGACTGCATTGGAGAACGACATGACGTTTCACCGTCTGTCGTAATGCTGGGGAAGAACGCGGTCATTAACACCCTTCCCCAATCAGTGCAGGCAAGCCTGGGAGATGTGGTGGCATTAGACGCTATACCCATTGAAGAATGGAGACAACATCTCATTTACCACGATATGAAATACCAAGCAACCCAAAGGGAAAAAGACGAAGAAATTAAAACATTACAACTAAGACTCTTGAAGATACAAATGGCTGAGAAAGATACCGAAGCTAATAAAAACAAGAAAGCGGCAAGGCAAATGGCAGCTACATCAGAGAAGGCAGGGCAGATTCCTCCAATAATTCAAGCTCAAGAAGAACCAGAGAATGCAGGGCAGACATCTCAAACAGTTGAATCTCAGATAGTGCCAGAGAATCAGATGGAGAACCAACAACCAGGAGGTTTCAGAGGAGGCAGAGGCAGAGGAAAAGTTCTCCGGTTCGAGGGATGCTACATATGCAATCAGCTGGGCCATTGGGCTAGAGATTGTCCAAAACAACAAATGAAATACCCACCACATGCACCAAACAACGGCCCACCATGCAGTTTCCATGATGACGACGGAGGCAGGGGGTCCCAGAGATGTCAAAGACGTACAGGATTTCCAAACATGAACCAAATGCCACTGACAGCCTGGTATCATCCACAACAATGAGGAAGCTTAGAGGACCAGACCATCAGGTGATGCATCTTCAGCACTAGAGTATTTTGAAATCCAGCTACATAGAGCCACATATGTCACCACAGGAGGGAGAGGTTGAATGTTATTTAAAAGATAGTGAGTAGAATATTGCATTTACACAGAGCATCCACAGATTAGAAGTAGCAGAGTAGAACATTGAGCAGACTATTTTTGTAATTATGAGAAGGAAAATACATTACGAGTGATGTTGTTCCTCCACACAGAAAACTATTGTGTCCACACAACTAGTGAGGTCAAGAAGACGGGCTTCC
Source organism: Notothenia rossii (assembly GCF_949606895.1). Taxonomy (NCBI): domain Eukaryota; kingdom Metazoa; phylum Chordata; class Actinopteri; order Perciformes; family Nototheniidae; genus Notothenia; species Notothenia rossii. The sequence continues at coordinate 55,978,128 of NC_136904.1, read as the reverse complement.
ACCCAAAATATGCAAGGGGCGGCGATACACCTGACGTGAAACTGTCCAGACCTGAAAACAGAAACTCGATTCTGCTGTGGTGAAGTCTGGCTACAAAGGGAGGTGTTCCAATAGGGTCGCTTGTCTCAAACCAGTGAAGAAGTCAACAAGAACCCAGCTGAACTAGAGAGTGACTGTTAGCGGGAGAACTGTGACGGAGCGACAGAGACTGGCCCAACATTTTCCAGCCAGTACATAGATACAGATGTAGCGATCCATTTCAGACAGTTTGAAACGCGAGGGCCGTGATTGGTACGTGATCTGCCCTCGCTCAAGGGAAAACCTCCAGCTTGACTTGAGACCGCCCCCGTGATAGATAAATGTAATTATAATGAAGCCAGCTGCAATGGATCATTGATCCACCAGGGGGTGCAGTGGGGTTCCACACTGGAGCTCATGTGAAATAAAGTGAAATACAGTATGCTGGATGCAAGGGTGCCGGAAGCAGGGGGGCCAGGGGGCCATTGGCCCCCCCACTTTTCAGCCCTGCCCCACATTTTCGCAGCAGCAGATGCCACGTACAAATCCCTTTTCAATAATTCCCCTCTATTCCAAAGTCGCATCTAAAACGCGATCTGATCTAGCTGTGTATATTTTGTTATTTTTGATTGTTATATTCAATCTCACTAGCTACAGGCATGTTTGAAGCTTGTAAAGGGAAGATGACAGCTCTCACTCACCACTCTGCTGTTCCTCAGCGACGCTCCCCCTCCCTCCCGCTGAAATTATGAATGTAAGGTACAGTAATCATAGATAACACGGCAGGGTCCGTTACAGTTTGTTTTTATCTGATTTCAAATAGGCCTAAGCAAATTCTTGGCTTTCAAAATATTAAACTTGTTTCGGCAAATTCAGATGATAAATAGGCCGACAAATTTGAAGCTTGTAACGGCATAATTACAAGCTGAGAACGGACTAATTTAACGTCACTGCAGGCATAACAACAGCCGGTGTTTCTCGTGAGTGTTTTCCCCAGGAAACAAACATAATACACACAAACGCAAAAATACAGAAACACACACGTATCGCGGCGCGGAACACTGTAAAAATCCTGTTTCAATAATTCCCCTCTACTCTAAAGTCACATCTAAAACTCGATCTGATCTAGCTGTGTATATTTTGTTATTTGTTATTGTTATATATATTCAATCTCAGTAGCTACACGCATTTTTTAAGCTTGTAAAGGGAAGACCACAGCTCGCCTCTCACTGCTCTGCTCTTCCACAGCGCTGCTCCCCCTCCCTCCTGCTGAAATTATGAATGTAAGGCACATAGTAATCATAGATAACACGGCAGGGTCCGTTACAGTTTGTTTTCATCTGATTTCAAATAAACAAAGTCTTGGCTTTCAGAATAGTAAAATTGTTTCGGCAAATTCAGATGATAAATACAGGTTTGAAGCTTGTAACGGCATAACAAGCGGAGAACGGAGTAACTTAACGTCACAACAGGCATAACAACAGCCGGTGTTTCCCGTGAGTGCAGTAATCTAAACGAAAATATCTTCCCTCCGTAGTATTTTGATCATTTGCTCCGCTAATAATCAATCAGATTGATGGATTCCAGAGAAGAGAAAACTTTAAAGGCCTTTTTCTCAAAATGATGACTCTGTATCAGTCATTATATAATGTGACATATTTTGCTTAATATTTGGAGTAGCCTACAAAAACAATCCTGATATCATTAAAAAGCTCGGAATCAAAATGTGTCTTCGGGTCAATGCGACTGATTTCGATGGAGCAGGTCATTTTGCATTAGGTCAAATAAAGCAGGCAGACATAACACATAACAGGAAGAATATGTACATTTTAACCCAATCAAATAGGACATTGTCACACCATTCAAATGTATCCATGTAAATTACAACCAATAAAAAAGCTTAGATTTTTTTATTTGTTACGTTATTTACTTTATTTGTTACGTTGTTCTGTGTGTCAGCCGTTAACCTAGATAGAAAGAATATATAGCCTACACTTGCAAACATGTCAGAAGAACCAGCGCAGAAGAAAACTAAATACAGTCAATCTAAACTTACATTTAACAACTGGAAGGTCACATCCCTGACATCCACATCTCCGGAGCCTTGACCTTCTTCAAACAGCGAAGCCTGATGAACCCAAAAGCAGTAGCTCTGCGGCCGCAGAAACTGTCAAAACCGCCGCCGCCCCCACCGCCGCCGTTGTTGAACCGAAATAGGCTGGTTCCGACTGCATGGAGGTTTGTTGTCGGGACATTGAGGCGGGTAAAGCTGTACAGCTAACTATCGGAAAAAAGGAGACCGCTAGTAGATTATTTGGGCAAAGAGAAGGTACAACGCAGAATGGTACAAAATCAGAGAGTGGTTAATTATTTGCAAAACCACTAAAGTGATAAATTGCGATGTTAACAACCTCATGATAACCTCATTTTTGTTTTACTTAGGATCATACCTGTAGTCTAGAAAAAGGTAAATGTGTGCATTTTATTATAAAGTTGTGTATATTTAGAGACTGTTGCAAAAACTAAGAAGCTTATAAACATCAGGTTTAAAACTAAAAGAGCTTTATAAAAAACACAATTAAAGATGTTTGGAGTTTTATTTGAGCTATTCATTTACATTTTTTGCCAAAGAGATGCTGATTTGAAACCGTTGTTAGGCCTACATATTACGGTATTTCCTGTTTCTGCCGGAGAGAGGGGAGTTTGTCCCAAAGCTTGCTGCTGTATTTACTCCCTCCATCTGACAGGAGGGAGCCTGTCACTCCGTCACGGAGGGGGAGTGTGTAGGGGTAGGGTGTAAGGCGTGGTTTGGGATTGGGCCATACAGTACACACACACTTTTTTTGGCCCCCCCACTTCTAAAATGAATCTGGCGCGCCTGGCTGGATGTAGGCCTACAGCGGAACTTTGTTAAGATCCATATGTCACGGATATCATACTACTGTGCTAAATAAGAGACATGTAATCATTTACAAAACATCACCATGTTGTTATTTAACAAAATAATTTTGTTATTCGAAAAAAACGAACGGGAGGAAATGCAGCCCGGCTCTCGATTTTTAATCATCATCTTCACCACGATCATTTATGTTTATGTTCGCCGAATTGACATGAAATCACTGACACATATGAATATACTGTATTCAACTTCATTAAAACGTTATTAATGTGCCTAAACTCAGTAATTCACCAAAAATATGTATATTTTAATGGAGCTTCGTCGGTCGATCAGGATCCCAAAGTGTAGCGGAGGGATCCTCATCTGGATGAAGCGTGTTATTTTCCCCATAAGGAACAAGTTGCTGCAAATGATCCCGCTTATTACATGGCCACATTCTCAACAAAGTAACGACATGACTCCCAATATTAATTGAAATGCTTTTATGGATTTAGAAAATGTTTTTATTGATTTAAAAAATAGTTGTATGTATTGATTTAAATTGACATGCATCCGCTAAGAAAAATAGTCCGTTGTTACCGTTTTTTAAACAGTCTGAATGAAACGGCAGCTCTCAGCTGTGTATTTACACAACTAATGGCCCATCAACCACAGCTCTCTCCCCCCCTCCCCCCCCTGATCTTTCTTCTCCAGCAGCTAAATTAACAGTAGGTTACTCTGAGTGACCATAGACTGTATGTGACAAGCTTACAGTTAGTGACGTAACAACACCATAAAAGCTGGTGGGTTGAAAGCAATACGGGAGGTAAAAATAACTAGAATAATTGTGATTTATTTATTGTGGCTTTTATGTTTTTAGGTATAAAATGTTATGTAATTCAGGCTTATAGTTCACCCTTCTCTGAAAGCCTTCAACAATGACAATATTCATTGTAATTTAATAAATCCTTCCAACACACATTGTAAAAAATAGCCTACTGTAAGTTAAGAAATCATTTCAATATGTACATCTTCTGATGTAACAACAATAACATTATAAATAGTAACATAGCTGAACATGGTATTGCACATTTAGCTTTGAGTGTTACTGACCTGAGATGTTTTTATTACATGAATTAAGGTGACTGAGGCTTTTTAACATACAGGGATGCAAACTCATCAGGTATGAAAAAGGTGACAAGGATCCGAGCCCCCGGCTCCCCCACCCCACGGAATGACAGAGGATTTTAGCAGTCAGAACAACTAAAGCAGCAGTGTTAATAATAACAGAAACGCCAAAGAATCACATCTAATAGAAATATATAAAAGCATTTATTTTAAATTGTGGAGCAGTCAGTTTATAATTTTGGCAGCACTGTTGAGCATTTTGAAAATGTATTTTCGTGCCTCTGTGCAAGGCTTAAGTCTTTTTATCTTTATAGCCACATGGTGTAAAGTAACTAAGTTCATAAACTCAACAAGTACTATACTTGGGCACAATTTTGAGATACTTGTACTTTATTTAAGTATTTCAATGTTTTGCTACTTTGTTCTTCTACTCCACTACAGTTCAGAGGTACATGGTGTACTTTGACTCCACTACATTAGAGATGTTAAGATTCACCGATTCGCATCGGTGCACCGGCATAAACGTTCAAGATGCGAGTGCACCGGTTGAAAGAGTGCACATCGGCTACAGTTTGGGTTGAACTCGCGATGCATCGATTGCGTAGCGTCTTTGCATCGGTAAAAAACCGATTCATTCATATAAAATCCCCTTATCTTGTCAACGTTCAGCAGAGACGATCTTTGATATTTGCTTCGCCACTACGGAGAACGAGAGTCTCAGTTATCAACACACACGGAAGTTGAGGAGAAAGAGAAACACAGCGCAGCGAAAAATACCTACAAATCAAACGTTTGGCAACACTTCGGATTGTTCAAGAAAGACGGTGTAATAGTCATTTATGCTATATAGTTGACCGCAGGTCATGGAGAGTAATAAGGTATCCGTGGACCTTTGTATGAGGTATCTTTATTACTTAACAGGTCTACAGCCATGATACATAGATCCGTCCTAGATGCGGACTTGCATATACACAGTATCACTCCGCAGCCGCACCCCATCAGTAACGTCCTGATGGTATATGTGCGCGGCACTATTACTACAGACGGTCAACTTGAAAAATCACTCGCAAATTGTTAACGATGCCGAGCCGCTTTAAAGTACACAAGTAGTAGGCTACGAGGAACTTAGCGACGCACATAAAGAGGCGACATGGGGTCTGCGGCTGAAAAGAGAAACCTGAAAGTGAGACATATGAGTTAAATCACTCAGTGAGGTGTTCTGTCAGAGAGAGGTGTTTAGCTTACAGCAGCCTGTGACGGCCAATAACAATTTAAATGTCTTCCTTACTGTAAGCAGTTATGAAATACCTGTTTGTGAAAGGTTATTTGTTTTCTTTATTGTTCAGATAGAAACCAATGCTTTCTGCTCACTGGTGTGTTAGCCTCTGAGTGTTAAGCACATCAGGCTGGCAGATGGGCATTGCTCTATGGTAGCTGTTATTTGCACATTGTTAATCATGAGCAATGCATCCTTACATTGTTTAACTGTGAGGTGTTATACAATTGTACTCTGGAGAGCTTTTAAAGGTAAAAAAATAAACGGCATGATGGGATGTGCAGTACCAAATATGTAAAGCACTTTTTTGTTAATATATGATTTGCTTAATATAAGGAATAAAACAAAAATCCTCTGTCGTACCATATTGAAGTATCATTATTTTTGCATCGTGTTGAATCGCATCGTATCGCCCCGAATCGCATAATGTTGAATCAAATCGTATCGAACTGTATCGCAACAGGGGTGAATCGTATCGTATCGCATCGCCTGGTGTTTCAAAGGTATCGTTAATGTATCGTATCGTGGTAACGTATCGAGATGCGCATCGCATCGGCCTCAGTGATGGAGATGCACATCCCTACACTACATGTATTTAATACCTTTAGTTACTTCACAGATCTGGATTAATTAAGTCAAATATAATCAAGTGTTAAATCAGACTTTAGTTCCACCTGGAGTAAATCCACAAGCTACCCTGCAGTATACAAAGTCATTCAAACTAGCTGCACCTTTACCAGCTTTGATAACACTTTCATGATCAATCATTATAAAAAATATCATATCTATTATTCTGAAATGGACCAATCTGCACAATGACTACTTTTACTGTCGCTACTTTCACTATATTTTGATGATAATACTTTTCTACTTTTACTTGAGGAACATTTTGAATGCAGGACTTTTACTGTAACAGAGTATTCCTACACTCTGGGACTATTACTTTTACTCAAGTACAAGATCTGAGTACTTCTACTTTTACTCAAGTACAAGACCTGAGTACTTCTACTTTTACTCTAGTAAAAGATCTGTGTGCTTCTACTTTTACTCAAGTACAAGACCTGAGTGCTTCTACTTTTACTCAAGTACAAGATCTGAGTACTTCTACTTTTACTCAAGTACAAGACCTGAGTACTTCTACTTTTACTCAAGAACAATATATATATACTTATACCACCTCTGTTTATAGCCTATGAAAAACACTATTAGAAATAGAAGGCTAAAGCTAACGTTAGCAGATAGTGACAATGTATGCTAGCTAGCTAAATCAACGATTCCTTAAATAATATTGCCACAGAAAAACTTTTCAGTTCACATCACGCTCTGCCGCTCCGACAGGGAGCTCTGCTCTGAACACCTGAACAGCCCGTTCTAACAGCTGTTCACCAGCGGTCCAGTCTGTGCCACAGTGACTCCGGACGCACAGTTAATATTAACGAACGCACCCGTAGGTAATGTAGCTGCTGAAGCTAGACCATCATCTCGGAGCAGCAGAGCCTTATTATACATCCATGAGCAGAGCCGACAGGCAGGAAGACTCGAGCACACAGCTCGTACTTCATTATAATATATAAAAAAAGAACACCATGCGTGTCATGATGGCACATAACAGCTCACGGCCGCAGATTGCTCCGGGTCCCAGCCCCCCCCATACCCCAAAAATATTTGTATTGCAGATCAACATGAATCACACAAACGACTTATTTTGGATTCAAAACGGCGAATTTCGCCGAAAGGTGACAAGTTTGCATCACTGAACATAGACGGAGCACAACTGAAACATAACATCTGAAACGATGTAACAACATAATACACTTGTGGGGATGCCTGGGATGTGAGGAGTGAGGGACACGGCTTAGAACGGGTGTGTCGCCTGGCAGGACAGTAGAGTGTGTGCACCAGTCTGCCTTGATCTATGAATTCATGTCCGTGACACTCACTGCTGCCCACAGCTGTTTTATAGAAGGAAATTCCTTCACTTCATGAAAGTGTTTTAACCACACACACCTCTACACACACATGACGGGTGTTATTTTCCCCATAAGGAACAAGTCGCTGCAAATTATCCCGCTTATTACACGGCCACATTCTCAACAAAGTAACGACATGACTCCCAATATTAATTGAAATGCTTTTATGGATTTAGAAAATGTTTTTATTGATTTAAAAAATAGTTGTATGTATTGATTTAAAAAATAGTTGTATGTATTGATTTAAATTGACATGCATCCGCTAAGAAAAATAGTCCGTTGTTACAGTTTTTTAAACAGTCTGAATGAAACGGCAGCTCTGAGCTGTGTATTTACACAACTACTGGCCCATCAACCACAGCTCTCTCCCCCCCCCCCCCTTGATCTTTCTTCTCCAGCAGCTAAATTAACGGTAGGTTACTCTGAGTGACAAGCTTACAGTTAGACACAACACTGTCATTGCAAGTGACCCTCAGTTAGTTGACTTTTATGTTCAACTGCTAAATTCGTTACTGATAAAAAAAAGGGCTTCTACTGTACCTAATTACCTTAACACTAGAACCGCCAGAGGTTTTTGTATAGGCCGACCTAAACCCGTCAAATCCCGCTATTCGAATGCAATGTTTAACAACATGGGGTGCTACATAACACACTTTCAGGAAAAGTCAAGGACTGGGAGACTTTAATATTTTATTGAAAAAAAGTTACATTGCACACACACAACACACATCACACAAATTGACCCGATTGGCGGTTCTAGTGTTAAATAAACTCACTAATTAATGAAACCAGTTCAATACGCATTATTAGGGTCTGAGACCTAGGTCGGCGAAGACCCTATTGAAATCGGTCGCACAGCGACCGATAAACCTGCGAAACACACACAAAACAGGGAAAACGACCGGCAAAAGCACAGAAAAGGTTCGGAAATCATGACGGGTGATAGGCCGCGTGAGCCCAGTGCAACTCGCATGATTGATATCGGTAGGATCAATTTAGTCGCTCGCAACGCGAGCGATAACCATGCAAAACCCACACAAAACAGGGCAAAAGACGGGCAAAAGTGGCCTAAATCATGACAGTAGGTAGCCCACGCCAACCGAGTCACATGGGCGCTCGCGCCATCCTAGGCCGTCCATAAACATGATTGATATCGATGATTGATGATTGATATCGGTCCGATTATTATTATTATTATTATTATTCTTCTGTTTATTATTTGAATACATTGCGCGCACTTTTGACCCCTGCAACATATGTGAAAACTCACCAAATTTCGCATGCGCATCACAAGTCGTGAAAATAGCGATGTGTAATTGGTACCGGAACTTTGCGTAAAAAATTGTGTAGACCACGCCCACTTCCGTTTTTAACGTTAACTCCCCCTACTTTAACTTTCACGTAAACCAACGAAACTCGCTACGCATATCTAGGGTGCGGAGACGAGCAAAAAAGCTTCTTGGAGGGGTATAAAATAACGTACAGCAAGTCGGCCATTTTGAATTTGGCGTTGGAAAAACGCGATTTATCGCGTTTTTCGTCCTCCGCACTTTAACGAACTCCTCCTAGGGAATTTATCCGTACGACTCCAAATTCGTCCGGTAGCTTCTCGACAAATGGGCGATCTAAAGTTATCACAGAACTTTTTTGGGCGATCTAAATTTATCACGGAACTTTTTTTCTTTCGCACGGCGCAGCCGTGATTTGGCGCCAAAGTTTGCATTCGCTCAATGCTAGGCCATCCCTCGCCATGGAACACGATGATGTCATAATTCAAACTGACATGCTCAGAACGCCACCAAACTTCACATGATGATTAACACTGCGGCCCTGAACAGCTCTACGTCAAATCCGATGTTACTTAATATGGCGTTACCATGGCAACGGATCCCTCGCCATAACACACGGTGTCGCTGTAACTCCAATGGACACGGTCCCATCGTCCCCCAATCTTCACTTTTATATCATCGGTGAATGCCTCAACAGCTCTACATGAAATCTGAGATCTCATCGTATGCCGTTTCCATGGCAACGAATCCCTCGCCAAAAAACACGATGTTCTTTTAACTCAATGGAAAATCGTCCAAACGGCACCAGACTTCATATGATGGGTGATGGTCAGGCCCTAAACAGCTCTATGCCAATTATGGGATGTCATCGTATGCCGTTTCTATGGCAACGCATCCCTCGCCATACAACTCTATGTTGTCGTAATTCAATGGAAAATCGTCCAAACGCCACCAGACTTCATATGATGGGTGATGGTCAGGCCCTAAACAGCTCTATGCCAATTATGGGATGTCATCATTTGCCGTTTCCATGGCAACGCATCCCCCTCCATAAAACCCAATGTTGTCTTAACTCAATGGAAAATGGTCCAAACGGCACCAGACTTCAGATCACAGTTAATGGTCCGGCCCTCAACACCTCAATGTCACAATAGTGAGTTTTCCTCAAAAGCTGTTGCCATGACAACGCATCCCTCGCCGTTAAGCACGATATTGCTAAAACTCCTGTTTAAATGTTCAAAAAGTGTTCAAATTTCACATGTGTGCTAACGGTCAACCCCTCGAGACATATATGTGTCAGTTTTGAGATTTCGTCAAATGTCGTTGCTATGGTAAATAAATGGTCGCCGTGAAACACGGTTCTCTCATAACTCCAGTTAACTTGCTCTTAACGGCCCAAAACTTCACAGGTTTGATAACGATGCAGCCCTCAACACATCTAGGCGTATTATGGGGTGTCATCAAATTCCGTTGCCATGGCGACAGATCACTCCCCATCAAACACAATGTTTGTGATACTGCTGTAACTCCTGTGTACGTTGTCCGATCGGCCTGAAACTTCCCACGTTTGCCAACGGCCGAGTCCTCGAGACATCTGCCTGACGTCGACGTGCGGACAACAGCCTGCGGAGCGTCGAAGACCCGCTCAACGCTGCTCGCAGCTTTAATTCTTATTCTTATCATTCTTTATGAGTGCAGAAATAGTCTTAAAATCAGATCTGTTTTTTAAATGAAATCTGACGTTAGGCAGTTAGCTCTGATCACCTATGATAAATGCGCCGTACCTAATCGCTGGCCATTCAGCCACAGACACTGTTCGAAATGGGGGGGAGCTAGGGGGAGCTTGGCTCCCCCGAAGAGGGAGGGAGCTCCCTTGATGGCTGACTTTGAGATAAATAGGGGGAGCCCAAAACATCTGTACGTGGCGGCGCTGCATTCTTACTTACGTTGCTATGGTTATGGCGGTGATGCCGGCGCGGTATTTGAAATTTTCATATTGATATTTTTTTAACTCTGGCTGTGTAATAAAAAAATATGGCAAAACGAAAACAGCCAAGCGTCACAGCTTTTGGATTCACAAGCAAAGAAGCAAAGGAGTATAAAAATGACAACGTGAACAGAAAACAATTTTTAGTTGGCCGGCTGTAAGCGGCGTTAGGGTCGAGTTTGACAGCTCCACACCGAGGGAGAGGCCTGCGGATGCGGAGCCTGAAGAGGCTTCAACAACGACCACATCCGCCGGCATAGTGACACCGTCTGTATTAGTAGAAGAGTGTTTTTGTAGCAATTGATCGCATCTGCTCTGCTGCGCCAGTCAACAGAGCGTGCGTGTGACATATTTAGTAGCAGGATGTGCTCTGAAAAATAGGGCTCCCCGAAAGCAAATGGGTAATTCGAAAACTGACAGCTCCCTCTATACAAATCAAACTGTAGACGGTGTGAAAGCACCTATTGTTTTAAATAATGGTCGGAATGTGACCTGTGAGCCTTCTGAATTACCGTGGGACAGCACATTCTAAACTAAAATGTTCAATCAATAAAGTAACATCTTATCTTATCTTAATAATATCTTCATATTAATAACAACAATAAATCATACAGTATGTGTCCGAAAGGGAGCAGGAGGAAGCAAACACAAAAATATACTGCATATGAAAGCAAACGATTGTAAAGGTTAAAGTATGAGCATAACAAATAAAGAAGTGTAATGTAAACATTTACATTATAATTATGATTATTTAATATATAAAGACTATATATTATTGAATTACAAGATTAGATATACTTTAGTTGATCTAAAATATTGATGTGTTCAAATGCTCTTCAAAACACAACTGAAAGTCCATGAAACTTGTCTTTCTGTATTTGTGAATGAAGCGCCATCTCCTGGTTAAAACCTGAACTTGAAAATCTGGCAACGCCCTCTTGGAAAATAGTGGGAAGGCTTAACATTCCTCTATACTGGTCTTTGGCAGGCCGTAGGCAGGAAGCTGTAAACTGGAGTCCGAAATTCAGTGCTACATCTGTAGACCCCGTCAGAAGACCGGGGCTGTGTTTAAAGGGGAACTTCATTTATTCTTAGCCAGAAGTGCAGTTTTTAATCAAACAATTATGTGATTTATGGAGTCAGATTACATTTTTCTCATAAACACAATTTTATAATCGGTCTGAAGTATCTGTTTTAAGGCATGAGCCGCAGATTAAATAACATAACACAGATTAAGAGCTTGGATGAAGAAATTGTAGGGTTTTTACAACAGTTTCAAGAATCAGTCTTTATTTATTTATTCTTGAGTAACTTTACTGATTTATAGTGTAGTGCGTAAGGCAATATCTCATTTGAGTGAGGGGCACAAGCCCTTCATGCAGGTCACTCTCTCTGAGAATAGTTCATATTTTCCCTCCAGTTTGGAGAAAGATTATTTTATCATATGTTAGCTCAGCAGTGTCAACCAATCCTCTAATCCTAGAATTATTGAGACGCATTAGCGACACCAGGGGTATTGTTTTTCGCAGCAACGATGATGCATAATACCATGACAAAAGCCATTATTGACACAAGTAAACTATTAGAAGTGCAAATGGAAAATGTTTTGTGAATATGCATTTATGCCATCAGAAAGCCATACATCACATTTTTGTACGCCTTGTGGGTACACGGAGAAGTTATATTTATTTAATGCAACGTTATGGGTTTTACATGTCCTGTTCATAATACGGTAATCATTGCAATATTAATTGAGCATTTTATGCTCATAGGAGGGAGTGTCATGATACAGATATGTTGATTTCAGCGACGTTGTAGTTAATAAATAATAAAATGTAGTCAACAATAGGTCTCATAACAACAAGAGGTATGCCGAAGCTTGGGCCTTCTCCAAGGAGGGAGTGGTCCAGTTTTAGATATTAGACAAATAGAAGTGGATGAATATGTCAGAACTCTGAGTAATATTATGCAAGTTTTGTCTACACAGCAGGCTAGGAAAACTACAGAGATACCAGACGAGACACCAGAAGAGACTCCTGTTCGGCCAGGTGATTGGGTGAGGGTGAAAGTTCACAAAAGACAGTGGGCTCATCCCCGGTGGACGGAAGCGTGAAAAGTTGTAACAAACTTCACACGCGCTCCGGTTTAAAGGTAAAGAAAAAGGAGCAAATTGACACCACCTCACACATTGTCACCCTTCACTGGCAACTTCCAGAACATTATTGAGAGTTAGGACTGATTTGGCAGAGCTGGAACAAAACAATAAATAGAAATAAGATAAAGATAGAAACAGCTCAAAAGACAAATTGTCTATAGATTTTTATAGATTGTACATTAATGTGAAAACCTATTTTTTTGTTTTACATCTGAAAAAGAGTCCAATTTTTGTATATGTTATTTTTGTACTCATTATTTAAATTCTGTAACGGACACAACCAGGGATAAAATAGAGAGGATGACAAGAACAAAGCCAAACCAATTGTGGGGTCCCCTAGGGATAAGAGGCAGAATAGCATTGTTGATTGTGCTCATTACACTTGGCACCTCCTGGTTGGAAGGGGAGTACAATATCAAGTAAAACATGGAACCATTAGTTCACGCATAGAGAATGCCCACATCACTAACAAGACTCCAGCTGTGTTTCACAGACTTTCACTTATCCCCAGAGCCAAAAGATCAGCTGAGCAACAAGAGGAGGAGTTAGAAATACTCGGTCCCAAACAAGAGGCGGTTATAATCAAGATGATTCACCCCCCCTATATGCAGTTCTTGTATCAAATGATGAGACGGGTTTAAGTGATCGGGATATGTAAGTGATGGGGATTTACAGATTAGGGGAATCTCTAAATACACTGGAGCCATGTTTTAGTCTGTACCAGAAACACCCCCTGTTAAGCTATGAACAGCCGACCGGTGACCTGAGCACAATTATTGAAAATGATTGTTAGACACAGGCTACTAACCCACAAGTACAGCTTTGTATGTACAAGCACTATGAACAAGATTCCCCAGCAGATAGTGGCGACATTGCAGATATGTCCAGTCACAAAAGTTACTACGGTTCTAAATAACAGTGAGATTTAAAGTGATGGAGAAAATATGGAGACGTTCTTTTATAGTGTGTGAAATATGTGGTGCTTGAAACATGTAGGTATTTAAATTTATAGAAGAAAATGGTTTCCTGAAAGAGTTAATTGGAGTAAACATGTTACAGTGGGTGAAAGCAATGTTTAGGGATATGGTAAAATTATTAGTAGACATGAATTGTGTTTAGATGACATTTAACAACTAAGATGGATAGTAAGATTAGGAAAATAGAGTGGAAAAGGTTGGATTTATCTTACCTCAGTGTGTTAGAATTAACTATAGATAATGCGTCCCGAGATCTCTTGCTCTCTCCGCCTGTCAGAACGCTACGACCCCAACTTCCAAGCAGACAAAAGACCTCACCACGGAAGACTCCTCCTCCATCGAACAGACAGAGAAGCAGAGCTGAACCATCTCCACCTGAGGAATCCAGAACTACAGGTGACATAAAAAGGCGCACTCTCATCGGTCCCCCACAGGACATGAAGTTCCAAGCTGAGCCACAAGATTTGGGCACAAGAGCAGAGTGTGGGACATGAGAGCGGAATACGCCCTCCATGCAACCAGTAGAGACTGTAAAGGAGGAGATGAAATGCAAAGCAGATGGGACACTGAAAAGAGTTGCAGCGGAAGGATCCAAGAGCAGATGGACTGAGGAGAAGGTGGACGGAGGAGAGGAAAGGACGGAGGAGTTGGCATGGTCCGGCAGAACGTGAGGGGGTCGTGGCTTGACAACCAGAGGGGGAGAGAAGGAAAACGGGAGTGAGTGAGTTTACACATAAACACACTTATTCACCAACGAGAAATACGTAAAGAAAAATATTTATTAGCTATGAATTAATCAATTGGTGAATTTATAAAGAAAAAAAGAGGAAACTATTAGATAACCCTAAAAACACACTGAGGGTAGAACATATTATTCAATCTATTCATCATATGAACAAATTATTCTTTAAGAGTTTTTTATTCATGTGTGAATTTGGGGAAGATCTAACTTGTTACAGTATAGACCTACAGTTTAAAGGGATGGTTTTAGTAACCACTCTATAAGAGCAGACAAATCTTTATTTGTATGGAAAATGTTAAAGGTAGAGCTAGTACCAAGCCAAAGATAGTATTCCAATCTAGAGTATTGATTTTTCCATTGTAGCATGGTTATTACCTCAGGAGGGAAGATTAAGGTGGAAATAACATGTGTTTTTCGTCCAAGATGTAGAGTTTTAAAATGACACTGGGCAAAGAGCGAAAGCAAAGTTTAATTTAAAAAAACTAATATAATTGGGAGTAATACATGGGGGCCTTGGATCACTCATTGTGATGGTGCATATTTGTTACAACAAATATCGTTCAGGGAGAAGGGGTCGCTCAACCCACCCTGCAGATGTTTTAAATCTTACTTGCAGCTTCACAGGGAGCGCACGGCACCAGAGTATGAGTTTTAAAAGACACCATTCAATCATTGATGACCTGACATTTAGAGATGTTATTTAAAGGAGAAACATATCTGCCATAAGTGTAAATTCCTGAATTAAACTACAAACCATTGATGAAATTACTTCTGTTTTTAAAATCCTTGTTAAAGGAGGAAGTAATTATCACATGCTCGGGCACCCAAGGTTCCACACACTGTTAAAGGGGTTAGCATAGCTATTTAAGTAGACCAGAATTGAAAATAAATTAGTATAATGAGTTATTGATATTCCACCGGTTCTCACACCATTTCAGGGACTTTATCACTGCATTAGAACAGACCACCCAAAGTTACTGAGTAGGAACTTTTAAGTGATGAAATTCTACAACTGTTGTAACTGACCAAAATCTTTTCCCAGAAATGACTGTCTAGAATACCGTACCCCAGAGTAGAACGTACAACGGCCCCTTCTAGAGAACATATTACTTTCATACCTTAAATGGTATGAAAGGAGGGAGGGTAAATTTCTCATGAGGAGACAGTTACAAATGCTAGCAGAACAAGACGACCAACCCCCGTATACAGATGTTGATGACAATGATGAGTTAATTTAAATGATATGGATGTTCGGAGATGAGATTGATCAATGAATGTCAAGCCGATGTGATTCTTTAAATGATGAAATCATGTGAAGAAGTGAGCAAAATTAAAATGGAGTGAATCCATTACAATTTACTTCATACTATTCCAAGATAGTATATTTGTATTATTCCAATTAATTTTACACTATTCTAAGATAGTCCATTTTATTTGACTTTATTATTTTTATACTATTCTAATATGGTAGATTTCATGTTGTATAAATCATTGCTATTCTAAAATGGGTTGTTTCTTTTCACTTTGTAAAAACAAGTGCCTTAACAATGAGCGTGGTATGAGAACGGTTTCTGTGAAAGGAGGGAGGAAGAAATGTTCTGATACCAAGCCATTGCTGCTATTTTGAAGAATGATATTGAATGCAAAAACTAGAAGTTATACACAAGGGAAAACTTTTATGTTTGAGCACAGGCAAATAATTTATTTTGTATTTTTGTAAAGTTAAGCCTGTTGAACCATTCCATTTTGATTGCATGTTTGTAATATGAGATATGTACTATGCGAAGTTCAGATGAAGAACTCATTGATTTCAGTATTATATACACCTTTTAGGTGTGTAAGGAGGGACTGTTAGAAATTAAAATCAATGTTTTGATGGTATAATGTAGCTTAAACATACCGTCAGTTTAAACGCTCTTTTATACTGAAAAAACAGAAATTATTGTGCACAAGCAGTTAAGCTTTTATTCTGAAAATCCTTCATCTACGGTTAGCATTTAGCATGTGGCTAATATACGATTTCCTAAAGAGGTGAATTGAGTAGCGAAATGACATGGAGTGGTGCAAACCGAAACCTACTGATTTAACACTACAACTATAGATGTCGAGATACTACCATGCTGAATATTAAATGAAAGTTTTATCATATTACATACATATTTGATCAAATACAGTTTATTTGAATACATTATTGTTTACAGACGAGAGTAGCATGTGACAACATCCGGAAACCAAACCAGCCGTGAAGTATTTTCTGTATATTTTGGAGTATTGATTACAGCGTTTAGAATGTGTTACATGAAAAGTGATGAAAGAGAATATGAGGAGAAAAGGCGGGTTAAGCATATATTGAATGTGAAAAGTACCAATCCTCTCTTTAAATGCAACAACGGACATAGAGAGCCGTAGTGACGCATCCTTAAACCCGGAAGTAAACTTCTTCCGGTTCCTTCGTCTAAAACGCAATGCAATTTCTCCATAGGATTTTGGAAAATAGCTCGAAATAAGGTCTGTGGTTGACACATATTTAAGAGATGGATCACGTTTTGTTCTGCCAGATAATATCCACATGTCAACCCTACTTTTATAATTTTTGAATAATAAATCTAGTCGGCAGAAGCAAAATGCTAACGTTATGCTATAAACGAACTACAAGCCAGTACAGCAGCAGGGTCGCACGACTTCAACGTCACGCCAACTTAAGATCGTTTCAACTGACTTGCACTGAAAATGGCATTTAAAATCAGTCATTAAAAAGAAAAGCTAATAAAATAAACATTAAAAGAAAAAATACATGGATAAAAGTTACAGTGCAGTCTAAGATATTAGTAGTTCAATTAAGAGCAGCGACAAAAAGAAAAGTCTTCAGCCTGGATTTAAAAGTAGTAAGTTGCAGCGGACCTGCAGGTTTCTGGGAGTTTGTTCCAGATATTTGGAGCATAATAACTGTACGCTGCTTTACCATGTTTAGTTCTGACTCTGGGGACAGAAAGCTGACCAATCCCTGAAGACCTGAGAGATCTGGATGGTTCATCATTTAGCAGGAGGTCAGAAATGCATTTTGGTCCTAAACCATTCAGTGCTTTATAAACAGCAGCAGTATTTTGAAATCTATTCTTTGACACACAGGAAGCCAGTGTAAAGACTTCAGAACAGGAGTGATGTGATCCACTTTCTTAGTGTTAGTGAGGACTCGAGCAGCGGTGTTCTGAATCAGCTGCAGCTTTCTAATAGATTTTTTGTCTTCTGTGAAGACACCATTGCAGTAGTCCAGTCTACTGAAGATAAAAGCATGGACACGTTTTTCCAAATCCTGCTGTGACTTTAGTCTTTTAATCCTAGATATGTTCTTTAGGTGATAGTAGGCTGATTTAGTAACTGTTTTAATGTGACTGTTGAAACCAATAACTAATTTAACCCGCTGACAAGAGAGCCTACCTCCGAAGATCGTGACTGGCTGAGGGACAGACTCGGGGGCAGGTTCTCAGGAATTTCTTGGCTTCTCTCCCCCGAGCCAGAAGAGGAACACTACAGCTTGGAAACACTTACTGTTCCTGAAATTATCAAATCTGTTGGGCATCAGAGACCTGAGGCAATTGTGGCAAGCATGGCATTGTCTGAAGAGCAACAGAGGGCAATTCAGGTGGCTAACC
Organism: Notothenia rossii; assembly: GCF_949606895.1. Taxonomy (NCBI): domain Eukaryota; kingdom Metazoa; phylum Chordata; class Actinopteri; order Perciformes; family Nototheniidae; genus Notothenia; species Notothenia rossii. The sequence continues at coordinate 55,960,055 of NC_136904.1, read as the reverse complement.
AACCCAAACTGGCGTTTGTTCAGGAAAGGAAGGTTGACTGCCAGCAACTTTGGAGCTGTCCTGAGGTCAAAGCGTGTGACTGCTTCCTTTATTGCCAGGGTGCTAGGGCAACAACAGGCCCTTGATGGTGTTTTGTCTGTACAGTGGGGGACTATGAATGAATGTGAGGGCGTCAGGGCATTCACCACTGCAACTCAGATGCAGGTCCATGAGTCAGATTTGTGGCTCTCCCAATCAGGAATGTTGGGGGCATCTCCAGATGGTCTGGTAGGGTCTTCCGCTGTGCTTGAGGTAAAGTGTCCCTACGGAGCAAGGGAAATGACAATTAGTGAAGCATTGCAAATCAAGGGCTTCTTTGTCAGTAAGGAAGGAGAAACATTCAGCCTGCGTGAGGAACATCCTTACTGGCACCAAGTGCAAGGTCAGCTTCACCTCACTGCAAGAAAGAAGAAGAAATAATAAAATTGTGAATTGTTTTTAATTTACATTTACTCGCCTTTGCAATGTTGTGGTTGTTAGAGTGTTAAGTTTTCTGTCAGCTCGTCTGTTGGGAAGATATCAAATATAGTTTCATGGAAGTCACACCGTCACATACTGTAAGAGCATTAAGACATACAGTACATAGGCTAAAACAAAACATCTAGAGATATAACCTTGCACTTTGATAAGTCTCGTGAACATTTTCACTATTTTGACATTTTTAGAGATGAAAATTGAACTAAAGAAATAAATGGTAGATTAATCCATATTGAAAATAGGTGTCAGCTGCTACACTAATTATAATAGTTATTTTTCTTAATTAATTAAGATAAGATATTACTGTATTGATCCCAATTTGGGAAATGTTTGTGTTGCAGCAGCATAACAAGAAAAACTAAATATAAGTTATTATATATACAAAAGTATGTGAGGGATGGAATATTAAATTGAGTATAAATTTAAAATGTACATGATTTTACGTCCAAGAGAAGCTATGGAGCAGAGAGTTCTCTGCCAGCCAGAGGTGATTTGTTATTAGTTCAATATGTCAAACTGATTTCCCTGACAACAATCTCTAGTTACATGGTGAAACGTTATGCTGCTTGTACTAATTAGACTTATCATATAAGCCACACAGGTTTTAATAGGATGTATTCATTATCTTTACTTGTGTTGCGGTCTTTTCAGCAGCGCCATCTCTATAACGGCGATACAGTCACTACCCATTATTTACATTTCACCGTGACATGGACAAAAATGTAACGTCAGCTTACCTCATGGCACGAATCCAGACTCTCCTTTGGAAAACATTGGCCGGGAAACGATAGAACAAGCACGTTTCATGCGAAGACCTGTGGCTGCAACCCGGAGCAAAGCAACAAACATAGACGAGGCTAGCCGGCTGGCGGGGAGGAGCCAGCAGAGGATATAGCAGCACCGGACGAGGGATTCGCCCTCTTCTCTTGCTCATGAAAGCCAGATCACAGCTGTTTTCTGCCTGAACAATATTCTGTCTGTAACACTTCCGCGCCTTTTTTAAATTAAAGTATCCCATTTGAATCTTCTCAGAGACTCCATTTAGTCTCATTTTAAAGCTTCTCTCCTGGACGCGAGAATAAAGAACATATTTAACAGCTTCCTCACAATTATGCACCCCCGTAGAACCGGGCCTGACCGAGGGTCGGAGCAGCTCATAGTAGTTGCTTTAGAGAATTTTACACCCGGAAGTAAGTATTCTCTCCGCTTCGCTTGACAAACCCCGTGATAGTCCTCAAGCCCTGTGATCGGATGTTTGAGTGTGCTCCGAGGGTTACGCCGAGCATCGAACAGCACTTTGAAATGGGATGGAACCACGGCAGACTGTCCAAAACTGGATTTTAACGGGTCCCCCACCCCCCGTCTGGGAATTGTAGTTTTAAAAGACGTTTTCATATTTCCCATAATAAGAAGTTGCCAGTATTAAACTGTGTACACCCCTGGAGGTTTAGGGGATAGGAAACACTCAAATTTAAAACATATCATTAATAAATGGGTGAAAATTGCTTGTGCCCATAATGGGCAGCATTAATACCCACGTGACAGCTAAGGTCAGAAGAGCTTTATTTAACAGCTGGTCTTATGTCTGTGTGTGACCCCTCCTGTTGTTCATTGATAAGCCTGAAACATGCACTTGTCAAGGTTCAGAGGCAAATTGTGCAAATATGGCAGTAGCCATCGATCATCTTAAGATAAGATATACTTTATTGATCCCCAGTTGGAAACATTTGCGTTACATCAGCATGTGTAACAGTTGTAAATATGCAGTGGTGTTTATTATTTGTAACTCATTTAGTATAATCACACAAATTCTGTGTTTTATATTGAATGATTCTTTGTTCTTTATTCATTGAATGTTCAATACCTGACAAGGTCGGAGATGAAAAACCTGTGTTGCAGGTTCCTCAACAGTGCATTACAAGACATCTATCAATATGTGTGTATACCTCCACCATTAAACTGTCATATTCTGCACATTTCTTATACTATCTACATACATCTTATAAGAGTATAATACATATGTATAATATCAGTTAAAATAAGTGCTTAAACATACAGTAGTTAACATAGCAATATATTAGTATGCTAATATATTGCTAAAGTACTTTGTCAGGCTTAATATGTATACCCCCAAAGCTTTTTTCTTATTCAAAATAAGACCTTAACATAAAGTATTCTTTAATGTTTAAATAAAGCCTTATTAGTTTGTCTGTCTGTGTCTCCTATTAATATCTAATAATAAAAATAATACATTTCAAGAACGTGCTTTAACCACCAGGTGTCCCTTTCTATCAGCTTTCCACCGTTATGGTGTAAATGTATCAATATACCGATGGGATCAAATATAAAAGTCAGCCGAGTTAGTGTTGATACTGCGAGGAGACTTATATTGTGAAGAGAAATTGAAGATTTTGTTTAATTGCTGATATATTTATGATCCACGTCACATATTCAGTTTCAGCAGCAGTTGTTCCTGTTTGTCTAGAAGTCTTCTCATCAGGGCTCTATAAATAGCGAACTACGGCAGATATGTAATATTTAATGCAGCCGAACCGTGTATTACAATGCCGTTATGTGATGACCTCCAAAGAGAAAAGCAAGCAAAACTCGGAATAAAGTATTATTTTGTTTTTTTAAATGTTTTCGGATTTCACATCAACAGGAACTAAAATGTCCGTGCGGAACAATACCCCAACCCAGCGCTATGCAGAGAGAAGAGTTACGACAACGGAAGTCCAAAATGCTTAATCGTCACGTGGTTCAGGGAGACTCAATAGTTCCCCGGAAGTTCGTGGTGGGACGTTTGAATGCATGATTACCGGAGATAGAACTACGATTTTTGGTAATGAGTAGTGAATAAAGGTTTTGATTTGCAATATTTATACAACATATCGATGTGTATGTACATCAATATTTGAAAAAGTTAAATTTGCTAATATTTGAGGATTAAGATAAAATAAGAAACACTTTATTGATACCAATTTGGGAAATGTTTGCTTTGCAGCAGCAAAAGACAAGGCGTTGTACATAAGACAGTTAAAAGACTAGAATTAAACAATCGAAAATGTAAACATCTCAAATAGAAATAAAATAGCAGAAAATATACATAGTGTGAACAGCTATCTTACCTGTTAACATATAGATGTTGGTTAAAGAGCCTGTTCCTGTTGTTTATTGCTTTGAATTGTTTAAAACACATATTATCTTCTTAACCTTGAATGGTAGTCAGGAGCATCACTTCCTAATGTTTGATATATTTAGAGGGAGGGAAGGAAGGTTTCAAAAGCGTCTTTGAGTTTCATGAAAAGCGCTATAAAAGTCCCATGTATTATTATTATTATTAAAATACAGATTAGATTCATTTCTACCATTTATTTAATTCATGTATTCATTTCAGTAATCCCCTGGTAATTGAGGACATAAGTAATCTAAATGAGTAATGTCATCTTTATGACTTTCAGAAAGGACAGGAGACCGACAGGTGCCTATCAATGATTGTCAACTGACAGTAAATAAATGGAATTCAATAAACATTGAATAGCATGTCATGCAGTTTGTCTGTGCCTTTTCCTCTGTGTTGTCCTGGCATATAGTCTCCCCCATGGTTTGTTGTGCTGCCGGGGGATGCTCCAAGCGCTCAGAGAAAGGAGTATGAATGTAACGTTTCCCCACTGACACAGAGAGGAGGAAAGAATGGCTGGCTCAAGTCAGCAGGAGCAATTTAACAATCACAAAAGACAACAACAGCAACAAAACATGTGAGGTAATCATATTGTTCACAAAACAAAGACCACACCATTGGGAAGCTTAACGTCTGTTTAATCAAAATAAGGAACAGGTAGAGGCTTGCAGAACTTTGGGAGTTGAGACTCAGGCTCAGGGTGAGGGTCTCATTGCAGGTCTTCAGGCTCCATTGAATCCCCCTGGGGTTCTTGTGCGGAAAGAGGGAGACAAAGACAGGAGAAAGGGTTAGATACATCTCGCAACCTATAGGATGGGAAATTGCTGACCTATTTGAAACTTACCATGTGTTTTCACTCTCACTTAAGTCCCTCTCCCTTTGCCATCAATCCAACATCAGCTGAGCTGCAACATAATACAGACAGGCAATACTCAACAGAATCACAAAGACATAATATGACTCTGCTAAAAACACTCAGTCATAAGTTACGTTTTTGTTTACCGTTTGGAAGTCTCAAATATCCACTCTAAATCCATATCAAAAGCGATGTATCTCAAAAATAACTCTCTTCCTTATTATTGTGTAACGTTAACTATATGATACTAGCTTGAACTCCAAGATGGATATCCTCATTTCACCACCTCCACCCACTACAATCACACGTCCCAATGTTATATTTAATAATATTTAACTCCCTACACCCCAGATAAAAGCACGTTAAGAAGCCCCTTTTCTCTAATTCCACAACGTTGGAGGAAATAACATTAGGAAAACTGATTAATAGGCTGTTCGTGGTGTGTCGGACATCCCCATGGACATCATGGATTAGACTATCCTAGCCTAATCTGTTATCTGTAAACATTCCCTAAATCTACTGATTTAGGGATAATCCACTAACATTTGATTCAGATGTTCTCATAATATCCGCAATATAAATCTTTAAACGTCTTCTTACCTTTAAAAGTCCATCACGAACGGTCTATTATGCTGCAACTCTACTGCGCTGCTAGCCGCAGATCCTCTCAAGAGTTCAAGAGAAGCTAACTTCCAGGGAACTATTGAGAGGCTCCACGATCCGCCATTGCTGTAAAACAATGGTCCATTGGAGTGAACGGAGATGTCGTAACTCTTCTATTATATTGCTCTGCCCCAACCCATAGATCATTGGGTGAATAATGTCAATCACCACATTAAACACATCCCTTCACATTTAAATTTAAATGTGCATTAAAGTATTTCGTGAGGCCTTCTAAAATGTTTTAAAATATAATTAGGGTTGTAGTTGAAGAGTTTGTAATGGACAACGGCACGTCCATCAATTCCACAACCACACACATGGATTAACATCGATTTAATACATTAATGTAGCCTTTGTTTCTGTTAGAAGAGGTGTCAACCAGCTGGGGCAACAAGAACATCGGTGAAATTGAGTGTGACTATTACAAAATAAATAATTATTATATTAATATTGACAATAACAACTGACCGTCGGGGTGCGTTCTCATGGCGTCTATTATCAACGCTATGGGAGGTCTATGAAGGTCTATGGGACGCTCTGCCCGTTGAAAACTGACTCTCAAGGGGTACCCTGTCCGTAATAGAGTGACGGGGAGGGGCCCTGACCGTCCGTCAACATGTGACGGGTTGGGAGTGAGAACGTGTTGCAAATATATATGCACACTTTTTTTTAACAACATCCTATGTCCATATGTTTCTATTTAAGTAGTAGATTCAAACTGGAGGGCTATCACTATGGGCATCAACGTTGTAAATATTAACAATAGATCCAGCAAAACGCCCCCAAAGAAAACTGGTATGGCCTGGCTGGGTGTATAATTCCCGGCCTGACCTATGGTCCCAGTCCGGCCCTGCTGACACATCACACACCCGTACACTACACACATTACTGATTAACTGATATCACAATTGAGTTACTCTCTTTAAATAAATATACTGTAAATCATGTGTGGTGTCCTTGTTTTGTCCGTCCTTGAGCCAGGGCTCCCTAATGTTGTATGTAGGTTATTCTTGGTTTTAGAATTAATTCAGTAATGGTGTTTGTGTAACACAAACATAATAAATCATATTATTGATAGTGTTTCTATATAATAGAAATAAAGTAATGTATCAAGACTCAGTGTGACTTATTACTTTCTTCCTTTACTAGGCATTTTTCAACAATGCACAGACATTGCAGCACATCGTTTCACGTCTTTGTACAGCCTTTCTCAGCAGTAGAGTGCAATGTGTTGGTGGACCTTTGTTTTCTCCTAACAGCCCACTTAAAGATATACTCAATTCAATTCAATAGCTTTATTAGCATGACCTCAGTTACATATAGTATTGCCAAAGCTCTGTATAGTTGCAACATCAATACAAAATATATATATTATACAATATATATATATACTCCCCCTTGTGGCCAAAGGGCGACACAACTCTTGTCTTCAGATGTATGCTTGAGTGCAGCAAAATGTAGCACAGTGACTTTTTTGTCAACTAAACATCATAAAACAATATATATTTTAGTAAACGGGACATTACAATCTCCGCACATTAACTCTATATTTGCCTCTGCTATGGTGCCAAAATGAAATGAAATAAAATAAACAATATAGGGGTTGCTTCTTCTCTGAACTTCTATGTATACTGAATCCCTCCATATAAAATAAACCATAACAAATACATAAAGTCGTGTTCACTGCAGCGATCTATTTCACACACAAAACTATATGAAAACTTGGTGATATACAGTGGCGTTTTCTCCTGGAGACCAAGGGAAGACAGGCATCTCCTGTTTTTTCAGCCTTTGTTATCATTTTGAAAATTAAAAATACATATTCTTGTCTGTGGTTGATTTTGCATTCAGGGCATACAAGAGGTGTAACATTATTTGAATACCAAAACTATATTGAAATAGAGTCTAGCTTGAACAGCATCTAACCCCTCGATTCCACCGGGTCCGTCTGAGTCGCGTCACGGCTGTGCCGCGGTTTTGGTCCGGCCTCCTCCGGCGTCATACCCTATCGGGCGCGTTTCAGAAGCATTTCAGAAGCGGAGCGGCTTGCCTGCCGGCTCGCCGTTTTTGTTGATTTGGACATATTTCCTGGACAGGCTACTTTGTGCAGACAAAGTTAATAATAATTGTAATATTCCAGTTAGAAACGACATGAATCAAAGATGTGTTTTTGTGGTAAAAAAAATCATTCATCATCATTATTATTCTATATATATAATTTACGCGGCCGTAACGCGTCCGTAACGCGTCCGTAACGCGTCCGTAACGCGACGCAGACGGACCCGGTGGAATCTAGGGGTAAGTTGCTATAACATTACTGGGTTATTTGGTGATAACTAAGTAGAGTAACTTCAGACACAGACGTCACGTAGCTTCTCAGACGAGAGGGGTGGCGACGAGAGTGTCACGTTACTTCTCTCGCGGCATAGTTCACGACGATCGACACGATTGGCTGCTCAGTTAGTTCAGTCTTTGGCACAAATATCACCTCATACAGAAGGTCCAGTTGTGATAAACACGGTTTGCCACTGACACCACCACCTATATAATAAGTACCTTGTTCATAAAAAAATTAAATGTAAAAAAAAAAAGATTGTAGGCCTATTTAAAAATGTAATACAATGTGGGAAGAGGTGGGGCGGCCGCCACCGTCTGGGACCTCATTTACAGAACATTATAATTTCACTCTCAACATGTGGCTGGTTACCCTTTTCTAGAGTCTAGTTTGTCATATCTTTAAGTCATACGCTCAAATTAACTCTTTATTGTAAGATTCTCTGAAATGTTAAGACAAACATGTTGTTTTTGTGAGAACATATTTAAATATTTTCCCTAACTCACACGTTTTTGAACACGTAGCACGCCCCCCAAGCCGCTGTTTACAATAATTCCAACAGAGGGAGTTGTCTACATTTAAATTGGAGTTGAAGAGAGAAGATAAGTATCTGACCATTAAGAGATGCATAAGCATAATGGAAATCAGATTACAGGTGCATCTAAAAAAATGATTAGGATATAATTGAATATATTGTCTCCATACCACGTCGACTTGATGACATTTATGTATTATAAATACTTTTTTGATTGGTATTATGTAATATTATACTATTTCTGAGATAGGATTATGAGCTGTAAGCCGTAATCATACAAGTTAAAACAAAAATAGGCGTGAAAATATTTCACTTTATGCGTAAATCTAGAATATATGAAGGATACACTTTTTGATTTCAATTACAGAAAAAAATAACTTTTCCGTGATATTGTAATTTTTTTAGATGCACCTGTAAGTTTAGTTTATTTTTATACAATAAAATGCCGTTTAGAATCCAACCAGAGTGACAAGGAGGATAAAGGAAATGTAATGCACAGACGACAAATGTACCCTTGACAGTGTGTGTGTGTGTGTGTGTGTGTGTGTGTGTGTGTGTGTGTGTGTGTGTGTGTGTGTGTGTGTGTGTGTGTGTGTGTGTGTGTGTGTGTGTGTGTGTGTGTGTGTGTGTGTGTGTGTGTGTGTGTGTGTGTGTGTGTGTGTGTGTGTGTGTGTGTGTGTGGATGGGCGTGCTTTCTGAGTATGAGTTGGTTCAGCCCCTTAGAATAAATTAGCTTGCTTCCTGAACGTGCAAAACGAAAGTCTGAGGGAAACAAGTGCACATGGTGAGAAGACTGAAGGAACAGCACAGCACAAACAGCAAAGGTAATCAATGTGAGAAAGGAAGGGAATAGAGCTGCACGACCAAACTAATTATACTTTTAAAATATCCACACAAAAAAAGGATACTTTAACTACTGTGTTTTTTCATTTCCTATGATGTGGTGTGTATGCAGGGCAGCATGAGCCAGTGGAAGCAGATCCAGCAGCTGGAGATCAGACTCCTGGAGCATGTGGACTACCTGTATGATGATAACTTCCCCATGGACATCAGGCAGGGTCTGTCCAGCTGGATCGAGACTCAGGATTGGTGAGTCCTGCTCCTGTATGTATGTTTTAAAAATGTTTAGCTTTCAGTTAACAGCCTTTACTGTCATTAATATCTTTGCCAGTCTGAATGTCGAAAAACACTAAAACCTGTCCAGCACCAGCAGACAAACACAGTTTATAAGGTCATAATATGCCCCATCATCTGTTTTCAGCTTGTTATCCTGCCCCGAGTTGGGGAAAAAAATAAAGAATGCAGCTTTAAAATATTATGAGTTTTTCCTTAACTTTCCAAATCAACAAACACCTGCACTCTGTCAAAAAAAGAACTCTTGATGGTCTTGTTTTAGTCTTTTTGTGGTCCTTCTCTGTCTCTTAGTTATTTTGAGTCTCTTTGTAGTTAGTTTTTGCAATTTTTTTTTCTTCATGGTCTATTCGTCTCTTTGTAGTCATGTTTGCATTACCTTGTAGTTTTTTGCATTTCCAAGTGGCCATTGTGCGTCTCTCTGTAGCTCTTTGTGTTCCTTTGCATCTGTGCCCTTTTATTGGTTGTTTAATCATTGAGGTCATATGATTGATTTCCAATGATAATAATAATAATAATAATAATAATAATAATAATAATAATAATACATTTTATTTGTAAAGCACCTTTCATTGCTAAAAGTAATCCCCAAGTGCTACAAGGGCATAATATACCTTTTTTTAAAAGGGCTTCAGGCCCTTCTTAATAGAGTCAGTGGCCTTAGGAGCCCTCCGGTGGTCTGGGATTCCACAGGTGAGGAACGGCTGAACAGAAAGCCCCTGGGTCCTGGGGGGGGCGAAGCAGATGGTTGGTTGTAGAATGGAGGTTGCATGTGGAGGTTTGTGGTGAGAGTAGTTCCTTGAGGTAGGAAGGAGAGTTCCCGTGGATGCACTGATGGGTGAGTAGTGAGATCTTGTTTTTGATCCTGAACGAGACAGGAAGCCAGTGGAGCGGGTGAAGAAAGGGTTTGATGTGATTGTAACTCCAGCCCTCTTCTTCATATCTTTAGCTGGGAATCTTTTGTCTGTTTTTCAGGGACACAGCAGCCAACGAGGAGTCCATGGCGGGGGTTCTGTTCACCAACCTTCTGTCCCAGCTGGATCGAGTGCGCTCACAGGAGCAGAACTTCTTACAGAGACACAACATGAAGATCATACAACAGCAGCTACAGGTGTGTCACCTTCTTTATGTCCTAGTTATGTCACATTCACAGCTCCCTTAATTCAAACAGATGCTTTATTTTCACACCTAACCAACGCCTTTTCAAAGTTACTTTACTGCGGTAATAATTGCACAATGCAATCATTTGTTTACTTCTTAGTTTAAACTGTAGCTTGCCCACCGTGGAAACTTAGATAATAATCAAACATATAATTATTTACTTATTATTATTTTATTGTTTAACATGCTCATACTGTAATTTATGAATCGCATAAACACCTTTTACTATATGTGTTTGATGCGCAGAGGTGTATGAAGTACCTCTTTCATTTAAGTCGCCATTCCATAACGATGTACAAATACTCTGTTATAAGTCCTGCATTCATGACTATAGTGAACTTTACTTGGGCTACATCTTTCTGTTGGAATGTATCATTACAACAGGAATAGGAGAGAACTGAACAGTGTGGGGGAATGAGATAGCAATTTGGTTTAAAAGTAGTTTATAAAGCAAGAATTACAACATTTAGGAGAATAATAGACAGCACAAGCAACGGCAGCGAGATGTAATCAAACAAAAAAAGCTAATCAAATGTCAAAAGATCCATGGTGTTGCAGTATCTTGGTGACAGAGGCAAAAACCTCTGTATGCAAAAAAATGTATGTATGTACAAATACATAGACACAAATATACATATACACACATTTAGAGGGGGGGCCTGCTCTCTTCAGTTCTGTATGTCTGCATAAGTTGACTTATGGTACATTTGCTTATTTGGCTGTATACAAATTCTGCGTTCATCACAGTAGTCTCCTGTCGGGTCATTTTCTTCATTATCATAACAACATAAAGCATTTAAATTTGAGGTGACAATACTAAAATGTTGCTATTACATGACAATGCTCTGCACTTACACTTATGAAGGTGTCTTGTATGCCATTACCCAAAGTAAAAGTAAAAGTTGTGAAAGTAGATTTCGTGGTGGAATTAACTTCATCAAAACGCTGACCATACTCACTTTCAGTAGTTGATTTTAAAATGTCTCCAATAAGAAGAAGTGTTTTTTTGGTCTATGGTGTATGTGTGCTGGAGGTGAAAGGGAAGTAAAAAAAGAAGTCACTCTGAATGTGTAACTTGTTTCTGTTTGTGCTGTGGTTGCTTTACCTGAGAGCAGCTTCTGTTTTGGCCGTTCCAATATCAAATGAAGTTAAGAAGGACAGAAAACGACTTTATGGAATTGAAATACAATTAAAGACATTCTTTTACAAATGATGCACTGGCTGGCTGGCTGGCTGGCTGAAATACTTGTACTCAGCATAATAATGGTGTTTTTGTGAAAAAAAACCTTCCCTTCTCTTCTTTTATGAATCCAGGCGCTTTACAGGATGTTGTGGTCAGAGCTCACCGACGTCATGAGGCTAAGCTCACATTTTATTCTGGAAAATAAATATACCTTTGCAGAACAAACCCATGAGGCTCATACCGCTGTTTCCTGTGTGTCTCAATGTGTCGTAGTCAATACTTCTCAGCGGAAGCAGCTACTCATGTGAAGAGTGCAGGCGGTTGTTGTTGTGAAGTACGATTGTGTTTTAATCTCTCTTTAGTTTGACTGACCTCTAACACACATTTCAGCAGGCTCCCTAAGGAAAACCCCTTGTAGCTTGATCTCTTACTGATGATCATCAAAAATACAAGACCATTTCCGCACTCTTTCCAGGATCAAATTTTTTAGCTAAGTAATGCAGGGGGACAAAAAAGAGAAGTGAGCTTGAAAATACCAGAAACCAAACTACCTGCTTATAAATACTAAAAGACATAAACAAAAGTGAGTGTAGGTGTGCGTTCATGCAGCTCAGTCATCAGTCTGGCAATGATGCGGATGAATTAAAACTTTCTCACACCTGGAGGCGAGAAAAAAACGTTCCTCTTCCCACAGCAGGATGTTTGGTACTTTTCTAAGTAGGGTTTTGAACGGGCTCATGAGCAAACCAATGCCACACTCTTCATAAGAATCTGAGTCATGTGGTGAGATAGAAGGCAGGAGTCGTGTCTGCTCCATATCAAAGACGTATTTGTTTATGTAATTTGTTTCCGTTACAGGTTTTATAACGAAACAACTTATTATATTGCAAGCATGTGTCACACCTTTGGCTCTAAGCCTTTACTTTTATTAGGATGGAGGTTTGGTCCAGAGACAGGCTGAACTTAATTCCTTTTCTGATTGTATGATAAGCACTTAAACAACATGATGACAAATCTCTGAGGATACTGCACAGGTGCTTGGTTTTTCTGGATGGCAAAGATAAACATACACTGTGAACACTGACTGTCAGCATTACTCTGCTGCCAGTTCTTGTAGGGCGTTTTCTGTGCTTACATTAACAATATCTAAGACTGTGAGTGTAATTATCTTTGTGTGTGTATCCCCAAAGGTGAAATACACATCAAACCCCACGGTCATGGCCCGGGTGATCTCCACCTGCCTGAGGGAGGAGCGGCGGATCCTCTCCAGCGCCTGCATGCAGGAACAGGTTTGTCGTTTGTTTCTGAGAGGGAAAGTCCCTCCAGTTCCTTCATAACGTCTGCTGCTGGTAAACCAGAGCTGCTGCCAGGAAAACACTGCTGCAAACTACACACCCACACATTCCCAACTGCTTCACCCTTTTCCCAAGAAACACTGCTACATGACATAATACTTCTGTTCCTTTACTTATGAACGTGCTGAAAAAAACAAGATACCATTTTAATATTCAAGGAAGGCTGTTGTAAAACAAAATGTACAGGTTGATGACGATTTTTGTCATAAAACTTTATTCAGCAAAAATCAAAAGATTATTATACACTTCTGTGTAGTCCACTGAGTACACTATGTACTTCCTGTCACAGTGTGCATGCTGATTTACTAACTCAGAAATAACAATCTCTTTTCCTCTTTAGCCTACTATCATGACCTGAACGTAAACGTACCGGACAAAGCATTACCGCCATATTTTGATTCAACACTCAAAGATTCAATAGCTCCTCCAACAGTGCAGCATACAATACATAAGACATAAAACTAAATATAAAAAGTGCAAAAAGAAACTGCAATAAAACAGTGCATGACAATGGTACACGCGACCCTAGGAGGTAACCGGATCAAGTCCCGGAAAAGTACTCCCTAGGTGCCCTTGAGCTATAGCTCCCAACTGCTCCCTGGTAAATGGTAAATGAGCTGTATAAGTAGAGTCCAGAGTTGGGTGTAACGCGTTAAAAAGTAAAGCATTACTGTAATAATATTACTTTTGTTGGTAACGGAGTAATGTAACGCCTTACTTTTATAATTCAGTAATAACAATACAGTTACTAACATTGCCCCGACACAGGTTACTTCGTTACTTACTAAAATCAGTCATAATCACACTGACAGACAAGAGGGGTTTCCGCCGCAGGTTTATATGTACGTAATCTGCGTGACTTGCGCGTCCACATCTCCACGTGCAGTGCTGCATACAGTAAACATGGCTGAGTCAGCGATAACTTTCGAGGGGTGGAGATATGCCCATTATTTTGAGTTCGTCCGAAGAATAGACAGGAATGTGACGGTGAGGTGCAAACTGTGTCCAGGCTGTTATCTACTGCTGTAAACAACACGTCAAACCTCAACAAACACCTGCAAAGAACACATGCTAAGGTGAAGCTAATAGCAAAGGACCCCCGAACCCAGAGTTAGGATGTTGTGAGTGCGCCGCCGGCCTGCCGCCGACACCGAAGCAGCAACAATTTGAATTTAGAGGACCGGTCACCAAAGCAGAGATCATAAGGCTTGTAGCATCCTTCATAGTAGAGGAAATTTTGCCCATTTGCACAGTGGAATTACCATCGTTCAGAGATATAGCCTACTGCGCAAAATACAAATAGCAGGAGACAGAGGACAGACATGGTCAGATAGGAAAACATTCAGGAGCTATCTGGATCAGTCTTATGCGACAATGGAAACTGAACTAAAGAGAACATTTTAAACTTTAGCAGTCTGCGTGATCTGCCTGTAGGGAGGGGCGGGCGGGCCGGCCCTGCGAGTAAAGTAACGAGTAAAGTAACGAGTAAAGTAACGAGTAAAGTAACGAGTTACTTTATGTAGAGAGTAACGAAGTACTGTAATATATTACTTTTTTTTAAAGTAATATGTAGCCTAATACATTACTTTTTTTTAGTAACGACCCCATCTCTGGTAGAGTCCATTTATCATTCCAGCGTTTCACTCTCACCATTTCACCGCTAAGAGTGCCTGGATGCAATGGACGAAAACACTACAAGTACAGAGGAAACCATATTGAGACACAGCACAAGATGGTGATAACGGTAATATGCATTGTCATTGTGATAATGTTAGCATGAGTGCAGCCAGTGGCGGCTCCAGAGTATTTTTGTTGGGTAATCTATGGTAGGGCTAACTCACAGTGGTGGGACTCAAGTCAGTATTTGCAATGTAATTACATACACGCTATATCGCCCCCCCTTGACAGTGAAACGCCACGGGTCAGGTTTAGATTATTTCCCTGTCTCAATCCAAATGGAACTGTATGAAATAAAAAGGTACATTTGTCTTTTAGTAAATAAAAAGGGCGACCTGGAGCTTCCTGCAACAACACCACGCCGTTATCGTGATTCTGATTGGCCAGAAGACATTATCAAAGATGCTCTATTGAGAAGACGATCACTACGCGACAAAAGTTTTAAAAACCGTTTCTGGTCTTCGGTATTTACAGACAAGTGGCTACTGAAATCAAATACTAACTGCTGTCTGTGCAATTTACTCCGCGCGAGTTGGCGTACTTTATTTTGCTTACTTTAACATCATTTTTCATGGTGGGGCTAAGGTGGGGCTAAGCCATTTCTTGGTGTGGCTGTAGCCTACCCCAGCCATACCCTGGCGTTGCCACTGAGTGCAGCCTCACAGAGTTGTTAGGCTGGGTTAGACTGTTCCATGCTGCTTTGTGCTTACGTTTGAAGTATCAGGCCATGTCATCAGATGTGTTCCGGGAGCAAAGTGTTATGCTGAATCCTTGATTACAAGAATAAATATAAGTGATTGAAGAACAGATTAGGTCTATGTTTGAAATAAATCTTTCAAAAAACATTCCGAAGAAAATAATGCTCTCCAACAGGGTCCACTGGAGAGATCACTGCAGAACTCTGTGGCCTTCGAGAGGCAGAAGAACATGGACAGCAGAGTGGCCATCATCAGGGGCAGCGTGCAGGTAACTGACACACACACGTTTCAGGCAACATCAGAGCAAATATAAAGTTCCCCCAATGGAATGATGTTTAAATGTCTGCCTGTCTGTGTGCAGCTGATGGACCAGGCTGTAAAATCCATCGAGGACATGCAGGATGATTTCGATTTCCGCTACAAGACCCTGCAGGCACGAGGTGGTCCCTGTGAAAGCAAACTTATTTCTTACTTCTGTGAATTAAAATAACACAGCGTGCACCACAATCATTTTTTCTCTAAAATATCTGTCGGTGTGTGTGTGTGTGTGTGTGTGTGTGTGTGTGTGTGTGTGTGTGTGTGTGTGTGTGTGTGTGTGTGTGTGTGTGTGTGTCAGAATCGTCAGATGCTCGACAGAACCCTGAGATGATGAAACAGGAAGTAACGACCCTGCAGGCTATGCTTAACAGTCTGGACTTTAAAAGGAAGGTATGCATTTGTATCAATGTGTATCAAAATGTCTCCAACATAGAAAGCAAGAAAAATGCCTTCCAGTGTACAAATAAAGGATTGTATAAATTACAACAAGTATGGCAAGGCAAAGCGACTTTCTTTAGATAGAACACTTTAAAGAGCAACTTGCAGGTTGTTTTTTTTTACTACATTTATGCTTAACCTTGCCTGAAAATTACAATTAAAAATGTTAATGCAGGATTTGATATGTTTTACAAGACATAGGGGCAGGAATTCAGAGGAAAAGGAGCCGTTTTGAGCTCTGCTACTAAAAACTGCTTTTTTTTAACGTCATACGTCAAACGCGTCATATTATGTCAAATGGGGGCGTTAACTTTCTCGGACTCGTTCTCTGCCCAATCCGCGGTAGTAGTTTCTAGTTGGTTTGAGCGGTTGTGATTTAGTGAGCTGGTATTTTTTCGATAATTTTACATTGCATTTCACCATTTGTAATCATGGTGAGCTTGTGTTTGTGCAGGTTGCACAAACTCAAGCCTGTCGGGGCATTGAGTCCACAGTTTCCCTCACGGGAAAAGGACCGGAGCTAGCGTTCGTTCCTGGGTGAATTGTGCATCCACCTCCCTGCAGCACATACTCCGTCTCCACAGCTTTATCAAGAAACCGTATTACATCTCTCTCCCCCCTTCGCTGCTCTCTCTCCCCTCCGGTACACGGCACCGTAAGAGTGTGTGGAGTTGCATTAGGTAACGCTGTGGTGGCTGTACTGCTCCAGCCGTCTCCTTTGTGTTTGTTTGTTTCCCCCTGTCTGTGTTGTTTGTGTGAGCGTGGTGGCTGTCACTCCTGGCTCCCGGCTCAACCTCCACTCGCCTGCTGCAATCAGCTGTGCACCCTCCCCGACTACACACCTGCTTTCCATCAAGTAATTTACAACGGCAAATCAACGGAGGCTCCACAACCTTTCTCCGCCAGATCGTCAAGTATCAGCCGTATCTCGCATCTCCCCTCCGGTCAGCACCGTAGTGTGGAGTTGCATTAGGTAACGCGAGATACGGCTGATACTTGCGCATTAGTTTCTGTTATGGATCAGTATCAACAGTCCTGCCAGTAACGTTACTATATTATCAATACTACTTTAGTTATAGCCTGATATATGATTGCTAACTTTACAATGTTGTGATGTGACTGACGTTAGCTAAAATGCTAACGCCGGTCACTCACCAAGACAGCTGCTCTGTTCTCCACTGGTTCTCCACACACCAAAGCTCAATTTCTCTCCGATGGCCGTTATTTTTTCTAATCCTTGGCTGCTCCTGGTCTCTTGGACGCCTAGCAGGCTCATAATTATAATCATATGCATTCGAATATATATTTTCAACCTCTTCTGTGTCAAAACTAGCATTGTGATCCACGTTTATTCATACGTTAGACCGGCCGCTCTCCCCCTTGTTTCCCCCATGTTACGTCACACGCGGGAGGTCACATGCGGAGGCTTTTTTATGCGGAAGTGAAAATGTCTTACTAAAACGACGCCAGATGTCACTGTAGTTTATATTTCTGTATATTTTTGGGAAAATCTAGTGTATTCATCATTTTCCTACACATTTATTCACTGGTGTCTCTAACCTGCAAGTTGCTCTTTAAGTCCACTAAAAATGCTTTACAAAAGATGGTGCTACAACAAAGTGCAAAATAAATGCTTTAGTTAAAATGATTCTGCAAAAAACCAAACAAGCTTAAGTAAAATTAGACAGATTTAGAATACAATATAAAAAGTTGAATAGATAAACGATTTGAATAGTTATTTGATGTAATAAAAGGCAACAGCAAATAGAGAAGTCTTTAGCCTTGATTTAAAACATGTGAGAGACACAGCAGTATTTGATTGTAAAGCATTTCAAGCATCACAGTGGTCTTTCCTTACCTTTGTCAGGAGATCTTGTCAAAGATGGACGATGTGATCAAGGAGATTGAAGACCTGATGAGCTCTCAGCTCAACCCGGAGCTGCAGGACTGGAAGCGCCGGCAGCAGATCGCCGCCATCGGGGGGCCGCAGCTCACCGGGCTGGAGCAGCTACACAGCTGGTGAGGACTTCTATAGGATTATTACGTGTACTCTCATATAGGTACATGGCCTAACATGCATTGTAATGTATTATAAGAACATGTTTGCTTTGAAAGCTGAATCAATCTCTTTATAGACATTAATGATGAACTTTTATAAAAAATCTAATGTGTAAATATTCTCTGAGCTACAACTAGTCAACCTACAATTGTCGCAATATCGATTTAATTTAACTGACGCTTTTATCCAAAGCGACTTACAATGACCAATTACAGGGACATTCTCCCTGGAGTAACTAAGCAAAGTGCCTTAGTGGTGGTGTTCCAGGTGGGATTTGAACTCACAACCTTCCAATCTTCAGCCCACCTCATTATCCATTAGACCACCACTACCCAGATACTTGTTTCAAAATATTGTGATATTTGATATAATTCACCTAGCCCTAGGTAAGATTCATGATGTGTTTCAAACGGAGGAATAGTTTGCACCTGTGTTCGTATTCTGTAATGATGAATCCCTTTTAACCTGTGAATTGATTGTGTGTGCCAGTTGATCCTAAATAACATGTCAATATCCCAATCTCTACTGAAGGCCGTGTGCACAAACAGAAGTTGAACGTTAAAAATCCTTCAGCAGTTCTGAAGTAGAGCCTCTGCAGGAACTGAAGCCCAAACAACATTTATATTTATTACTAGCTGTAGTGATTTAAAAAAGAACAAAAAAAGGTGCCCTGAAATACTTGTTCAGTAATGAAGTGTCATATTTAGTTACTTAAAAAGACCAGTAGGCCTATGCTTTGTAAAATAATTATTTAAAAAATAATTAAATGAACCTATATTACAGTAATCCAAGTCCTATTTAACTGTGGAATTGAAGAAACCGCAATAGCCAATTATTTTGCATTTCAGCACTTAAATGTGTGTAAGCGTGATCTTAAGTGTGTGTAGATAATGATACTTAAAGGTCCCATGTCATTTCTACTGATCATGATTCCATTGTTGAGGTCTACTAGAATAGATTTACATTGTGCAATTTTCCAAACTCACATTGGTTTCTCATACAATATCTCTGCATAGTATGTGTATTCACTCTCTGTCCTAAACGGCTTGTTGGAGCTTCTGCCCCCCCCTCCCTGTGAGCCCACTGTGCTCTGATTGGTCAGCTCGCCCACTCTGTTCTGATGAGTCTACCACCGTTACAGCGGAACATCAATGATTATGTGTTACAATGGCGTTAGCAACCAGGAAATGACACCAGTAATGACAAACAGATGAGAATGCTGCGTGGGGTATGGGTGCCGTGTTGGCGGGACGTTGCGCGGCTCGCTGCTGCGAGGAGCGGACAGTGTGAGCTGCGTTCATTTTCTGCTTGCTGCGTGGGATCTGCGAGACGGTGAGACATAGCGAATGGACGTGGGAAGGGGTGCTGAGGGGGCTGCAGCACCCCCATCTGCGAGGCTCCACTAGCACCCTGGTTGCATGTGTACAGAGTGGAACCCATGCCATTACACTGATAGCAGCGTGTCTCTTGCCTAGAGCTGGAAAAAGGCTTGGTACTGTTGTTAGTTTTACTGGGAGGGAACTGTCTAGAGAGAATAATTCTGATGCCTAACCTGAGCTTGACCAACCCTTACTGCGTGGAGTTTCCCCCGATTCATGTCTAATGACCGAAACATTCTTCTTTAGGTATTGGTTGTAATTTCATACTTAGCCAGAATAGCTTCTTTGACTTGTCCATAGTCTAAGGCAGGGGTCGGCAACCCCTGGCACGCGCAGGGCCGCCCCTCCCTACAGGCCGATTACGCAGACTGCGTGAGGCCTCACCTCACCTCGCGGAGGGGGCCTCAGCTTGCGGAGGGTGCTTCATTTTGCGGAGGGAGCCTCATCTGAAGGGCAAATGCGGCGCACCTACAGTGTAACCCCTAGATTCCACCGGGTCCGTCTGCGCCGCGTCATGGCT
Source organism: Notothenia rossii (assembly GCF_949606895.1). Taxonomy (NCBI): domain Eukaryota; kingdom Metazoa; phylum Chordata; class Actinopteri; order Perciformes; family Nototheniidae; genus Notothenia; species Notothenia rossii. The sequence continues at coordinate 55,940,050 of NC_136904.1, read as the reverse complement.
GCGCCGCCGTTTTTGGTCCGGCCTCCTCCGGCATCATACCCTACCGGGCGCGTTTCAGAAGCGGAGCATCTTGCGTGCCGGCTCGCAGTTTTTGTTGATTTGGTCATATTTCCTGGACAGGCTACTTTGTACAGACAAAGTTAATAATAATTGTAATATCCCAGTTATAAACGACATGAATCAAAGATGTGTTGCTGTATTTTAGTGGTAAAAAAATGCATTCATCATCATAATTATTCTATATATTTAATTTACACAGTGCCTGTAAACCGGAGGAGAACGCTGGCATTTCTCCTCCTACTTGGAAGACTACTGAGGGATAGGGCCTGCAAAATTAGTTTATTTAAGGATTGACTGGATGCTCTGGCCAGTCCACTTCCTGCCCGCTATGCAGCGCCTTGCGTCGCGTCGTGTGCAACGTTTAAACCAATTATTTACATTTGTTTTACCCCCCCCTCCCCCCCCCCCGGTTGAAAGTTCACGATCGCCGGCACACTGATCACAATTTTTTTTTAAAATGGCACTTCATATCAAAAAGGTTGCCGACCCCTGGCCTAAGGAATATGATGTCCATGAGAACATAGGCACTACGTGCCCTACCTGTGAGCAGAGGGACAAGGTGAAAAGCTAACTCTTCTTTCGGCCATCGGCAGACAGCTGCCACTCTTTACAAAAATTGTCAGAAAGTGCTCAATGTCATCTTCTGGATTGAGTGGTTTCGACTTGGGGTCTCTGCGCATGTGTGCTGCCCTTGTTGTTGATGGCGGCTCATTCTGCTGGGTGGGTGGAGCCTCACCTTCAGGCCACGTCGTCACCTTCAACACTGTCACGTCACTCTTCTTTGTTATCATATCCTTCTCTCAATTCCGTCACCTGTGCTTGGATTTGTTCGAATTGGTGCTGCATATGTCTCCATCTCTGCTCTTGGGGCGTGGCCTCTTTCTCCAACTGCTGATCTCTGGAAGCATGGGAGCAGACAAGAGATTTGCCATGCTTGTCAACTCCTCCATGTCATCAGGTGTTCTGGCTGCCGCGGCCCCCTGCTGGTCAGGATGGAGGCAAAGAGGAGAACACAAGACCGAATGGTGTTTCAAGATACTAATCTCTGCCCCCCCCAGGTTCACTCTGACAGCACAGAGTCTGTTCCAGATGAAGCGTCAGCTGGACAAACTGGCCGATCTGATCGTGAAGGTCACCTACGAGAGTGACCCGATCCCACTGCAGAAACCTCAGATGGAGGAGCGAGTCAAATACCTCATCTATCACCTGATCAAGAGGTAACCTTAACACCACACAACGTACCACTCAACACACCCAAAGGATGTACCCTTATTGAAAAAGGCAACCATACAGTGCAAGATAATGCAGATGGATCTTTTCTCTTTTAGTGTCCTTGAACCCTTCTTATGTTTTAAGCGCTTTGAACACTATTATTATTATTATTATTATTATTATTATTATTATTATTATGTGTTTGGATCATGACTGGTGTTCTCTGCTGTTCCTAAGAGTCCTTTCATTTTGTATAATGATATAGATTGTAGACAATAGGCCACACATGCAAAAGGCCCCAGCATCTCTCCTATCTTTTTGCCAAGAGCCACAGACGTTATAGTTATTTTTACACTTTTTTCATTTATTGATATGTTGTGCGCATAGTGTGTATTTTTTGCTCATATTGTGTCTCTTTGTGTTCATAGTATGTTTTTCTGTCCCATTTGGTCTAACTTCGTAGTGATGTATTGTGTTTTGTGTTCATTCTGTCTCATTGTTGTCCTTTTGTGCCTCTTTGTGGTCATCTTCTGATTCTTTAGGCACTTTGTCGCTGTTGTCATAGTGTGTCTTCTTTGGCCATTTTATATCTCTGGTTGTTTTGCCCATTTTGTGTTACTTTAGTCTTCTTGGTCATTTTGTGTCTCTATGTAATCGTTTTGTTTTATAGCTTGAAAGTTGAATTGCTTTTTGTCATGTGCAAATATATACAGATTGTACTTGAAACACTGATATGTACTGTACGAAAAACGTCCTCTTTAACTAGCAGCACCAACAACACATTACACAATACAGGCCTAGTGAGGTGCTAAATACAGGACCAGCACACACAACCATCGAATGACCCCAGCTGCTGTGAAGTGAAGGGTGAAACTCTGCAATGACTGTGGTTTTTTCTCAGCTCGTTTGTGGTGGAGAAGCAGCCATGCATGCCCACACATCCCCAGAAACCCCTCATCATCAAGACTGGCGTGCAATTCACCACCAAAGTCAGGTTTGTGACACAAAACACTCTTGATGATGATTTTTGAAACTCTGAATTATTGTGCTTGTAAGGTCAATTGAAGTATTCCAATGTCCTATATTGTGGTTGCCAGCAGGTGAGGGGTAAGAGTGATCTTTCGCAGGCACAAACAGATGATTTCCGGTGGTTGGATGCAGCTTGATGTTTATTAAAGAGTGTACAGTACCTTGGGTTGACACCACCCTTATAAATATAAACAAAATAAACTGACATACCAACAATACACATAAATGGCTCCTTCAGTGCTATTTCACTCCTGTTTTAACATTTGTCTTATTTGAGTAGTAATGTTGAATGATAACTCAGTTACTTTTCTCTGTTTCTTCTTCCAGACTCCTGGTTAAACTTCCAGAAGTGGATTATCAGCTGAAAGTCAAAACAACATTTGACAAGTGAGATTTTTGGCTCAAAGTTTTTTAACTGGTTTGCATTTCCAGGAGATGAAAAATCCTTAAATAAACAAATGTGTATATTAAAAACGTAATAAAAATGTGTTCACACACACTTATCAAAACGCAAATCTCTGTGTGTTTTTTTGTGTCTCTAGGGACCTACCCCCCGGCAGAGTGTGAGTACAAACAAGCTGAAGACAGGAAGTACTGCTGATGTTAAATTTAAACATATTCTCCAAACATTATACAACATCACATTACATTGCATTTACTTTACTGCTTCCAGAATGAGTTTCATTGCAGAATGCTACATATCAATTAAGAGGAAAGTTATTTTAAAGGTGAAATTATTTTGCAACATAAACATTACAATAAATCTTTCTTTAAGTTTTTTCTGTTTTGATTCATCAAAATACCTTGAAAATATATCAATCCTTGAAGCAGGTGCTTTAGTTGTTAACATTCTACAGCTGAGTATTGATATGCTCAGACAATTATTCTCCTATCAGTTGCATTTGTATCATATAAAAACAGCCAGCATAGATACAAATTTGACAAACCCACAAGGCCTCTTTGTTTTACCTTATTGTTCTCCTCAGAAGTCGTCAGTTTTTCATCCTGACCAACAACACTAAAGTTATGGACATCGAGGACTACTCAAACGGCTGCCTCTCAGTGGAGTTCAGACATCTGGTAATACAATTCGTGCTTGTGTGTCATTTATTACCAGAACATGTGACCATTAACCATTTCTGTCGGTTTGAAAAAAATATATCCTGTAAGTCTTTTCGAAACATTTAAAAGTAATTATTTTAGAAAACTAACTTTGTTTTTGAGAGATATTATATGTTGACAATAATTCTCAGTATTTTGAGATAATAATAATAATAATAATGCATTTTATTTATATAGCGCTTTTCACAACTCAAAGACGCTTTACAATATGAGGGAGGGTAGACAAACAAGGACAGGCAAACAAGTAAGTATAGTAAAATAAATAAAAAGGCAGTCAAGAGGAATTTGATTGAGAGCTTATGGGTAGACAGAGTTGAAAAGATGTGTTTTGAGGCGGGACTGAAAGACTGTGAGGGACTCAGAGTCACGGAGATCTTGGGGGAGGGAATTCCAGAGCCTAGGAGCTGCCACTGAGAAGGCTCTGTCCCCAAAGCTGCAGAGTGTGGATGTGGGAATGGATAGGAGTCCGGCTGCGGTGGATCTGAGGGAACGTGGGGGTTGATAAGGAGTGAGAAGGTTTGTGAGATAAGGGGGGGCCAAATGGTGGAGTGCTTTGTAGGTGAGGACCATCATTTTGTAATTGATGCGATGGGAGACAGGAAGCCAGTGGAGCTCTTTGAGGACTGGGCTGATGTGATGCCATGATTTGGTATGTGTGAGGAGACGTGCAGCTGCATTTTAAACCCATTGGAGCCTGTTGAGGGATGTAGTGCTGATGCCGTAAAGAAGTGAGTTGCAGGGGGAGGAAATGAAGGCATGGATTAGTCGTTCGGCTGCGGGGCGGGTGAGAGACGGTAGGATTTTTGCAATATTGTGGAGGTGGAAAAATGAGGTTTTGACTGTTTGGCGGATGTGAGGTTTGAGGGAGAGGGTGGGGTCAAAGATTACGCCAAGGTTGCATGCCTGATTCGAGGGGGAAACAATGGTGCCATCGATGGTGAGTGTTATGTTAGTGACCTTGTTGAGGGTGGATTTGGAGCCAATTAGGAGGAGTTCTGTTTTGTTGCTGTTCAGTTTGAGGAGGTTATGTTGCATCCAAGTTTTAATAGCTGTCAGACAGGAATCGATGTGGGTAAGGGATGGGTTATGGAGGGATTTGGTGCTGAGGTAGATCTGAGTGTCATCAGCATAGCAGTGGAAGTCCAGGTTGAAGTGGCGGAGTATCTGACCGAGGGGCAGGATGTAAATGATGGAGAGGAGGGGTCCAAGTACTGATCCTTGAGGAACGCCTTGGGTGACTGAAGCTGTGGCAGAGGAGTGGTTGGGGAGGGAGATGAAGTGGGATCATTCAGTGAGGTAGGACTGGAGCCATCTGAGTGCAATACCTTCAATACCAATGTCCCTGAGTCGGGTGAGCAGGATGTTGTGGCTCACGGTATCGAAGGCTGCACTCAGGTCGAGGAGGATGAGAATATTGAGGGAACCAGTGTCAGCAGAGGTGAGGAGGTCATTGACGAGTGCAGTTTCTGTACTGTGGTGAGGACGAAATCCAGACTGAAGGGGTTCATAAAGCTGGTTGGTTTGGAGATGGCAGTGAATTTGTTTGGCTACAATGCGTTCAAGAGTTTTTGAGAGGAATGGTAGGTTGGAGATGGGGCGGTAATTAGTGAGGGAGGAGGGATCAAGACCAGGTTTTTTGAGGATTGGAGTAACGGCAGCAGTTTTGAAGGCAGAGGGGACGGTTCCATGGGACAGCGAGGAGTTGAAGAGGTTAGCAAGATAGGGGCAGAGGACGGGGAGGCAGGACTTCAGGAGAGGAGTGGGTAGAGGGTCAAGGGAGAAGGTTGTGGGATTTGAGGAACCGATCAGATGGAGTATTTCAAGTGGGGTAACAAGGTTGAACTGGGAAAGGCGGCGCTGGGGAGGAGGAGTCAGGAGGTCAAGGGAGATGGGGGGAGAAATGGTAGCGGTGGAGGTTGGGGGAGATGCTTGTATATCAGATGGAGCTGAGAAGGAGTGGTTAATGGCGTTAATTTTGTCTGCGAAAAACTGGAGGAATGAGCTGCAAGTAGCGGAAGTAGAAGTAGGGAGGTTATCAGCACGAGATTTAAAGAGCTTGTTAACTGTGGAGAAGAGGGTCCTGGGGTTACGGGAGGGGTCAGTGAAGATGTTGGAGAGGTAGGCAGATTTAGCGGCAATAAGAGCATCTCTGTATGCATTGAGATGGAGTTTGTAGCTTATGTAATGGACTGTGAGGGATGATTTCTTTGAAAGACGTTCAAGTTGGCGGCCTCGCTGCTTCATTTTACGCAGTGCGGGTGTGAACCAGGGTGAGGAGGTCTTGAAAGTAAGTTTTATTTTTGAGGGGGGCTAAAGTGTTGAGGGAGGTGAGTAGGGTGGAGTTGAGGTGGTTGAGCAGATCATCAGGTGAGCTGAGGGTTGCGTCCAGGGGGAGATTAGACGATAGCAGTTCGGAGAGATGGTTATGGTCAATGGAGTGTAGATTACGGAAGGTGATGTTTCTGGGTGGGCAGGGGTTTCGGGTGGGGGAGGCAATGGTGAATTGTATGAGTTTGTTGTCGGAGAGGGGAAATGGGCAAGGGTGGAGGTCAATCACTGGGAGGTTGGTATAGCAGACGAGATCAAGTATGTGTCCTTTGTCATGGGTGGGGAAGGTGACATGTTGGGTGATAGAGAAATTGTCCAGTAGGGTTGTGAATTCGGATGCCAGCTTGCAGGTGGGTGAGTCAATGTGAATGTTGAGGTCACCAAGTAGTAACAGACATTGAGACAGGGATGAGGCAAGTGTGAGGAACTCAGTGAAATTGGAGAGGAAGGAGGGATGAGGTTTAGGAGGCCGGTAGATAAGGATGACTGTCAGTGAGGGAGGGGCTTTGAAGGCAATGCATTCAAAGGATGATACTGAGGGGAGGGTTAATTCTGTGATCTGGATGTTCTGATTGTGGATTACAGAAAGGCCACCACCACGGCGGGAGGGGTGGGGTTTAGTGATGTATTTAAAGCCAGGGGGGGATGTTTGGTTGAGGGAGAAGAAGTCATCGGGCTGTTGCCAGGTTTCGGTGAGCAGAAGGAAATCAAGGGATTTTTCCAAGATTAGTTAATGGAGGATGAGGGCTTTCTTGTTGAGTGATCGGATGTTAAGGAGGGCAATATTAGTTGAGTGGGAGGGGTGTGGTATGGTCACAGGCTGAAGAGGTGAGAGGTTGTCCAGGTTGACAGTGCGGGGAGGAATGTGAGATGGGGGGGAGGAGCGGAGAGGAGGTGGAAGGAAGTGTGTTATTATCAGTTTTTGGTGGTTGAGGGCGGTGGAATCCACTCCAGGTATTTGGGCCAGCTCTGAGCAGAGGGCAGTGGAATCCACTCCAGGTATTTGGGCCAGCTCTGAGCAGAGGGCAGTGGAATCCACTCCAGGTATTTGGGCCAGCTCTGAGAAGAGGGCAGTGGAATCCACTCCAGGTTTTCGGTACAGCTGGGATTGTAACGGACCAGTGGTGGGTGTATAATATGGAGTAATGAGTGCGCTCATATGACATGACAGTTGTGGGACATGGCGGTTAGTCGACCAGATAGATGTTATGGATGATTTCCCGGACTGGGAGTAAACAAATCTGCGTTTGGAACCTCTATGGACATACCTCGGTCTGCGTAGAAGCCCGAGGCAATTGATGACAGACAAGCTTAGAGGAAGCGCAGAAAAGTTATTGAGATTAAAAAGTTGGGAGACAGAGTATCGTAACATCGTAGTGCCGTGGTAGGATGCTAGCGTTAGCACAGCGCTGGCTATGGTTGTAGACCAGCGGCGCTGAAAGTGGAGCTGTTGGCAGCCGTCAGACAGGATGAGAGGTCAGTTGCAGGCTGTCCTTTACAGCAGATGGGGGGACCGGCAGGAGCGGGAGGTTTAAAGAACCAGAGTCAGGGCCCACGGGGAGGGGCAGGACGAAGAATGGGGCTGGTTATTTGATGGATGGAGCAGCGTTAGCAGGTAGGTGTAGCAGGGTAGAAAACCAAAGCGTCCGTCAAAAATGGCAATCGGGTGTAAGAAATATGTCCAGATCAGAACACAACAGCCACAGAATAGTTAGAAATCTATAGCAGTAGAAAGTGGTCAGAAACTCTTAGATTAACACAAAGAAAGACGAGATTTTCGGACAGAGAAGCGGCGACGAGTCAGCGCCAGCGTCCTCTCAAGCCGAAGATTGTACAAGAACTGAGTCATTACTTTAGATCAGTGGTTCCCAACCTGGGGGGCGCGCCAGGCCTCAGATGATTTGAGGCCAAATATCATATTTAGACTTTTATTTTTTATTTTTTTACATATAATTGTAAAGCAATACATGATTGTCACTAAAAGCCTTGTCCCTACATTAAATTATAAAAAATTAATTGATTAATTGATTAATTTGAATAACAATTCAATTTAGTAGCTATTAAAGGCATAAAAAGACAGAAATGTATAATTCTTTCTTTAATAGAAATATTTCTTCTGCCCGTAAATTGTCCAAACCGGGCTTTTCTGGATAGGCGCATTTTTAAAACATAGTCATTGTCCATGCCGGTTTCAGTTGGATTATTTGTCACAGTTGCTCCGATCAGATCGGTCTCCTCCATTTTGTAGATTATTTACGACTTTTGAATCCACATAAACACATCGGCAAAATCCGGCTTACTTTGAGCATGTGTTTTAAACAGTTTAATCCCTTTGTGAATTGTTTCCACTTCCGCGCCGTCCTTTAATTTCTTCATACAGCGGGAATCCAAATGAATTAATCCTGAGTCCAATAACCATCAAAGTCACTCCAATAGTGCTCCTTAATTACGCTTTCATCCTCCTTTAACAAAATGCTTCACATTCATCTAGTTTGTGACAGTAGTTGTAGCATTTTTGAGACTTTTAAACTTTAATTACCGCTGTTGCGCTCCCCCCTTGTGTGTGTCATTTAGGGGGGGCTCTTGGGAAAAAAGGTTGGGAACCACTGCTTTAGATAATGTCATTACATTGACCTACAGAATGGTATTCTTCATCACTAGACTATGATTTGATCTTATTTATGTTATTTTACAGACAGAAATGGGCAAATGTTCACTTACACATGGATATGACATTAACCAGTTTGTCAAAGTGGTGATTTGTTGAATTTCTGTTTTGTTTCCTTTCACTAACAGCAGCTGAAAGAGAAGAAATATATCAATGGCACAAAGGGGAACGAGGTACGACATGCGGATGAGTTGATCATTAATGTATCAACTCATTTCTGGGTTCAGGACTCATTCCTACACCACTATTTTGAGTCTGTGCATTATCCCTGAATAAAAATAAGTGCTTGTAATACTATTGTTGTCTACATATACTTTTATTATTGCAAAAGTGTTGTCCCTAATGAGGGATATGCTGTGTGGATGTGTGTTGTGTGTTCGCAGGGCCTCCTCTCCGTGACAGAGGAACTTCACTCTCTCAGTTTCGAGGCGTGTTTCACAGTACAGGGCCTCACCATAGATCTGGAGGTCAGGAGCACTGTACATATGACTGGATATTCGGCTCCTTTTTCTTGGTGCCCAGCTCACTCATTGTGTATGTGAATCCTTCCAGACATGTTCCCTGCCTCTTGTGGTCATCTCCAATGTGAGCCAGCTGCCTGGGGGCTGGGTGTCCGTCATGTGGTATAACCTTCTGACTGATGAGCCCAGGGTGAGCTGACACACTGTTGCTGATGTGTTTAAAAGTGGATAGTGCTGCTACTATCCCTCAGTTGCCAGTTAATTAAACCAATGTTGTCTAATACAACAGTCCTGCAATATTCTCTACCTTCATGAAGGTTCGGAATGTGTTAAACCCTTGTGTCTCACTTAACAGTCAAAATGACTAAATATGTGGTGGTTATGATCAGGACTAATGTTAAAAAACAGTACTCTGTGCCAGTAGAAAATAATATACACATGTAAGCTGTAGTGTAAGTATTTTGACACAGACTTTTTTGTCCTCTAAGGACTTTGGAGCTAAAAGGATTAGGGTTAAACTGTTTTAGAAAGCAGTTGATTCATCTTTTATGATCATTTTTAGAGGATTTATTGTATGGTGCAGTTGAACAGGGCCCTCGACACACATCCCAACTACTCCACTTTTACCTTTTTCCCACCTCTTTCCTATAATCCACAGAACTTGGCGTTCTTTGGAAACCCCCCTCGGGCCACCTGGAGCCAGCTCTCTGAGGTTCTCAGCTGGCAATTCTCAACCTTCGCTGGTAAAGGCCTCAACAAGGAGCAGCTCAGCATGCTGGGAGGAAAGCTTCTCGGTATTTCTGCCCTACAGCTTTCAAACAACATATTTGTACTGTATATTTCGAAATCTAGATTTTGGGATAACACATGTTTCAGGTGGCATTTGAAGGGGCCCTTTTCTGATTTTGTGGTGTTCCCTCTCCTGTAGTGTGTTATATAGTTTATTGTGCATGTTAATGTTCTAGGCTAAAATCCCTGTGTTCCCTCTAGAGCGAGTTTCTCCCCCCCTGCCTAAAAAGCCTCCATTGGACTCCTTTGTTTACTTCCGTATATTGACATCACTATGTGTCACATCCTTTGTGATTGGCTAAGGGGCAGGACATCACTATGCGGTTGACCAATCACAACAGGGCCGGCCAGCTAACCAATCAGAGCAGACTGGGCTCTGGTTTCAGACAGAGGGTGAAAAGAGGTACTGCAGCATAGGCAGTATGAGAAAGATAAAGAGCTTTTTGAACATTAAAGCATGGAGACATGTCTCAGTAGAGACACTGAATACTAATATCAACCTGATATGATCAGAATAGCGCCCCCTTCATACTACACGAGTTAATGTTGGTATTATAGCTGTTAGTCTTTGCAGGCTCACGGGTGTTGGGTAGTAGTCATTCATGTTGTTTACTGTATGTTGCTGTAGGCCAGCATGCCTCCTGTAGTGACTATCAAGTATCCTGGTCCAAGTTGTCCAAGGTAAGTGTTCAATTCCTCATGTACCATGTGGTTTCATCTCCAATTTGGTTGTGCCAACTAGTGGCCAATGGGATATAATTATCTGTGCCCCATGCTGTTTCGATGACCCTGGATCTTTTTCTACATTCCATTTCATATATGTTACATCTCTTAAGACATGTTTTAATTTCCAAAGAACTCATTCAATGTGTCGAACATTCTTTAAGGAGAATATTCCAGGAAAGCCATTCAGTTTCTGGATGTGGCTGGACTCCATCCTAGAGCTCATCAAGAAGCATTTGCTGCCAGTCTGGAATGAGAAGTAAGACCCTGGGTCACCCCAGACTCACTGTCAATCCCCCCCCCCCCTCCTCCCCCCAACTAAAAAGTGGTAGAAGAAGCAGGAAATAATATAGTTGTTATTTTCCCTTGTGCCATCCATACAGCTATATCATGGGTTTTGTGAGTAAAGAGATGGAGCGCACTCTGCTGAAGGACAAAGAGCCAGGCACATTCCTACTACGCTTCAGTGAGAGCCACCTTGGAGGAATAACTTTCACCTGGGTGGAGCACGGCGACAATGGTGAGAAAAAACCCATGCGTTTAGCTCTTTAAATCTTCTCTTACATAGTTCCTGTTTTCTTTATTGATGCTCCTCTATGCTAACACTGTCTTTTCACAACAGGAGAGGTTAAATTCAACTCTGTGGAGCCATACACCAAAAATCGGCTTAGCGCCCTACCATTTGCCGACATCATTAGAGACTACAAAGTGATCTCAGAGGGGGTGGTCCCAGAGAACCCGCTCAAGTTCCTCTACCCCGACATTCCCAAAGATGAAGCCTTCGGACGGCTTTACAACATTCAGCCAAGCAAAGGCAAGAGTGCAAACCATTCATGTTTCTCAGTGGTTGATTTAAATCACTAACACTAATCTCTCTCGCATCTCTCTTATCTTCCAGTCCATCCATACATAACATCTACCCTGATCCCAATCTCACAATTGCGGTGAGTTCATTAAGAGACTTATACATTTTTGATCATCAATTTTACCCTGATGTGTAGTTATCAGACTTAAGATGATGACTATGGGATATTGAGTGTGCTATCAAATCAACCAACAGCAGAATTACACAACTGAAAATGATCTAGAAAATGCTATAATATCACAGAAGCAGCCTCACTGTCTCTGGACTCACTCTGCCTTTCGCTGTGATTGCAGCTCTAATACCACCACCACACCCTCTTCCTGTCAGTCTCCTGAGCCCCCGATGACTCCTCGGGAGTTCGACATGCTCAGTGAGCACCTATGCTTCGACATTAACAGCGTAAGTTTGCCATTCTTTGCTATTTGGTGGACAGTACCTGTTGGGAAAATATTTTCCTGGGCCCATAACTTTGACTTAGTTTATCAGGCTATACTGTCCTGACTGAGCACAGGCAGCTGCAGCCTTGGGTGCTGTGCTCTCAGTGTTTTGTCTCTCTGTTCCTGCCTGTTGGCGTCAGCTGATAGAGGTGTTATGGTTCTATCTTGTTATGCACAATGTTGATTATTCTCTCAGAACTAGCTAGGGGGTAGAGATCTTCAGAATTGGTTTGGCATCCGCTGTGTCAACTCGTGGCACACGATATGTCTTGTGAATTCTTCACAAGACAAGTCTCTCTGAGTTTCGTCTCCAATGCTTCCGAAGTTTCCATCACAGTACCACTGTACTTTTTGTTAATCAAACCTATGAGAAGACCAACACCAACAATGCATTGATCCATTATGGACATAGAAGTAGAGGTATCACGTTTGTACGAAAGCCTGATACATCTTCTTCCCCTGTGCTTTAATGCTCCAATGTTGTGCAAAACTTTAAAAAATACGCCGTCCTTGCGCTGAAATATTCACCAGCACGCCAAATATGTATTTGTATTATTCCATCCATCCATCTTCTCCCGCTTATCCGTGGTCGGGTCGCGGGGGTAGCAGTTCCAGCAGAGAGCCCCAAACTTCATCCCCAAAATCATCGGTCGGTCATGAACCGATGATTTGTATTATTCAAAACTCATAATAGTCCCTAACCAAAGCACTATCTATATCAGGGGCGGCGCCAGGCGGTAGCTAGGAGTTGCTACGGCAACACCAACATTTGGCGTAGCAACTGCTAAGCAACCCCAAGAAATGTATGTTTTTTTTTATATATGTGAAATTCATAATTTGAAAATGTATTGATTCGAAAATGATATGCTACAGTACAGTACAAGTACTTCTGGGTGTTTCAAGCTCGGCTCTGTGTGTGTGGCACGAGCGCACGAGTGAGTGAGCGAGCGAGAGAGAGAGAGCATCAGTACTGGAGATTGTTGTTGTTAGCATCTGGTTAGCTAGCTACGCTAACGGATATTAGAAGCTGTTTCTACAACAAAGTGAAGAGAAAGTCTTCTCCTGTCAGATAACGTCAGCTCAGTGAGGTAAAGGAGTATATCTGTGTTTAGATAGATACATTTAGTCTAAGTTATTCAGTTATTCAGGTCTCAAATTGTCTGGTCTCCATTTATGTAAACAAGTATTTCGAAGGCACAACTTTATATAATCATTATAGTTTGAAAATAACAGAATAAATGAAAAACAGATATGAAATACTATATGACAGTAAAACAAGAATACAGTTTAAAAGGGGAGTGATTTGTAGAATATTCATAGAGAAAAAGTAAATCTGTTTACAGTTCTATTTCATATGGGTGTTGAGAGATGTATCCATAGATCTCTTCATTTTGCTCTCAAAGTGCACCAGATTGATGCTTTTAACTTCAATATTTAAAAAATAATCTTCCCGGGGGAGCAAGCCCCCGGACCCCTCTAGGACATTAGGTCCACCCTCCACTTATAAAAAACAGCACTTTACCCCTTCTTACACCTATATGCCCTGAGCTGATTATCGAGCCTTCATTAGCCGCGTTCACACCAGAGTACTTTTCCCACTTTAGTTCCGATATAGTCAGACCCGACGCCAGAACGAATCTAAAGGGAGGGCATATGATTTTCATGGGAGGGCACACAAAACCGTCACGTGCTGCGGGCCTGTGGCACAATATATATCAAACAGCAAAGCCAACAGCATTGCGTAAAGATGCACACTTATCGCAAACACATACACAAATAAAGGGCAATATAGAAACCACTTTTGAAACATTGTTTCCGTGGCAACACAAACACTGGTAAATCACGAGCAAGGCACACTGGTTAAGGATGGCAGCTTCCGCATCGTTGCACTCGGAGAGAAATAGTAGAGACGGAGACGATGAACTGTTTGGCCCGCCTTGGGCATGGTTTATTTTCCTATGCACTGTAGGTGCATCCTTTCGCTCAGCCGAGCCACAGCTTGTCAACCCTCCCGATTTTCGCGGGAGACTCCCGATTTCATTGCCCTCTCCCGGTTTCCTCCCGGGGTAATATTTCTCCCGCATTTCTGACATAATCAGATTTACTCGGTACTGTTTCCACTCGGACTTTAATACAGCTACACCATTGTTTGGTTTCCATGGTAGCGCGTCTCTTTAGTAGCGCGAGCAACTGAGGGTGAGTAAAATATATCACAGAAAACAGAACAAGAATCGACAACTCTACCCTCTGCTCACTCCTTTCCTGTATTTAATACAGGACCAGCCCACACATATGCTCCATCAAGGATGGTGCTACAGGCCGCAAGGCAGTGCACTCAGAACTACAATAAGCATGTTAATGTTAATCTAACATTTCCGGGTGATAAACTAGTCGCAAAAAGCTTTGACAGTAAAAGCCGCATCAGATGAAGAGGTATTTACTTTAAACTGTCTACATGGGAAACAAAAGGCTGTGTCTGCTTTTAACGAATATTCAAGTCAAGTTTTCAAGTATTCAAGTCTGTTGTAGTACCATGGCAAAAGTGCGCTTCTTCCCTGAAAACAATCTTCCTGGATAACGATCCAGTTTCACCTGGTTGGGTTTATCAACCCCAAGATCATCTGGGGCGGTTGGTCTTTGAGCGGTTGCTGGCCCAAAAGTAGCCTACCTGTTGATGTGCTGCAAGGTAGCGTCTGTAGTGATTGGTCTAAATGTGGACGAATCACAAATCACAACAGACACATGAATTTATTTATTTATTTTTTAGTATCTGACATCACATACATCGTAGCATAAAAGTTCACCGTTTATTTATAATTAAAAAAATTAAAGAAATAAAAAATGTAAATGTTATAAATAATAAAAAACGTGTTTATTGGGGGAGGGCAGGAATGTCAAATGGGAGGGCCTGGCCCTCCCTGGCCCTCACACGGGGCCGGGCATGGATATAGTTCCCAAATGTCGCGTTCACACCAAAAAGAGCCGGAATTAAAATTAGTTCATGAGAACCTTTTTACCTCCTTTTCCGTCCCTGCTAAAGAGCAGGGACTCTCATGCAGCTCTCTTGTGAGAAAAGAGGTATATTTCTGATTGGCTGGGCGGATTGCAAACCACGCCCCGTAAAACTAAAAAAAAGTGTTGTGAAGCCACCATTTTATTATCCTCGCATTAGCATTATTAGCATTAGCATTAGCCCAAAGCAGAAGAAGAAGAAGTGACGTCAGCGGCTTCATTTGCCGAATCCACCCCCAGGGACTTATTCCGTTGTGAACGCGATCTGTACTTAGTTCATCAGAACTAAAGAGTTCTGATGAACTAAGTTCTCATGAACCTTTGTGGGAAAAGTACTGCGGTCTGAAAGAGCCTATTGTAACAGTCGCGGGTACACTGTGTATGTGCGTGTGGGGAGTGTTTCCACTGTAGCGGCCGGTACCTTAATGTGAAACCCTACATGTTTGAGAACCTCTATGAAACGTCAAGCTATCCCACAGCACCCCAAAAGAAAATCTCTGGCGCCGCCCATGATCTACTGTATAGACTCGTTTTGAATGAACATTTGAAGGTCACCTAGCTGTGCGGGCAGTTGATGATTGTTTTTCAAGAATGACACAATATGTCTCTAATCTCTACATTTTTAAAGATGTATTTCTTAAACTAAGTGAGAGCCGCAGACAGGGAAGGTCATCCGAAAAACGATTCAAGTTTATAGACGAGTCCTCTATGTTCTGCTGCTGGTAATGTTCTCCTTTTCCTTTTACAGATGAGCTCTCCATATTCAGAGTAAGGCGAGGGGAAATATGTAACTCCCAACCGAGTTTTCTACTCATCTGATGCCACTGCCCGATCAACGTCTACATCTTTGTTGGCTGTGTTTATTTTGTGGTAAAATTAGATTCATATCTTGAACTATTGTTTACTGCTTTTTTTATATTCATAATTGTTCTTTAAAAAAGTATCTGTTTCTATTGTGACAACTCAATTTTAAATTATATTTTAACAGTATATTAAAAAAAGAACACATGTTTATTGTGTCTGCTTTGTACTATGTTGTTGACACGGCTTGCTTCTTTATTTCTGCATTTGTAGCAACACTTTCTCTTTAGCCATTTTGCCTGTGTTGCTTACAACACTCACCCATATTCATCATTCAATTGTGTATAAGGAAACCGGTTTAGGTCATATTTTCAAGCAGAACCAGTTGCAACTCACCACAAACCGTTTATCGAGATTTGCCCAGATTTAATTATTTTAATTAGGATCAAAAAGATCTTGCCAAGTCAGTATTTCAAAACTAAAAAGGCTTAATCTGATGCAGATAAAGTGATCATACATTTCTAACGGCAGGACACATATGGAGACCGTTTTAAACATTTAGGTTAACCAAACACATTGAATTAAATGAGGAAACATACAGAGAGAAAATAAACTGTAATTCATCTTTAAAGATCATGTAATGCAATATTCTATATGGGAATTATGGTTACTTGTGGACCCATTGACATTTATGTTTGCTTAAGGATTAAGCAACCTAAATGTTCAAAGACATATTATAAGAGAATAAATCTTGTTTAAAATGTAGATGTAAAAATGTACCTGTTTCTCCCTGCTTCCAGTGTTCATGCTAAGCTAACCGTTAGCTAGGAATACGCAATGGGAATGGGAATGTGACGTCATCAACTCTAAGTCGTCCATCTTTGGAGGGTACTCGCAACCTGCGAATGCAACCTATTAACTTAACTTAACCAAACTTTTTTAAATCGGTTGGCACTGTTATGTCACTAGCTGTAACAGACACCCCTTTGACCAATGAACAAAACAAGAAAGGGACCATGGGATTACATTTTATTCTTTTAAACTAACAGGGAAACGAGGGAGACGTAGCAAACATCAGCAGGAGAGGCTGAGGCCGTTTCTCGATCGTGAGGATGCTTGCTTGGTAGCACATGTCTTCCGAGTCACTTCCTCCAGAAGCTAGGCAAGAATCCTTCCTGGCATTCGGAAAACGAAGAGTGGAACGGCCTGTATGTGTTGGATGTCAGCCACCTGCTAAACCACAGTAACACAAACCACTACACTGCAGGAATATGATTTAAAACATAAAATATGGCAGTATACCAGTGGCGGTTCTACGGGGTGGCAGCTGCCACCTCAGAAAAAGGCCTTGCCACCCCAGCTGCCACCCCATTTGGCAGCTTTGTTTTGAAATAAAAGTTGTGGCTCATCGACATTGATGAGAGAAAATCTCTAATGTCCGAGTGCAAGTGAATGCAGCACAAGACGCGAGCCTTGTAACCCCTCCCCCGGCCCTGGCGCGAGCGTGGAAATATGATTGGCGGCGATTTCATTTGAACTGGGGACAGCGCAAATCGAGAAGCATTTCGGATCCAAGTAGACGGAAGGAATGAGGTATTTGCGGTCAGGGTATGGCTGGGGTAGGCTACAGCCATACCAAGAAATGGCTTAGCCCCACCTCATACTTGTCAACCCTCCCGATTTTCGCGGGAGACTCCCGATTTCATTGCCCTCTCCCGGTTTCCTCCCGGGGTCATATTTCTCCCGCATTCTCCCGATTTCTGACAAAATCAGATTTACACACCACTGTTTCCACTCGGACTTTAATACAGCTACACCATTGTTTGGTTTCCATGGTAACACGTGTCTTTAGTAGGGCGCGCAACTGAAAGTCTGAGTGGGTGAGGCAGATAGTCACAGAAAACAAAACAAAAATCGACAACTACTCTACCTCTGCTCACTCCTTTACTGTAAAATACAGGTCCAGCCCACACATATGCTCCATCAAGGATGGTGCTACAGGCCGCAAGGCATTGCACTTACAACTACAATGAGCATGTTAATGTTAATCTAACAGCTCCGGCGAAGCACTAGCACCCCCCCCCCCCCCCCCCCCCCCTATTTTGCATTTTTAAATGCTCCCGATTTCTGAGGTCTCAAGGTTGGCAAATAGCCCCACCATGAGAAATGATGTTAAAGTAAGCTAAATAAAGTCCGCCAACTCGCGCGGAGTAAATTGCACAGACAGCAGTTAGTGAGATTGATTTCAGTAGCCACATTGTCTGGAAATACCGAAGACTAGAAACGGTTTTGAAAACTTTTGTCACGTAGTGATCGTCTTCTCAATAGAACATCTTTGATAATGTCTTCTGGCCAATCAGAATCAAAATAACGGCGTGGTGTTGTTGCAGGAAGTCCTGACGGAGAATAATTTTGCTGTAGTACATCTCTATATACATCGATACAACTGTATCGACAACACGTATTTCAACACGTATTTCATTACGTGTTGATAGAAATCAACACGTAATGAAATAAGACCCCACGGTTTGATGATTGATAGGTTTGTGGGCTGTCTTTCATTTTGACACACAGAACAATGGGGGCTATCCACCCTTATCCACAATGTAAAGTAATTCACACAGCCTCTCCCCTCTTCTCTCTGTGAGGAGCAGCAGGTTCAGCTTTCAGAACAAAGTAACAAAAAACTAAAATGGCATTCATTTTTTTTTTTAAATATGTCGTGCAGTAATAGATGTATTTATTTTTCTTCTCAAGAGAATACCAGAATGTGTATTTGATGTTAGTATTTCAAAAAATCTCCTGGGGGAGACTCCCCCCAGACCCCACTGCAGGGGTTGGGTTTTCAGCATGTCAACTTTTTCACCTGTGGGGAAATTGCAGGATTGGCTCCAGGTCGCCCTTTTTATTTACTACAAGACAAATGTGCCTTTTTATTTCATACAGTTCCATTTGGATTGAGACAGGGAAATAATCTAAACCTCACGCGTTTCACTGCAAGAGGGGCGATATAGCGTGTATGTAATTAAATTGCAAATACTGACTTGAGCCCCACCACTGTATGGGTTAGCCCTACCATAGATTACCCAACAAAAATACTCTGGAGCTGCCACTGTTTGCAGAGAAGAGCCTGTCAAGTTTGGCTGTACTCAGCATTGAATCAAAATGCACCATAGCTTTAAAGAGCCTGTGACACGAGTTTCCCCCATCATCCAAACCCATCAATATGAGTAAATATTGTCCCCTTGAAAACCGTTACTGAACTGATTTTGGATATTTGTACTTTGATAACCATTAATCTGCCCTTCAATGTTGACCATTTTCTGGATCTTCTCGGGGATTCTTCAATTCCCGCCAAATGATGTGTGACGTCATTGCGGGCACAGCGCTCCAGCTGCACCATTCAGGATCCCAGCATCTGCATGTAAAGGCACGATGGCGCACACAGCAGCAAGCTCAGACAGCGATGACAGTTTAATTTTGAACGTGTCTGAGAGCTCATATGAGGCTGAAGGATCGGTTTATGTTGTATCTGTTAGAAGTTTAGGAATTAGGTGCGTCAATATGGGCGATCATACGGTCATGTAGCCAGTGGTGGAATGGGACTAAAAATCATCCCGGGACTCTCGACCGGCCCACTTCGGTACCAGTAGTAAATTGTCAACGGGAGGAGTGGGGGATGTGCTAGTGACTTACCCGACCGGCCCACTTCGGTACCGGCCCATCGGGATTTGTCCCGATGGCCAGTCCGCCACTGCACCCAGCCCAGCCCACGTAAACTGTCAACGGGGGGAGCCTCGCTGCGGGGAAACGGTGGACCTAGTGTCCCGATCGGAGTGGGAATAATAATAATAATAATAATCCGTGCATTTTATCCATTAATTTCCCCAACATTTTGGTAAAAAAAAACACACGTTTAATCCATGTTGGTGTACTACTACAACCAGTGGTGTAGTGGGGATGTTTTTACTGGGTGGACGGGGTGGTGGGTGGACGGGAGACACTATGGACGCGCTCGTGAACTGTCAACGGGGGGGGGGGCTTGGGGACCTCTGTGTCGCCTGTCAGCGCAACTTACATGATGCCGTTTAGACAATATAATAATAAAGGGCGGTGCCGGCTGTCAGCGAACCGATCCGGCCTTTCTGCGCAAATATCATTCAAATGCGGGACATAGTCTCAATGTGTGGGACGCGGGACAAATAATAAAAATGCTGTGTGTGCAGTCCCACAGTGCGGGACACCTGGTCACCCTACACACACGGTTCTGCCCCTCACACACACACACGCTTCGAATCAAGTTGCATAAATGCTTGAGCTACGTTTTTATTATAATTACTGTGAAATCTGCCTATTATGTTTTCGTCATTATTACAACAAACACACACTTGCAACTGATAACACTGGCAATGATTTTAGATGTATTAGACTATTAAAAAAAGAAATCATGCTTCAAATAAGTGGGGGTACGGCGTACCCCCGCGTCCAACGCCCACTACACCACTGACTGCAACTACAAAAAGCATCGGTTTGTTTTCTCATCAGGAAATGCAGACCGGCTCAAACAAAAGATTTTTAAATCATCATCCTCACGATCATTTAATGTATCATATGTTCGCCGAATTGACATGAAAGCACTAATAAATGTAGTTTGATCCACTTGAGTTTACAACTACAAAAATAATCGATTTGTTTTTATATCACATCGTACGGGAGGAAATTCAGCAGCTCTCACTACCGATTTTTAATCCTAATTTAATCATCATCTTCACCACGATCATTTATGTTTATGTTTGCCGAATTGACATGAAAGCACTGACAAATATGAATATACTGTAGTCAACTTCATTAAAACGTAATTAACGTGCCTAAACTCAGTAATTCACCATTTCTACGCATGACAACACACTTTGTCCGTGTTTGGCTCTCTCGCCGCATAGTGAAGCGTTCCCGCATTGACGTCACTTCCGGCTTCCCCCAAAACCTCAAAATGAGTCGAAGGAATTTTCCCGCGATTTTCGAAATTATTGATATTTATCGGAACGGTATCGCTTTTTCTTTTTTAAACTGACGGTTCGAGATTACTAGTAGCCCACTATTTCATTGCACAACAGTTGTTGGGTTCGTGTCACAGGCTCTTTAAATCTTAATCAGTTTGTGAGGCGTTTTGCTGATCAAGATGGTAATCGCCACATTCAGCTGTAATAGGCATGCCAGCTTGATGCTCTGCTCACGGATGAGTCGATGAGAATAATCAACTGTTAAGATGATGACCTTACGTGTGTATAATATTTTTCTTCTTTGTGGGGGTCTGCCCCCAAAAACTGTTTCAAGTCCTGAGAAAGTCAAATAAGACGGTGTGTATACACTGCCCAGCCAAAATAAAGTAACCACTTTGATTTAACTAGGCCAGTAGGTAATGACTTTCCACTGGATAATAACTGCAGCGATGTATATGTTTTAGCTGAATACCCGTTTTTTAACCCTAATTGATGTAGTTAGTCACTTATTTAATGTTTGTTCTTTCTGATGTAAAGTCAAGGTTTTAACTGTTTTCAATGAAGTTGTGCGGCGCTGAACTGTTCTTTTGATTCTTTTGATTTATGGTATAATTACTTGTCTTTCAAATTTGAAGGAGGGTGAGCAAGCATTTTGAGGAACATTCATCATTAACTCCTCCAAAAAATATAGTTTATTTAATAATAACACTGAATAGTTGAATCATAACAGTGATTGACAGCTGATAGGAATAATATGATTGTTAATATTATCATATTCATACAGACACACATCGATGAGACAGTTAATTAATGTACTTATTCCAGAAGTCTGCATAGATTGGTACCCCTGCTATTCTAAGAGTGAAACAAACTCATTCAGTTATTGTTCAGTTAAAATTCATTAAATTAATTCTGCCATCTTATATATTTATATGTAAGGCTTTACTGATGTGCCACAATAATGTCACCTAATGTTATTGAGTTAAAATATCAATATTGTGGCCTTCCAAGTTAACATTGTTGATATGACTGCGATTAAATCAGCATATACTTCTGCCAGGGGACGCCAACCCTGAAATTCTCCTGCCACCCTCTTGCCACCCCATGAATATTTGTCTAGATCCGCCCCTGCAGTATACGTACATATACATGGAGATTAATTATTAATAATGGGATGATGTTTTGAAACCCTCAGTTAGTCAGTGTCTTATCTCTGTCGGGATGACTATAGTTGTCATTAAACCTGTAGATCGTCATTTATTATATTATAACACTGTTTCTGACTAGTGCTTCGCTTTGTAAGGGCGTTTATATTTGTGCGCATACTTAATTCATTTTGGATGCAAACCCGCTGATAGATGAGCGGCGGGTATTGTCCACAGTAATGACTGTTACATGTCTGATATGTGTATGTTTATTTGTAAAGCGCTTTGAGCACCTGGAAAAGCGCTATAATAAAAATGTAATAAATTATTATTATTATTATTATTATATTGATGAATGTTGCTATTGCTATAGAAGCTATCCTCCACAGATGCACAGCAGCTCCCACTCCAAAGTGGTATTGAGATTCCAAAATATCAAGCAATTTCTTTAAAAAGTAATTAAAGTAAAGTTTCTGCTCTGCGGCAGAAAACAAATAATTAAACTTGACTTTTCCTTGTTTAGTTTGGAGGCCATGCTAGCAGCCAGATTTCATTATGGAAAAACATTAATTAAGTAAGGCTCATGTATTTAGATGCCAGTAAAGCAATACAGTGAGTATGCCGTTGTAGACCTCAATTGAATCAAGCCATGATTTATATGAATGAAACCTTGGCTTTTCCTGGTAACACATTTTAAAGTGTGTCCACCTAATTAAAAGTTGTATGGTCCAGCTATCTGATTATGAATGGTAAATGCAGACAGTTGAAACCTGTTTTATAGGGTCAAACTGAAGTCAACTCAAGGTCAACTTTACTGTCAATCTTTCAGTTTGTGTGTACAGACAGAGAGATCGAAATACTTGAAGAATTGAACTTGAAAATTGTGTAAACTTCTTTTTGGCAAAAGAAAACACAAGACTAACGCTGAGCGAAAAAATTCTAACGCCGTTAACACAGAACTCACAGAACTCACGGTATAACACCCTTATTACTTATCGTAACTGCACATCCAACCCGTCGATTAGCATCGTGAGATTACACAGATTCGATAGGTATCTGTATCATCACTCCATGATCAGAACTTGCGACATGAGAAACAAAAACACACATCACAACACGTGGCCTTAGCAACACGGCAATATGTCTTACCTTTGTTGTTGTCTGATCAAAAGTGGTCTTCAATGGCATCAAAATGATAAAAACGCTGCTGAAGGTTAATCCATAGGTTAATCCAATGTGTCTGTGTCACTTTGAAATTATTTCTGATAATCCATCAGCAATAAACCTAGTTTTAAGTTTTCAGATTTCAGAGCGTAAGTTAGGTTTCGCTTTGGGCAAACTACGTGCGCATAGCTATCACTTCTCAATGGTAACGTGTGTGTGTGTATGTGGAAAATCCCTTCCATTCTATTGGCTCTAACGGTTCGAAAGAGATGTCAATCTTCAAAATCGACCAATGGGTTCCAGAGAAACGGCAAATACGCCCATTTCCACCCAAATGACCCCAGAGGTGGAGTTTCTTTTGCTAAACCTCTCTAAAAAGATCAAATGTCACTTGTTTTACATCAATCTTGATACAGGGTACTTATTATATGTTGTACTTTGGATTCCTAAAGCTTTTAGTCTACTAACCCATCCAAGGGTAGTTTTCACTATAGGTAAAAAAGAAATTTTGGACGGACACTATAATTCACAGTTTTTTACTATGTTCAATCTGAATTTACTTTAAAATAAAAAAACATCTATATTGATTCTGACTCTTCTACATCCAACTCACAGGTTTATCATTACTTTGAGAAAAAAGATTATTAATGTACCCCTTTCAGAAGTGAAGTTATTGTCATTTGTTGTGGAAATGTCATTTTCGAGCCTGAGACCTGAAAAACAGGCTTGGGGCTAAACAGGTGTGGAGTTGCGTCAGATTGCTTAGGAAGATTCCAATCTGAGGGAAATGACCAAGAAGAACCCAACTGTCAGGCATGAGAAGAGCTATTTGAACTCTCAGAAGATAAGGAAAGGAGCTTCAGTTTTCCTTTAGTATCTCCTTTAGCCTGGGATCATCCTTTGTGAGAATAGGATAATTGCTGTCCCAAAGTAAAATGGAACTTTAAAATGTAAAAAAAAAAAAAATCTTCCCGGAGGAGCATACTCCTGGAGCCCGTTAGGATCTGAGGTCCAACCCCCACAGACAATTAAACGTATATGGACTATATTCAACTTCTGGACTTTGCTGAGCCCCGGATGTACATAGACTGTATGTATAAGTATAGTACAAACACATTGGTGTTGAAGTACTCATGAAGTTTTCATACTACAGTTTACAAATATTTGTTACATGTAAAAGTCCTGCTTACAAAGTCTTGAGACTTGAGTAAAAGTACAAAAATACTGCTACTCGATATCTTTACCTATAATGTGATATCATAGTTTATGTATTAGTTTCTTTATATTTTGTATTAGTTCATAGTGTGAATATGTAAAGTAACTAACTATAAGTACATACAGGCTATATAGGAATAGAGCTCCCTGTGGCTCCTTAAGGGGCGTGCCAGGAAATCTGCTGCGCGTGCCCGTGAGTCACGTCCGGATTGAGGAAGTGCTTCGGGTCTATACAGACAGATAATGACGGCTGGGTTCGAAAACGGTATGAAATGACGCTGTCACGATGCTTCTCGGTGTCCTGTGCATTCTAGTCGTCCCCCAAGGTAAGTCATTAGTTAGCTTTAACCATTTTAACTAACCCTGTGCTGGCAACATCCCGTATCCTCACTTCACCCAGGCTAACGCTAGCTAAGCAAACAGGCTCCCTCCCTCAGCTCTAATCACAGCCGTGTTTAAGGAAAGAGCTGTTAGCTATAGCTATTCACTGTAAAACTACACAAGCTCTAAGGGCTGCCAACCCTCACGCATTGAGCGTCAGAGTCACGCAATTAACCCATATCTCACGCCTTTCCTCACGCTAAGTTTTCGTAATAGTATATTAAATATAAAAATAAAGTGAAGGAATAGCAAACCGAGCGGTCTACGAAATGAGACAGTCTTCCGGCTTAGTTCAGTGAATTTGGAACGATATTGGGAGATTCGGATTTCACGGATCACTAACTCATGAACAAAACGTTATTCAGTAAGTACCGTGGTAAGGTTGACAATGAACAACAATCACATTTTGATAAAAAAAAAAAGGCAATACGCGCCGTCCTCCGAGCTGGACACGTTACAATTGTCTCTATCCGCAGCCGGAGAAGAAACGAGTGCTCAGGGACCGTCTGCAAAGTGCAACTCCCAAAAAAGAGAATATAATATTCAATCACTATTATACAGTATATTTCTACCAAACTCACTACACACATCAATAGTCTTTTGTTGGTCATACTACAACAAGGAGTTTTAAAGAATATGCTTTTGAATAGTATATTTCTACCAAACTCACTATTTGCATTGTTGTTGTTGGCATCTGGTTAGCTAGCTGCGCTAACGGATATTAGAAGCTGTTTCTAAAACAAGGAGAGGGAGAGCTCTGTCCTGTCAGACTGAGAGATAACTACAGCTCAGTGAGGTAAGGGAATCTGAGTCAGGGCTCGACAGTAACGGTTGCCAGGTTGCCATTGGCAACCATTCAGAAAAAAATGTCAACCACTTCTTGGCCTTTGGTTGCCATCAGTTGCAACCACTTTTTAACATGAAGAAATAAGGACAGCTAACTGTGCTCCCCAAAATAGATAAATGTTAATTATTTGTTGTATTAAGAGTGATATTTAATTATTGTTGTGACCAGTCGGAACCTGATACTTAAGTTGCATGTGCATTGGTGTGATTACGGAGCCAGAAAGCAATGCACGTTTACTCGCGTGTGCGCAGTGTGTTTGTTTTTACAAAACATGGCGAAGCAAATTAAGTTGTTTGACTGTTGGGTAAAAAGTTCGGCCAACCCATCAACATCTCAAATAAATGTTCAAAGTGATTCAACTGATAAAGCGCAAAATAAACCCGAACGAAAAGCAAAGAGGAAATGTGTAAAGTCTTGGGAGGCGAAATCTATATGTACATTCTGCTACACTGTGCATTTACTTCCGGTAAAAGTTCCTTCAAAATAAGAGTTCCGATCTTATTACTACCAAAATAAAAGTGCAAAACGAAACTTTACCATAGGAAAATATTGGCATACAATTATAATCACTTCTACAAAAAGGTAACACATTTTAAATGTAGTTAGACATATTAAAGGTGGGGAAGGTACGTTTGAGAAACCGGCTCGAGTGCGCTAGAATTTGAAAATACACAACCGGAAAAAATCTGCCACTTCCTTACAGAGCCCCTCCTCCAACACACACGAACGCGCACATGACCAATGAGGGCACGAGATACGTTTTTGAACAGATGGGAGGCTGACAGGCAGGTAGGCCATCCAGTTATTTTAGCCGGGCCGGCTCAGATGATTGGTCGTGCTTTTTACAGTACTACGGCTTCCACAGATGACATTTTTTAATGTATTTTTTGTCAAAGCACTTAAGATATTCATTGCTATCGGGATGTTAAGAGCATTCCATGGAATATAACAAAAAGTGTATCTCGAGCCGGTTTCTCAAACTTACCTAACCCACCTTTAAAGGCAATTTACAGCATTAATAATTAATATCTAATTCTTGTCTGTGAATGCTTTTCATTTATTTAACATTAGAAATGTATTAGTCTGGCCAATCCAAGACTTCAATGCTGAAGGGCCAATGGATTCTGAATCTGGTGGGGGTCAGCACAAAG
The DNA here is from genome assembly GCF_949606895.1 of Notothenia rossii. NCBI lineage: Eukaryota > Metazoa > Chordata > Actinopteri > Perciformes > Nototheniidae > Notothenia > Notothenia rossii. The sequence goes on along the minus strand of NC_136904.1, from coordinate 55,913,640 downwards.
GTCAAGAGCCCCCAACCCCCAACCTGACACTCACCATCGATGGCACCCCTGTTTCCCCCTCCACCCAGGCACGCAACCTTGGCGTGATATTCGACCCCACCCTTTTCCTCGACCCTCACATCCGCCAAGTTGTAAAAACCTCATTTTTCCACCTCCGCGATATCGCCAAACTCCGTCACTCTCTCACCCGCCCCGCAGCTGAGCGACTCATTCAAGCCTTCATCTCCTCCCGCCTTGACTATTGCAACTCACTCCTCTTCGGCATCAGCACAACATCCCTCAACAGACTCCAGCGTGTCCAGAACGCAGCCGCCAGACTCCTCACCCACACCAAATCATGGCATCACATCACCCCGGTCCTCAAAGAACTCCACTGGCTTCCCGTCTCACACCGCATTCACTACAAACTCCTGGTCCTCACCTATAAAGCCCTCCACCATCTGGCCCCCCCTACCTCACTGACCTCCTCATCCTCTACCAACCACCCCAGTCCCTCAGATCCACCTCAGCCGGTTTGCTCTCAATCCCCAAGGCCAAACTCCGGAGCTTCGGGGACAGAGCCTTCTCTGTGGCAGCCCCGAAGCTCTGGAACTCCCTCCCCCAAGACCTCCGTGAGTCTGATTCCCTCAACCTGTTCCAGTCCCGTCTCAAAACCCACCTATTCAACTCTGCTTATCCTTAAACCCGCCCCTCCCCCCTCTGAACCAACATCCTCCTGACTGCTTTTCTGTTTTTTTTTTTTTTGTGTGTTTTTGTTCTTGTTTTGTTTTGTTTGTCGACCTGACTCATAATGTAAAGCGTCTTTGGGTCTAGAAAAGCGCTATATAAATCCCATTTATTATTATTATTATTATTAAGAGAACCCACATTTGAAAGGGAGACAACAGATGACGAAACTAGTGACTTGCTCAATTCATGTTTGAATGGTCTGTGAAGAACATGACAACAGCTGCACTACTGGTGTTTAGTATACCAGCAATTGAGGGTGGACATGTTTACTACCACTTTAGTTTCAAATAATTGTGTTAATTACTTATTGTAAAGCATTTGAGCATTATTTTGTGTCACATGTTCATTATTAAGTTGATGTATAACTGTATAGTATCTTAATTATTTAAAATATAAGGTGACTAAAAATGGCAACCGTATTTTCAGTTTTGGCAACCAAAAGCTGATGCCTGGTTGCCAGCCTTGCAACCACTTTTAAAAGTTACTGTTGAGCCCTGTGAGTGTTTAGATAGTTAACTTTAGTCTAGTTATCTCAGTGGGTCTCAAACGGTTTGGTCACCATTTATGAGAATAAACGAAATACTATATGACAGTAAAACAAGAATACAGTTTAAAAGGAGAGTGATTTGTAAAATATCCATAAAGAAAAAGAAAATCTGTTTACAGTTCTGTTTCATATGGGTGTTGAGAGATGTATCCATAGATTTCTTCATTTTGCTCTCAAAGTGCACCAGATTGATGAATTTGAATAAAAATCTTCTCGGGGAGCATGCCCCGGACCCCCCTAGAAGAGGTGAGGTCCCCCCCCATGAAATATCATTTGACCTCTGCTTACACCTGGGTCGGCTCTAGAACAAATCGAATGGGGGGGGGCAATCATTTACCAAGGGTGGTGCACACACTGCCGTCAACAACCAACACACAAACACCAACGCAACTTCAAAAAACATGCTTTAAAGTCTATTGTCTTTCACACACATTGCAGGGGTGTAGTGCTATTGTATAGCGCACCGTGTTATGCATACATGCACGGTTGTGGCACAACCACCAAAACAGAAACATATGGACATAGGCCACCATACAAAAAGTGTGCAAATGTATTTAGTATCCTATCCATGTGAACATGTTTTAGGTGGGGGGTGGACCTAACCTCTAGGAGGGTCTGGGGGCATGCTCCCCCGGGAAGATTATTTTTAAAATATTGAAGTTAAATGCATCAATCTGATGCACTTTGAGAGCAAAATGAAGAGATCTATGGATAGCCTACATCTCTCAACATCCATATGAAACAGAACTGTACACATATTTACTTTTCTCTTTATGGATATTTTACTAATCACTCCCCTTTTTTAAACTGTATTCTTGTGTTACTGTCCTATAGTATTTCATACTCGTTTTTCATTTATTCTCTTATTCTTTAATAACTATAATGATTATATAAAGGTATTCCTCGCAAATACTTGTTTACATAAATGGTGACCAAACCGTTTGGGACCCACTGAGATAAGTTAACCTACACTAAAGTGAACTATCTAAACCAGGGGTCTCCAACCTTTCTCCATCTGAGAGCTACTTTGAAAAAATGAAAGTGGCAAAGAGCTACTTGCATCGCTTACATTTATTTACAAAGCCTTCATCAGTTGAATTAGGCTACTTTTGTACACGTGTGAAATTGCAATACCTAAAGCTTGTCAAAAATAACTTCACATCAAGGTCCAAGAAAACGACAAATTCTCACATATTATTATGGCCCACATAGTAAGTACATCACCTTATATTAATCACCACCGTACAAGCATCTTATGGCACATGTGTAAAATAAGTGCGTTCATTTTTTTTTTACAGTCAGTGAGATGAATGGCACTGCATGGAGTCCACCATAGAGGTGTATGCTGGACCCACTTAGGCTCACTCTAATAGTCATTTAAATCTTCATCAGTCAGTCTTGTTCTGTATTTAGATTTCATGACATTCATGTCAGAAACAGCTGCTTCAGAAAGGTATGTAGAACAGAACCAAATAAAGCAGACATTTCCAGTATTGCTTGTTGAATGTTCTTATATTTTTCTGGGTCTAGGCTCCAGAAATGTTGTGAGTTTTGCTGAGACTTACGGCCCGTCCACACTACAGCTTCAAAAAAAGCTTGCCGGCGGGCGTGTCTAAAGCTCGACCAACAACCAATCACATGAATCTCCCGCCCCTGACACACAAGCAGCGGTTTGATTGGCTAGAGCAGGGGTCTGCAAACTTTTTGACCAAAAGAGCCATTTTGCTCCTTTTTCCCCCAAAATGTTTTGTCTGGAGCCGCAAAACATATTTCATAGCTTGATAGCTAATAAAGTTGTATTTATTGTTATATCAGACAAAAACAATTTTTTTTTGCATTTATTAGGCTATTTATTACATTATATAAAACTGTTAACCTCTAATAAGAAACAAATAACTCCTATAAGGAGAATTAGAAATAATACACAGGCCTACTTTAAAATAAATTAAACACAGCACTTGAGGAGTCATCTGCACATTTGAAGGAAAAAAAAATATTATTAAAATGGGCCCACTTTGAAATAAATAAAACATATAGCTGCACCCTAAAAAGAGTTAAAGGTAGGGTAGGTAAGAATGGAGAAACCAGCTCGAGTGCGCTAGAATTTGAAAATACACAACCGGAACAAATATGCCTCTTCCTTCAGACTTTCTCACAGAGTCCCTCCTCCAACACACACGAACGCACACATGACCAATGAGGGCACGAGATAAGTTTGTGCACAGATGGAAGGCTGACAGGCAGGTAGGCCATCCAATCATTTTAGCCCGGCCGGCTAAAATGATTGGTCGTGCTTTTTACAGCGCTACGGCTTCCACAGATTAATTTGTTTATGTATTTATTGTCAAATCATTTAATATATTCATTGCTATCGGGACGTTAAGAGCATTCCATGGAATATAACAAAAACTGTTTTCTGAAATAAATGACATACCCCATTGAATTATGACTGAAGATCGTCAGCTGTCTTCCTCTCCCGTGTTGTTCCTCGACACGTAAAGGCTGCAGCACCTTTGACAACTTCTCTCCACATATCAAACATACCGATAAACCAGCATCGTTTGCTGTGAAAGCATATAACTCTGTCCGCACAGAATTAAATCCTGTGTTCCTCCGGTACTTTTCTTTGATTTATCCATAGTTTGCTCATCGAGCCGGGGGTCCCCGCGCGAGTGCCTCCAAGAAAAGGCGCTCGCGCGGGACCGTAGCAGGATGTGACGCATATTTTAGTTGACCTAATTAAAACCGTTTTGTTTTTTATTTATGTGTCACAGTATCACCTCAAAATACAAGATACGAAACATTTTCAACCATGCAACAAAATATAAATAGTCCTACAAATACTTTTATTTTATTTCCTTCTTATTTTTGTCTAAACTCAAGGGAGCCAGAGCAGAGGGCTTAAAGGGCCGCATGCGGCCCGAGGGCCGCGGGTTGCCGACCCCTGGGCTAGAGCTTGTACTGGCATATGATTTGATTGGCTGACGCTTCCACCGAAAGCTTCAGAAGCTTCAAAAGTTGAACATTGCTCAACTTTTGCAGCCTGAAACGCCAGGAAAGCTCCGCTCTGCTACCCACAATTCAGTTCGGCGAAAAGCGAGGCAACGCGACGTCACCCCATTCAAAGTGAATGGGCAGACTCGTTGGAAACCGTTTTTGAAGCTGTCGAAGCTGTAGTGTGGACGGGCCGTTAAGCTGAACATGATTTTGGAGATTTATAAGCTCCATCTCCATAGGATTGACACTGAACAATGCAGCCATCTTTTTCTTCTTCATCGTCTTGACATTAAATTATAAACCATAATAAATCAATTGTATAGGTCTAGCCTCCCTGTGTGTGAAATTGTTCCATCCTCAAAAACAAAAACCTAATGCTTCTGTAGTCTAGCTGCAGCTTCTAGCAATGGTCTTCTGTAAAAAAAAAAAGGACACTGAATGTCCTGAATGTGACATCACAAACATGACTTCAGTCTGAACACAGCCGACAACAGGAGTATAACAGCATTATAAAAACAAAAATAGTGCATGTGGGTGCACACTTACATTCTCTGTCTTACTGTTGCAAAAATCCCATAAATGTATGAGATGAAGTTAGCTTCATCATATCTCAATCAGTGATTAAGTGAATAATAACATCAGGTTACTATCAGCCTGTCACTCTTATTAGTAGTTATTTTTTAGGAGGGGGCAGGGTTTGGGGGAACAGAGGAGACCGTGTTCGTGGAAGCTTTCCTCCTGCCTTCACAAACTTTACACACGTATTAACCAACTGAAAATATAAAGAGGACATTCATACTCTGCAATCCAAGACTTGATTGAATCCACCAAAAACCTGACATGATGATAACGAGTGTTTTTTAGAAACACAAATCCCTGCTGTGTGTCTCAGCCGCAGCGACACGGACTGATTCAGAGCGGGTCATTCTGCTGTTGGTTCTGGACTGGTGTTGCTGGTGTTGGTGGACAAAGCAGACTGCTCAATGTGTGGTGTCGCTGTGCCGCTGTCACATCTGTTCCTTGAACTCTGCGTCATGGTCCAATTTTATATTTGTGTGACAGAAAACAATTCTAAAATAAAAAAACTTTATTGTCCAGCCGTGGCCGAAAAATCAAGAAGCAACGTTACTACGCTATGATCGATAATCAAGCAGCGAGCTACTGAAAAGCTGCCCGCGAGCTACCGGTAGCTCGCGATCGACGTGTTGGAGGCCCCTGATCTAAACACTGAGAGAGTCCTTTATACCTCACTGAGCTGACGTTATAAGATCCTCTCAGTCTGACAGGAGAGGACTCTCCTCCACCTTGGTGTAGAAACAGCTCTTTATGTCCGTTAGCATAGCTAGCTAACCAGATGCTAACAACAACATTCCACGTTACCGCTCGCGCACTCACAAAATGCGCTCGTGCCACACACACACACACACACACACACACACACACACACACACACACACACACACACACACACACACACACACACACACAACCAAGCTTGAATTAAACAGAGACCCATGTACTTGTACTGTACTGTATATCATATTATTTTCGATGGCTTTACTGTATAATCAGTGTAACAGATGAACAGATCGCCACTGGGCTTTCATCTAAACACACAGCCATGTAATGATAACAAAACAAAGGTCGGGGGTCATTGGTCAAGCAACACACGAATCAGAGAGCAGCAGTGAGCTCACCTCAGGCTGTGTTTTATATTTGTATTCTTTATTTCTGATGTATTTCACACAAAAAAACTTTAGTGGAAACATTTTCACTTACAGTGGGGCAAAAAAGTATTTAGTCAGCCACCAATTGTGCAAGTTCTCCCACTTAAAAAGATGAGAGGCCTGTAATTTTCATCCTAGGTATACCTCAACTATCCATCCTTCCATCCATCCATCTTCTCCCGCTTATCCGTGGTCGGGTCGCGGAGGTAGCAGTTCCATCAGAGAGCCCCAAACTTTCTTTTCCCTGGCCACATCAACCAGCTCTGACTGGGGGATCCCAAGGCGCTCCCAGGCCAGTGAAGAGATATAATCCCTCCACCTGGTTCTAGGTCTACCCCTTGGTCTCTTCCCAGCTGGACGTGCCTGGAACACCTCCCTAGGGAGTGGGCTGTGCAATTTAATCGATCCTGCGATATATATCGATATTTTGTTTCCCGAGAAAGTATCGATATTTCAGCCGCGGGTATCGATACATTAACTCCCATTCAAATCCCCCGTGTTCCGCCTGGCACTCTGCTCGCTGCCCATTCCCCCCCATTCGCTTTGCATGAAGAGCGATTACGTCAGCCAGCCGAGCCGCTAGTGTCGCTGTAGAGCATTTCTAGATACACAGACGCTGGTGTCTTTTTCTCGCAGTGAGTGTGAAGCAATTCAGGAGAATGGCGGCAAACATTAACCACACTGGAGAGGGTCTTCTCTACCGCCGGAGATATCGACCTAATCCCAAACCACTCCCTCGACGGAGTGAACTCCGTCTGTAGCCACACTCGCAGCTCAACGAGACTCCCTCCTGTCAGATGGAGGGAGTAAATACAGCAGCAAGCTTTGGGACGGCCTCCCCTCTCTCCGGCAGAAACAGGAAATGCCGTAACTGTATGTAACAACGGTTTCAAATCAGCATCTCTTAGACAAAAACTTTAAATTAATAACTCAAATAAAACTCCTAACATCTTTCATTGTGTTTCAAAGCTCTTTTAGTTTTAAACCTGATGTTTATAAGCTACTTAGTTTTTGCAACGGTCAGTAAATATACACAACTTTATAATAAAATGCACACATTTACCTTTTTCTAGACTAAACACAGGTATAATCCTAAGTTAAAACATATGAGGTTATCATGAGGTTGTTAACATCGCAGTTTATCAGTGGATGTTTGCTGGAACTACTTGTTAACAGCTTGACAGCAGCGGACACACACAGCGCGACTCCGGTCAGGTAGAGACCGGTCTCAAGTCAGCACCGCTGCAGACTCGCTGTTTGAGGGCTTGATAGCCCACTCCCCCTCCACACCGCTCCACACGTAGGCGGACCCTCCGCGTGAACGCGCAAACGGAGGGGTAGGGTGTAGGGGGCGGTTTGGGAATGGGCCATCGTCACTGCTCAGAGAAGTGCACTTCTCCCAGACCACGTTGATCAGATTATATTCCTGAACAAAAATCTGAAGAGAATGTAGATGCAGTTATGTAGAGAGGAGCCTTTCTGTTTAGTGTTTTTGGCTTAAATGTTACTCCTTTGGACTTGAATTATTGGCAGGTACATTTTACATTAAATGTTGTTCTTAGTGACTTGAATTATTGGCTACCTCATATTCTGTGTTAAGCTAAAAATGCTGTAAAATAATCTGTTCAGAACAGGCCACCTGCTGCACCTTTAATTCTCCATTGTCTATGGTGATACTGCACTTTATGTACTTACGTTTCAAAGGCTTGTAAGCTACAGTTGGCACTGTTTCAATAAATGAAACAAATTCTCACCACATCTTTTGAGTCATTTTGTCCAGCATTTGCAAGCTGTAGACTCTCTGTCTAGTCAGAGCCATATATTGTATAATTGATGCTTTCAGTTTTCAGTTGAATCAATTCAATCCAAGTCAATGGAACACTCACAAGATGTCACCAAAATCACACTGTCCCTTTTAAAATCTTTCAGAAAATGATGTAAGTGTATCGAATTATATCGAATCGTATTGTTGACTGAATATCGTCATATATATCCAGGGTGTCCGCGGGGTCTTAAAAAGTATTAAAAGTTGATAAATCAATTTAGCGAAAATGAAGGCTATTAAAAAGTATTAAACGGCATTTTCCAAGGTATTAAGAAGTCCCACAGCAACAACAACATGAAACATCCTTTAATTTACTGAAACGACATGTCGGGAAACCCCCTCAAGGCGGCCCCATGCACAGCGCGCCGTAAAATGCTGCTTCTTATTTTAAGTTTCGTTGCCTTGCTCCGCTCTGTGGGGGGGGTCCCAAGGTGGGTAGACCGGCATACGCAACGCTCTGGGGGTCCAACGGCTCCGTGTGCAAGCCCTATATGATCATTTTCTGATAATCTCCCCACGTCTCCTGCTGCTGCTGGGCTGTCAGAAGAGGGGGAGGAAAAGAGAGGCAGGCACCGTTTATTAAATATTATTATACAGAGAACAGAGTCGTTATCAATTTGTTTTAAAGCTCAATAAATAACAAGGAAGACCTCTGATTGGCACTTTTCTAATTTTGTACGGAAGATCTAAACTTTAACAGACATGTTGACCGGCGGAACATTTTTTTTAACGGAAACTGCCGCACGGTTCCCTCGTCCCTTGGAAGAGGCGGAGAGGTGGGTGTTTTATATCTGCTGGTGGACCACCGGAGAGATATACAGCAGGAGAACACGCCGTCCACTGCGGAGAATAAACAGAAGGGCAACCATGGCAACCATGCTCCGGGGTCTTCTTTGCTGCTTTTGGTGTATTTTGTGGCGGCAGCAGCGCCACTTACAGGCCTGGCATATGTACTACAACGTTTCCAGCATTTCCAGCAGTCTAGTGTGAACGGACACGTTAATGAATCGAATAAGTGTGAACGGAAGACTTTTTTGCGTTTGCGTATGCGTTTTACCGTATGCGTCCTCGTGGGGCCGGGGTCTAAGCCAAACTATATCCGGTCACAGAGATCTGCTATTTTAAAGTAAAGTCAACACATATCGACCCAAATATAGTCTATATTAAGAACTAGAAAAGTCTTAACATATATATCGTTTTTTGTAAACATATGACAAATGTGTGAGGGTGATGACGTCAGAGCATCGTCCTATGTGCCAGGGCTTAGCCCCGGACAGCCCCAGCCCAATTTAACCCCTGGGTATTTGTGAGGGAGCTCCTATATGGCATTACCCCACTGAAGCTCACCAAAGTTTAATATATTTCATAGTTCAAAGTTTTGTCAATTGTTTTGTTTATTGGTCAAATACTGGTTTCTAATGGTCTCTGAGGAGTTTTACTGGAATGAAAGAGCACATAGTACAGAAGCAACAAAGCAGCATACTACATTAAACCTGACCTTCACAGAGAGGTTGAAGTTCATGTGGAGAGGAGGCTTCAGTAGTCTGTCTGCATTCTGTTTAGTTGTGCTATCTTACAATCAATATAGTAAATGTGAGGTAAAGTGTGTTGCCAATGTAACCGGTTAGAACTCAAAGTTGCGATGAGGTCTTAAAATGTATGGAAAGGGTCTTAAAAAAGGTCTTAAAAGGTATTAAATTTGACCTCAGGATTCCTGCATATACCCTGATATCGTATCGTGAGCTCAATATCGTGTATCGTATCGTATCGTATCGTGAGATTAGTGTATCGCTACAGCCCTACTAGGGAGGCGCCCAGGTGGCATCCTAACTAGGTGCCCGAACCACCTCAACTGGCTCCTTTCGACGCGAAGGAGGAGCGGTTCAACTCAGAGTCCCTTCCGGATGACCGAACTTCTCCCCTTATCCCTAAGGGAGACACCAGCCATCTCGTTCTTTCGGTCATGACCCATCCTTCATGACCATAGGTGAGGGTAGGAATGAAAATGGCGCGGTAGACAGAGAGCTTTGCCTTCTGGCTCAGCTCCCTTTTCGTCACAACGGTGCGGTAAAGCGACTGCAGTACCGCTCCCGCTGCTCCGATTCTCCGACCCATCTCACGCTCCATTGTTCCCTTACTCGAGAACAAGACCCCGAGATACTTGAACTCCTTCACTTGGGGTAAGGACTCATTCCCTACTTGGAGTGGACAGTCCATCGGTTTCCTGCTGAGAACCATGGCCTCAGATTTGGAGGTGCTGATCCTCATCCCAGCCGCTTCACGCTCGGTTGCGAACCGATCCAGTGAGTGCTGAAGGTCGCAGACCGATGAAGCCATCAGAACCACATCATCTGCAAAAAGCAGTGGTGCAATCCTTAGTCCACCGAACTGCAGACCCCCTCCCCCACGACTACGCCTCGAAATCCGATCCATGTACAGTGGGGCAAAAAAGTATTTAGTCAGTCACCAATTGTGCAAGTTCTCCCACTTAAAAAAATTAGAGAGGCCTGTACTTTTCATCCTAGGTATACCTCAACTATGAGAGACAGAATGAGAAAAAAAGAACCAGAAAATCACATTGTCTGATTTTTAAATAATTTATTGCAAATTATGGTGTAAAATAAGTATTTGGTCAATAACAAAAGTTCATCTCAATACTTTGTCATATACCCTTTGTTGGCAATGACAGAAGTCAAACGTTTTCTGTAAGTCTTCACAAGGTTTTCACACACTGTTGCTGGTATTCCTCCATGCAGATCTCCTCTAGAGCAGTGATGTTTTCTGGCGCTGTCGCTGGGCAACACAGACTTTCAACTCCCTCCAAACATTTTCTATGGAGTTGAGATCTGGAGACTGGCTAGGCCACTCCAGGACCTTGAAATGCTTCCTACGAAGCCACTCCTTCGTTGCCCGGGCGGTGTGTTTGAAATCATTGTCATGCTGAAAGACCCAGCCACGTTTCATCTTCAATGCCCTTGCTAATGGAAGGAGGTTGTCACTCAAAATCTCACGATACACGGCCCCATTCATTCTTTCCTTTACACGGATCAGTCACCCTCATCCCTTTACAGAAAAACAGCCCCAAAGCATGATGTTTCCACCCCCATGTTTCACAGTAGGTATGGTGTTCTTTGGATGCAACTCAGCATTCTTTCTCCTCCAAACACGTCTAGTTGAGTTTTTACCAAAAAGGTTCTATTTTGGTTTCATCTGACCATATGACATTCTCCCAATCCTCTTCTGGATCATCTAAATGCTCTCTAGCAAACTTCAGACGGGTCTGGACATGTACTGGCTTAAGCAAGGGGACACGTCTGGCACTGCAGGATTTGAGTCCCTGGCGGCGTAGTGTGTTACTGATGGTAGCCTTTGTTACTTTGGTCCCAGCTCTCTGCAGGTCATTGACTAGGTCCCCCCGTGTGGTTCTGGGATTTTTGCTCACCGTCCTTGTGATCATTTTGACCCCACGGGGTGAGATCTTGCGTGGAGCCCCAGATCGAGGGAGATTATCAGTGGTCTTGTATGTCTTCCATTTTCTAATAATTGCTCCCACAGTTGATTTTTTCACACCAAGCTGCTTACCTATTGCAGATTCAGTTTTCCCAGCCTGGTACAGGTCTACAATTTTGTTTCTGGTGTCCTTGGACAGCTCTTTGGTCTTGGCCATAGTGGAGTTTGGAGTGTGACTGTTTGAGGTTGTGGACAGGTGTCTTTTATACTGATAACGAGTTCAAACAGTTGCCATTAATACAGTTAACAAGTGGAGGACAGAGGAGGCTCTTAAAGAAGAAGTTACAGGTCTGTGAGAGCCAGAAATCTTGTTTGTTTGTAGGTGACCACGTACTTATTTTACCGAGGAATTTACCAATTAATTCATTAAAAATCAGACAATGTGATTTTCTGGATTTTTTTTTTTCTCATTTTGTCTCTCATAGTTGAGGTGTACCTAGGATGAAAATGACAGGCCTCTCTCATCTTTTTAAGTGGGAGAACTTGCACAATTGGTGGCTGACTAAATACTTTTTTGCCCCACTGTATATTACAAACAGGATTGGTGACAAAGCAGAGATTGGATGGCCCTGAGTAGAGACCCCCATACTCCCGCAGCACCTCCCACAGTGACTCCCTGGGAACCCGGTCATACGCCTTCTCCAAGTCTACAAAACACATGTAGACTGGTTAAGCATACTCCCAGGCCCCCTCCAGGATCCTTGCGAGAGTAAAAAGCTGATCCGTCGTTCCACGACCAGGACGGAATCCGCATTGTTCCTCCTCAATCTGAGGTTCGACAATCGGCCTGACCCTCCTTTCGAGTACCTTAGAGTAAACTTTCCCGGGGAGGCTGAGTAGTGTGATGCCTCTGTAATTGGCACACACCCTCTGAACCTTCAGCATTTCTGGGCGGATCTCATCCACCCCCGGGGCTTTGCCACTGTGAAGTTGTTTGACGACCTCAGTGACCTCCCCCCGGGAGATTGGTGTCGATCCCCCGTCATACTCCAGCTCTGCCTCTAACATAGAGGGCGGAGTTGTCGGGTTCAGGAGTTCCTCAAAGTGCTCCTTCCAACGCCCTAACACTCCATCAGTTGAGGTCAACAACGTCCCATCCTTACTGTACACAGCTTGGATGGTTCCCTGCTTCCCCCTCCTGAGGTGTCGGACAGTTTTCCAGAACAACTTTGGTGCCGCCCGAAAGTCCTTTTCCATGTCTTCTCCGAACTTCTCCCACACCCGCTGCTTTGCATCGGCCACGGCTGAGGCTGCTGCCCTTCGGGCCTGTCGGTACCTTGCAACTGCCTCGGGAGTCCCCCGGTATAACAAATCCCTGAAGGCCTCCTTCTTCAGTCGGACGGCTTCCCTGACCACCGGTGTCCACCAGGGGGTTCGAGGGTTACCGCCCCTTGAGGCACCTAGGACCTTGAGACCACAGCTCCCCACCGCGGCTTCGGCAATAGAGGCTTTGAACACCGACCACTCTGGTTCAATGTCCCCAACCTCAACAGGAATGCCCGAAAAGCTCCGCCGGAGGTGTGAGTTGAAGGCCTCCTGAACTTGGGCCTCCTCCAGACGTTCCCAGTTCACCCGAACTACACGTTTGGGCTTACCATGTCTATCCAGAGGCTTCCCCCGCCACTCGACCCAACTCACCACCAGATGGTGATCAGTTGACAACTCCGCCCCTCTCTTTACCCGAGTGTCCAAAACATACGGCCTCAGGTCCGATGATACGATAACGAAATCGATCATGGACCTTCTGCCTAGGGTGCTCTTGTACCACGTACACTTATGAGCATCCTTATGTTCGAACATGGTGTTTGTTATGACCAATCCATGACTAGCACAGAAGTCCATTAACAAACCACCACTCCGGCACAGATCAGGGGGGCCGTTCCTCCCAATCACTCCCCTCCAAGTGTCTCCATCATTGCCCACATGTGCAGAAAAACAGCCCCAAAGCATGATGTTTCCACCCCCATGTTTCACAGTAGGTATGGTGTTCTTTGGATGCAACTCAGCATTCTTTCTCCTCCAAACACGTCTAGTTGAGTTTTTACCAAAAAGGTTCTATTTTGGTTTCATCTGACAATATGACATTCTCCCAATCCTCTTCTGGATCATCTAAATCAGGGGTTCTCAACCTTTTTTGGGCCAGCGCCCCCCTGTCCATTATCCAGGTCTCTTACCGCCCCCCATCAAAAAAAGTAGACTTATTTTCTTCCCTGAATATTAATGTTGACTAATATTCTGTGTTATATCATTTAAAAAGCATGTCACTGAATGCCAAATAATATATTTGATTTAACTGGGCAGTTGGAATATCATTATCATTAGTTTACCAGAGAACAGAAAAGCCATGTGAATGTGAATAAAAATGATATTTATGAGTGTTAAACAAACTCAGACAAGAGCAGAGAATACAAACAGACTGCTACGGAACAGCAGCAATTTCACACATGTCCACTGCAGAACAAACAGTAGGCTACAAAAGTGTACATTAGGCCTACAGAACTAACAGGTCGGAAAGGTGTTGCATTTCGCCAAATTGCGGGGGGGGGGAAGGTTAGTGTGAGCCCTGCGCTTGGTGGTTCTCCGCCAGTTTCTTCACTGCGGGTTGCAGAGAACTTAGTTTCAGTCGCAGTGCACCTGAGGCCGTCAAGTTCAAGCGGTTGCGGTACTTGGACTTCATGTGGAGGACCTGGCTGAATCCCTGCTCCACCAGGTATGTGGTTGGGAAAGCCAGAAGAAGCAGCCTCGCTTTCTCCCAGAGAGCCGGGTAACGCTGAGAGTATTTGACCCACATGTTGCCCCAGCCAGAGGTGCGGAAAATAGCCTGGGCCTCATCGTCACTCTGGATGTCGATGAGATGCTCCTGTATTGCTGGCTCGCATTCCGCCACGTCCGCCTGAAAGGGCTGCACCACCCAGGTGGGAACATCGAGGTCCAAAAGATCTCTGAAGCGGATCTTCAAGTCGGCATTCACCATCCTCAGGTGGTCTGTGTAAATGAGGAGACGCTCATCGGTAAGAGCCTCAAACACCTGCAATGAGTATAACCAGGAAATTGTTATCGGTGCAGAATGTTACCATCCGATTTTAAACTGGTTATTTTATTGCTAATTAGTTTACTAATTGATGTTTCTTTATTCTCATAATACATTCAGAACATAAGTTATTTATACTAACCAGGAACACAAATATAGTGTTGCATAGAGTAGCCTACATTTATTACATGTATTATTTATTATTAGCATTATTTAGTAGCCTAGGCTAGATCACCTTGGTCAACAGCGGGAAATGAGCAAACTGCCTCCTGCCTATGCTCTGCCGGTAGAGATCCAGCCTGGAGGTGAGACTGTGGATGACCGCCTTGCTCTGGATCAGAGTAACTCCTTTTCCTTGGAGCTTCAGCGTGACTTCATTCATTTTGCCAAAGAAGTCTGCGAGGTACATGATGTCGCAGCGGCTGGATGACACCTGTTCCCCGAAAGCTGCATCCACCTCCTCCAGGAACTCCACGATGCTGTCAAACAGCTCACAAAAACGAGCAAGGCAGTTTCCTTTTGAGAGCCAGCGGACATCAGTGTGGAGAAGAAGACGCTCAAAGGTCTCATCTTTTTCCTGACACAGCTGTCGGAACAATCTGTTATTCAGGGCGTGGGCTTTTATTTTTTTATTGCCTTTACTGCAACATTGAGAGACTCGTGGAGAGGTGAACTTTTAGATTTGGCCACAAGGTTGTGGCGGTGCAAGACACAGTGGACCGTGAGGACATGCGGGACCTGCTCCTTCAGCAGAGTGGTGAAGCCACGGTACCTGCCAACCATGGAAGGAGCACCGTCAGTAGCACATGCGAGGATGTTGTTGATCGGGATTGACTTCTCCTGTAGATAAGCATCCAGTGCATTAAAAATGGTCTGGCCCTTGGTGTCTGTGACCAGATATTTGGAAAATAAAAATTCCTCAGCCATCTCCTGACTGTTGGAGGTGCTATAGCGGACATAGGCCATCAACAGAACATTGTTGTCAGAAGTGGTTGTCTCATCCAGCGGAAGGCTGAATGGAGTTTCCCGCAGGATGGCACACAGCTGCTCCTCTGTATCAGCGCCCATTTCATCAATCCTGCGTGCTACGGTGTCATTACTGAGTGGGATGGATTTCAGCACCTGTGTGGGATCACGCTCCATCACAGTAGATATGACCTCTTTGATGGCAGGGAGTACCAACTTCTCTCCGATTGTGAACGGCTGCCCACATTTGGCTATCAGCAAGGAGCTGTTATATGACACTATTAGCCCGCTGTCAGTCTGGGTGGTCTTCCTAGCGAAGAGACTGCTGATCGTGCTCCTACCATGTTTCTCTTTGAGGGCCTGGAAGAACGGACGCTCCTTATCTGCCTTATCCGGGTGGATCTTGGTAAGGTGCTCCTTTTAAACGTGAGGGTTTCATTCCCTCATTGGAAAATACATGTTCGCAAAGTAAACACATTGGGAGTTGTGCATTGTTAGGAGACGGTATGAAGCCATAGCTAAGATATTCAATAGAGTACTGTCTGCATTTTATCTTTTTCGTGGCCATTTTGCTGATTTGATATGATTTTTGTTGTTTTATGATGCTAATATTTAGGGGGTGAGGGGGTAGTGTCACGATATGGCGGCAAACGCTAGAGGGCTAGCTGGTGACATGACAAGACATCGTGCCGGGAGCGGACTGGAAGTCGTTGTAATTTTGAACAAACAGAGCTCTGTGTGGAGCAGCCTGGCTAGCCAGCTCTTCCATGTCGTAGCAGACATAGAAACGGGTATTATTTTCATAAACTGACCACTTAGTTCGAATCTGTTAGTGGAATTTGTCATATCAAAACATATCAAAATGTAACAAAGTGACACAGATTATTAACAGTCGCGATCCCAAAATTACAACGACTTCCGGTCCGCTCCCGGCTGCTTTTTGTAGGGTACGTTCGTAAATGCGCTCAGAGCGCTCCGAGCGTCCCCGTTCCACAGTCCAGAGCGCTGCGCTCTGAGCGCTCACAGCTGGGTGCTCTGATGGAACAGACGGGTTGTCCGAGCGGACTGACCATTCGTGCATTTACGAACGTACCCGTAATAACACTGCTGACAGCTGACCAATCGCAAGCAGAGTTGTGGTTTCCTATAGCAACAAAAGATGCTGACAGCTGCTTTTTGTACAGGAAAAGGCGCTGTGGCCAGCGTTTTTCATGACAAAAATACATTATGCGTGAACGCCCCCCAAGAACACCTCAACGCCCCCCTTTCAAAAAATATTGCTTCCAGCGCCCCCCATGTTCTCTGAACTCCCCCTGGGGGGCGGTACCGCCCCCGTTGAGAACCAGTGATCTAAATGCTCTCTAGCAAACTTCAGACGGGTCTGGACATGTACTGGCAGGGGGACACGTCTGGCACTGCAGGATTTGAGTCCCTGGCGGCGTAGTGTGTTACCTTTGTTACTTTGGTCCCAGCTCTCTGCAGGTCATTGACTAGGTCCACCTGTGTGGTTCTGGGATTTTTGCGATCTTGTGATCATTTTGACCCCACGGGGTGAGATCTTGCGTGGGGCCCCAGATTGAGGGAGATTATCAGTGGTCTTGTATGTCTTCCATTTTCTAATAATTGCTCCCACAGTTGATTTCTTCACACCATGCTGCTTACCTATTGCAGATTCAGTCTTCCCAGCCTGGTGCAGGTCTACAATTTTTCTTTCTGGTGTCCTTTGACAGCTCTTTGATCTTGGCCATAGTGGAGTTTGGAGTGTGACTTTTTGAGGTTGTGGACAGGTGTCTTTTATACTTATAACGAGTTCAAACAGTTGCCGTTAATACAGTTAACAAGTGGAGGACAGAGGAGGCTCTTAAAGAAGAAGTTACAGGTCTGTGAGAGCCAGAAATCTTGTTTGTTTGTAGGTGACAAAATACTTATTTCCCACCATAATTTACAAATAAATTCTTTAAAAATCAGACAATGTGATTCTCTGGATTTTCTTTTCTTCTCACTTTGTCTCTTATAGTTGAGGTATACCTAGGATGAAAATTACAGTCCTCTCATCTTTTTAAGTGGGAGAACTTGCACAATTGGTGGCTGACTTAATACTTTTTTGCCCCACTGTATATGATTTATATAAAAAAAAAAAAACGGCAAAGTGGCAAGGCTTGTCACAGTGACTCATTTGGGGGGGGGGGGGGCATGGCCCGTGAATGACCCCCCATGACGCCGACCCTGGCTTACACCTAGGCCTATATGCCATGTTATATGCTGTGAGCTGATTATTGAGCCTTCATTGTAAGAGTCGCGGGTACACTGTGTATGTGCGTATTCCACTGTAGCGCCCGGTACACTAATGGGAAACCCTAGTTTGTACATGTTCAATACATTTGTAACAGTGTACACATGAACGTTTCTTTTTCGGTTCACCAAAAAAAATCTCACTCCAAGCTGAACTCAAAGTTTGGCAGCCCTGCTAACACTATGTCAGGGTTTCCCACACATAGACTTTACTTTAGTCCAGCAGATATGTGAAAGAATTGTGCTTTTGATGATAAAAGCATGAAATTTGGCACACTGTTGGAGCATGCCCTAAGGAAGATTTGGCGGCCATTTTCAAAATGGCCGCCATTGCTTGTTATTTTACCAGTAGTTTAGGATCTAGACCAGTGGTTCCCAACCTTTTTTGAGTACTGTACCCCCAAAGCATTTCAAGCCAACCTAAAGTACCCCCTACTACGCAATCAATCGTGGTGATCCCCAGGATATATTAATAGTCTATATATTGTGGCTGTGTGTGTGTGTGTGTGTATATTTTTGTCTACGTGTGTCCCAATGCGACAATTAATGTGACACTTAAATCATATTCAATCATAACTAATCATATATATTATAATAGCCATTGTTTAAAGACTCAAAAAAAAAAGTAAGGTAACTCACCAATTAATGTGACACTTGAGCCTGTTTCTCCCTCATCAGTTTTGTGAGTCTGGGGGAGATTGTTGCAACAGCTGTGACCAGGTTATTCTCCAAGTTGAGTCTGTTCCTGTGTTTAGTCTTGATGTGGGTCATGGCGGAGAATGTCACCTCATACAAGTATGTGGACCCAAAAGGCAACAGTTCATTCAGGGCATGTTTCCCCAATTCAGGATACTCCTTCTCCAAACCACACCAGAACTGTGTCAGTGGTGTGCTTGAGTACCTCATCTTCAGGCTCCTATCTGAGGACACATCTATGAGGTCTTCTTGCAGTCTGGCGGGAATGCTGCTGTTAATGCACGTCACAAATGGATTACGCACCCAGGCCAGTGTGGATGACTTGTTGTCAATATCAGGGAAGTAGGAATTGAACTCATTCTTGAGCTTGGACAAATGTGTGTTTACTATTTTCACAATTGGAGCTCTGTCACATTCACCAGTAGCAATGTATGCGTTCAGCTGCAGGAAAATACTTGTATCCCCTTTTTCACATTTGATCTGCCAGAGCTTGATCTTTTCCATGAATCCACACACTTTGTCATACAAGCTAAGAACATTTGTGTCTTTACCTTGAAGAGAGATTCAGCTGGTTGAGTTTGCTGAAAATATCAGAGAGGTATCCCAGCCGAGCTACCCAGTCAGCGTCGTCGAACATAGCCACGAGTGGGTGTGTGTGCTCCGACAGAAATGCCCTCACTTCATTGCGTAGCTCGAACAGCCGCTGTAACGTCTTCCCTCGGGATAACCAGCGGACGTCAGTGTGAAGCAGGAGCTGTTTATGTTCTGACCCACCGTCTTCTCAAAGTGACTGAAACAGTCTATGATTCAAAGGCTTGGACTGTATGAAGTTGGTCACTTTTACGGCATCATTCAAAACATCGTTTAACTCTGGACTCATTCTCTTGCTAGCTAATGCTTCTCGGTGAATCATGCAGTGCGTCCATGTAACGTCAGGGTTTACCTTTTTTATGTGGGCCATTAATCCATTTACTCTGCCGGTCATCGCCGCAGCGCCGTCTGTGCACACATGAGAGCAGGATTTCCAATCCAGCTTGTGTTGAGAGAAAAAATTGTCAATAACGTTAAAAATGTCCTGTCCGGTAGTTCTCCCTGTGAGTTTCTTGCAAAACAGAATGTGCTCGTTCATCTCCAAAGTGTCTTTGTAACGCACAAACGCAATCAGTTGTGCTTCCCCACTGACATCCGTTGATTCGTCCAACTGCAAAGCGAACGTACCAGACGCTTTACATTTTTCCACCCCTTGGTCAATAATGTCAATTCCCATGTCGTCGATCCGATGGCACACAGTATTATTTGACAACGGCACTTTCTTCAGGACATCAGCTGCTTTCTTATCGAGCATAGTTTCTGTGAGAATTATAGCAGCAGGCAAGATTAGCTCTTTGGCTATGGTAAATGGCTTTTTCGATTTAGCAACGAGTAGCGACACGGCATAAGATGCCTCCAAGGCCTTGGTTGAAACCAATGTCGCTTTCTTTAGTTTTTCTTGGCTTTCCTTAAATTCAGCCAGCTTTTGGTGGAAAAACTCTGCAGGCTTACCCACAAAGGCGGGATGTCTAGTACTAAGGTACCGATGTAAATGGGATGGTTTCATGCTATTATTAGAAAGCACGTCGCCACAGATGAAAGACATTGGCTGCGGTGGCTCTGTAGTTGTGACCGTAAACCCGGAGAGCACATAATGTTCACCAAACTGACGATTCTTCACCTTCTCTGTTTTCATTTTCTTGAGAACGGGTTCTCCTGATTCAGCAGTATCACCTGTGCTGTTGTGAACCAGCTCGACTCAGCCATTGATCCATAATGATTATGTTAACAGAAATTTTGATCTCAATAAAACCAGCGCATTCACTTGATAGGATGTTGATATTTTGCTAGCTAGCAAAAAAACCAGCGCGCCACTATAATGATGATGATGATGATGTCACACCTGACAGTCCGGCGGGAAACTGAACGCCGCGCCAATAATAATATATAGCCAGCAAATTATTACTTAATGTGAATGCCCCCAATTGTGGTTACATTATTACAGAATATGCATTATTCCTTATTTGGGTACAGTTTTCCTGTAAAAACTTTAATAAAAAAAAAATCTAAAATCAAATATATATATATATATATATATTTTTTACTTTTCAAAATCTTTTCACGTACCCCCTGGGGACCACCCACGTACCACTAGGGGTACGCGTACCCCCGGTTGGGAAACACTGATCTAGACCACCTAGGATCTTGATTCTGGTGGCTAATCCTACATTTTCAAGGATGGGGAATGCATTGGTGCTAGAATGTAGCTAACTATATGTATCTGATATTCAGGGAACAAAATACACAGTAAACCATTAACATATTTATTATGGTGAAGTCATACATGTTACATAATATATATGAAATATTACAGGTTTTCAACTAAATACAGACTTAGGTCTGAAAACACAGTCCACCACAGTGGCAAAGGGCAGTGTACTGAATTGCTACCTTGACACATTCAGGAGGAGTTCACGACAGGCCTGGGTCGATTGGGCTGCTGTGATTGCCAGTAGGCTACTACCACATCCGTGTCAACTGTGCGTATTGACACCTTGCTTCCTTCCTTCACAGCATCTCCTAGGTGCAGTAGGATGCGGGTATCAGCCTCCTCATGTGTGCATGTTGCAAGTACTGATTATTTGTTTGCCAGTGTTGAGGGCTGTCACACTTGTTGCCAGGAAGAAGAACAGTTCAGCCTTCTTGTCTTAAATGCGCAGAAACTCTGGCCAGTTTCCAGGAATGACACTGGATGGCTCAACGCGTCTATGAACTCCCTTCCTTCTCTTGCTGCGTGTTTCAGCCTTCAGACTTTCGGGGAAATATTCATCCCACACGACATCAATTCTGCTGACATGCTCCAGCTGAGACAGGATGTATGGTGAGAATGCTTTCTGCGCATAATAAAAAAAGGCTTAGCAGCACCAGGTCGTAGCATGTTCACAAGAGTAGCCCCATCAAGGATGAGGCATTAACTGTGTGGTGGAATGCATTCTCTTGTAAAGAAATCAGGTCCTCCAAACAGCCCACCAAGTCTGACTTGGTACCAGTTCTGAGTTTGCCCATTTGTGACAATGATGATGGACATGCCTGGTTTTCAAGTTTATTATATTTCACGTAATTAATCCCAAAAAACTCATCCAGACTTCCATCACGTATCTCAGATACAATGTACAGCCTAGAGAACAGATAACAGTCATTCTTCAGAGATGAGAGCTGTTGTTGGGACCTGCACTTATCTTGGACTGGAGGCTGGCTGAATAGAGGGAGGTTTTTCCTTTTTAATGGGATCTTTTATGGGCTTTTTCTGTTCTTACATACAGTGGAGGATTAAGTATTTGATCCCTTGCAGATGTTGTAAGTTTGCCCACTTACAAATAAATGAACAGTCTATAATTGTAATGGTAGGTTTAATTTATCAGTGAGAGTAAGAATATAAAAAAAGAAAATCCAGAAATGTACATTATATACAAGATACAATTTGATATGCATTAAACTGTGGGAAATAAGTATTTGATCCCTTTGCAAAACATGTGTTAGTACTGTGTGGAGAAACCCTTGTTGGACAGCACAGAGGTCAGACACTTCTTGTAGTTGGTCTCCAGGTTTGTGCACATCTCAGGAAGGATTTTGGTCCACTCCTCTCTGAAGATCCTCTCCAAATCCTTAAGGTGTTGAGGCTGATTCTTGGCATCTCAAAACTTCAGCTCCCTCCACAGATTTTCTATGGGATTAATTTCTGGAGACTGGCTAGGCCCATCCATCACCTAAATGTGCTTCTTCTTTAGCAGCTCCTGTGTTGCCTTGGCCGTATGTTCAGGTGTATTGTCCTGCTGGAAAACCCATCCATGACCCTTTTCAGTGTCCTGGCTGAGGGAAGGAGGCTATTGGCCAAGATGTTACAGTACATGGCCCCGTCCATCCTCTCCTCGATGCAGGGAAGTCGTCCTGTCCCCTTAGCAGAGAAATACCCCAAAATTATAATGTTTCCACCTCCATTTTGGTCTCATCTGACCACATCACCTTCTACCATGCCTTCTGTTAATCATTCAGATATTCATTGTCAAATTTCAGAAGGGCCTTTGATGTTCTTCTTGAGCAGGGGACCTTGCGGGCGCTGCAGAGTTTGATCCATTATGGTGTAGTGTGTTACTAATAGTTTTCTTGGGTCTGTGGTCCCAGCTGCGTTGAGATCATTAGCAAGTTCCTCCATTGTAGTTCTTGGCTGATACCTCACCTTTCTCCTGATCATCAATACCCCAAGGGGCGAGATCTTGTGTGGATTCCCAGACCGAGGATGATTGATTGTTGATTGATGTCCATTTTCTTCCCTTCCATTTCCGAATAATCGCACCAACAGTTGTCACCTTCTCCCCAAGCTGCTTGCTGATGGTTTTGTAGCCAACCCCAGCCATGTGCAGGTCTACAATCTTGTCCCTGAGGTCCTTAGACAGCTCTTTAGTCTTCCCCATGGTGGAGAGGTTGGAATCTGATTGATTGATTCTGTGGACTGGTGTCTTTTATACAGGTAGCAAGTTGATATGAGGGGTACTTTCCTAAAGGAAATGGACTTATGTAACCGGTTTGTGGGAGCCAGAATCCTTGTTTTTTGCAAGGGGATCAAATACTTTTATCCTACAGTTAAATGCAAATAATTGTTTATCTTTTATATAATTTCATTTTCTGGTTTTTCTTTTTGATATTCTTACTCACTGTTAAAATAAACCTACCATTAAAATTATAGACTGTTCATTTCTTTGTAAGTGGGTGAATTTACAAAATCGGCAAGGGATAAAATACTTATTTCCTCCACTGTAGGTGTCATACCCGTCCTGTCCGAGTTTCTCAATCTGGTTCAGAGTGTCAATGACTGCTGCATCTGCAAGGTCTCTAGTATCCAGTACAAGAAAATATTCACTGCTTATTTCACAGAATGGATTGCCCATGTCTTATGTAGCACCAATTAGTGCTTTAACATCTTGTGCAAATGCCATTTGTGCATGTTTGGTCTGCTCATGGTGCAGGGTGTCAGTCTTCTTTCTCTTCTCAGTGGAGGCCTTAAACTCCCCAACCACACATGCCATCTCGGTGCCAGACACCATCGAGCATCGCAGAGCTGCAGGGTTCTCTGTCAGGCCTACAGCACCACCATCACCTTTCACAGAGGCATTGTTCTGCTTGTGGGCCTTGTCAATGACAATAGCAGAGAAGCTGCGTGTCGTCTTCTTCACAGCAAAGTTTCCTTTCAGAAACTGTTGATGGACATCAGGATGGTTATCTTTTAGCACAATCATGTCACGTAAGTGGACTGGTATCCATCCGGCATATTGGGTGTGTCCCAGGGAAAGGACCCTTCAGGTCACCCTTGAAAAAGAGATCAATGATCTCAATGGGATTCACCTGCATAAATAAAGGTTTGAAATGAAATGAAATGAACCAAGGCACAATCTTGGTCAAGGCATTTATGTAGAGTAGGAAGTCGGCCTCTCTTATTGATCGCACATAGATCATCAACTCTATTTCCAGCTGCAGGATGATAGACCAGAAGTGGAACTGCGAACATGACACTGCTCTTGTCCACCCGCTACCCCTCCAGGAGGTCGCCAAGTACCTTGAGTGCTGCCATCTCAATGTGAAACCAAAAAAACATCACAATAAAATGATCTTCACTGTGAGTTGCTGGCCAGCTCCACTGGTTTTGTTTTGCCACAGCGTATAGAGGTTGATCCAGAGTGATCTGACGGCCGGGCCGCCCAGGTATATTAACGGCCACCCAAGTATATTTCGCGACCCATTTAGTTTTTGTTTTTTTTCATCCGCGACCACCATGCCAACTTTTGGACAATTATCCCTCGCTCTACGCCTCCTGTACCCAGTCCCAGACTGGCCATCGGGAGGACCGGTGGGTTTCCCGATGGCCTGGCCTGTTAAGTGGCCTGCCTCACACAGGGTGACTGGCTGTCTACATGATGTGGCCTGCCGACATGGCCACTGTCATACAGATCATAAATCAAAGCCCTTGATTGGTCTCTGTGTGTCATTCAAGCTCGGGATAACCTCAGCTCAGGTGAGGTAAAGGACTCTTGAGTGTTTAGATGGTTAACTTAGTCTAAGTTCTCAGTGGGTCTCAAATGGTCACCATTTATGTAAACACATATTTCCATTTGAGGGGGTAGTGATTAGTAAAATCAGAGACAGACATTATTATTATTGTTATTATTAAATATGCATGAATAAATAAATAAAAAGTTAACTAGGCCAAAAAAAGGTAAGATAAACTTTTAAAACTTGTTGAGAGCTAAAACGAGTCTTTGCTGCTGCCTCAAAGAGGAGCAGGGGGAGAGGAGGGAGACAGGTGAGGCTGATTCAGAAGCACAGACACACTCACAACTATAAATGAACCAAAAATAAATAAACAAACAATTTTCAGTGTTTTTTTATATTGGAAATGGGATGTTATTGGTTATGGCCATGATTTTATGATTATTGTAATGTATACAGTTATGTTTCCTATGGGTGTTTCCATAGATCTAGTGTCTTTATTTTCCCCTCAAAATGCACCAGATTGATGCATTTAACTCCAACATTTAAAAAATCGGGGGAGCATGCCCCCGGACCCCCCTAGAGGATTTGAGTTCCACCCCCACTTAAAATCACATGGATAGGTTCCTAGATACTGTAACGGAGGTGATCTCATGGCCCATAGATCTCGGCCTCCGTTACGGGTAATATAGCAATAAAAACATTGCACAGGAAACATGGGAATATATGTAATTTATGTAACTAGTTTGTCTGTCTCTGTTTCCTGGTTTTATTCTGAAAAGTGTTCCCCTTTCCCCATGTCTGTTGCTGATTGTGTGCACCTAGTGCCCTGTGTTTCCCCCCCCCCCCCCCCCCCCCCCCCCACACACACCTTTGTTTGTATTTAGGTGCTATTTTCTTGTTGGGCAGGTAGTGTGTGTGAGATCCTTGTGGTGGCTGGTGCTCACGTGAACAGCAGATTGAGGCTGTGTCATATGTTTGTGAGTAATAAATGCCCACACCGGGTTGTATTTTGGACAGCGAGAGACTGTTCAGCGCTGCCTCTCATGTGCTTGATGAGAAGAGGAACAGACTTATGGCTGATAAAGCAGAGAAGCTACTGTTCACTAAAAGGAACCTCCCACTTTTCCTTAATAAGTAGACAAGGCTGGCTTATCATAAGCTTATCTAGTTCTACATGTCTACTCTATACCCACTTTCCTGAACAATTTTCATTGTGAGTTATAATTCACCATCTCAGGTTATCATTAGGGGGAAATGACAGCAGCACAGTGTTCAATATATTGTACTTTCGGTATCTAAATGATACAATGTTGTTTACATTTCTCATGAGGACAGACCACCTTATTTGCAGATTCTTGAAATTGTAATTTAATTTGTAATTGATTGTGGATTTTGTATCCAGTTTTCACTTTATGTATCTTTATACAATGTTTACTACTTTGCTCAGGGCCGTATTCATGGAGTCAACATTGGGGGGGACCAAAAATTCAATAAAAATTGGAATACTAATTTCCTGCCATTCTAAAGGAAAATACATAAGAAATCACCAACACATTGGATACTTTAAAACCTGTTAAACCCCATGCCCCTGCCCGTGGGGGCAAAACACAACAATAGTCACGAAACTGTGTCTCAGGCATGGGTGTAGGAAGCATCCTCAATGTGGGTGGGACAATTTGACGGGGGCCGTGGACGGGCGGGGGATCTAACCTCCTCTAGGGGGGTCCAGGGGCATGCTCCCCCGGAAAGATTTTTTTTTAAATGTTGAAGTTAAAAGCATCAATCTGGTGCACTTTGAGAGCAACATTAGGGACTAAATCTATAGATACATCTCATCAACACCCATGTGAAACAGAACTGAACAGATTTACTTTTTCTTTATGCATATTTTACAAATCACTCCCTTTTTAAACTGTAGTATGAGTTGGAATGATTTCATACCTGTTATTCTGTTATTCTCTTATTTTGTATAACTATAATGAACATATAAAGGTGTGCCTTGGAAATACTTGTTTTGCATCAATCTTGATACAGGGTACTTATTATATGTTATAGTTTGGATTATAGTTTTACTATCCCATCATTCAAGAGTGGTTTTCACAATAAGTAATGGTTTATCTTTTGCACGGACACTATCATTTACATTTTTTTACTATGTTCAATCTGAATTCACTTTAAAAACATCAATATTTATTCTGACTTTTTCTACATCCAACTCACAGGTTTATCATTGCTTTGAGAAAAAAGATTATTCATTTAACAATTTTTAGAAGTGAAGACATAGTCAATTGTTCTGGGAATGTCATTTTCAAACCTGAGACCTGAAAAACAGGCTTGGGGCTTAACTGGTTAAAATGTTTTACCATAATGTCTAATTGTGCATTGTATTACATCGCCCTATTTTATCTAGTTTAGCTTATCCTGTTTTGTTGTTTGTAATGGCAGAGATTAGGGATGAATAAAGTACAACTATAACCATAATCACATTAAAGCATTTCAATCCATAGAAAGGTCTGTGCCACACAATTTCAGTAGAAACAGGAACACTTTATTGCCCTTTTGTTTTACATCCACGACTCGCACTAGCTGCTTGCCGCTCATTCAAAATCAAAAAGACCTCCAACTTCCTCCCAGGCACCCCCCCAAAAAGCCCAACCCTCAAGTAAAGGACCCAAAAGCCTTTTTGCGCTTATCGTTGGCCCTGATAAAAGACTGGCATATTCCTTCAAGGTCCAGTCTGTCCAGTTTCTTCTGGTGCACATGACATATGGCCACATTATTCAGCCTCGTTTGACTCATCGATGATAAGCCATGTCTTAAGCCTCCTCAGGGCACTAAAACTCCTCTCAGCCTCTGCAGAAGAGGCAGGGACGACCAACTAACCTTACTAAAGCTTCCACTTGACCGAAGAGACCTCTCATCTTCATGCCTGAAACGGTCTGTTTCCTAAGCTGCAGGGAGGTGTTCAGGCACTCCAAATCCCCAATCAGGTCTTCAGTCATTAAAAGGCCGAGCACAGTGTTCCCTTTTAAGAAATGTTCCATGAAGACCATTGGCGTTGGCTGAAGTTTCAGCTGAGCTGCATGATGCCATTTCTTCAAGGGCCATCAGCACTGACTCATACTGCTTGAGAACTGAGCGGATGGCAGGGGTACGTACAGTCCACCTGGTGGGACAGAGAGGCTTCAATGAGGTGAAAGTTGAACCATGCTCTGATTTTGCAATATTCTGGAAAATCAACTTGAACCTCCCAGATTGATTAAAGAAGCCCCCCAATTCATGGACAAGACCCATTGCATCTCTTACTAGTGGAGAGGCTCCACAGGCAGCCTGCGTAATTAAGTTCACGCAGTGGGGACCACAGTGACAATACACAGCCAGCGGTTGTTCTTTCCTTAAAATGGCTTGTACTCCCTGCAATCGTCCAGCCATGTTTGCGGCACCATCATAAGTTTGTCCTCGGAGTTGAGACAGAGGAAGCTGTAGGCGCGTCATCACATCACATGCCATCTTGGCTATATTTTGCCCTGTTGTTGATGACACTTGGCAGATTCCCAGTAATTCTTCCTTTGGTTGTAGATCTGCATCTACAGAGCGCACACATATTGACTCCTGCTCAACTCCTGATATATCTTGGGTGCCATCAATGATAATTGAGAACTGGACCACTGGCATTGATGTTATTTCCGACACAATTTCTTTGATGATTGTATTGGCCATCACCTTCAACAGTTCGTTCTGCAACTCCGGACTGGTGAAATCAAGGGGACCTTTTAGCCAGGAGGTCAGCTCTGCATCGCCCGTTGCCTTCTCCTTTAGAAGCTGGCTTAAATTCCCACTCTCCTTCTGATTGCCTCGAAAAGCCAGACCTTGCCGCGCCAAGTACCTCACACCCTCAACAATCTTCATCAGACTTCTTCTTGCTTGTTGCTGCCGTCTTTCAAGCTCACGAGAAAGTTGCACATTAACAGGCTCTGGCTCCTGAATCCTAGTCATCACAGCTAATTTGTGACACTGGCTCTGTTTATGCACACTACATTTCTCCAGTGCCTTCTTCCAATTGTTAAAACCAGTCTTGACAAACGCTGAATCTGCTTTTGACGCAAGCTTAGACTTTTGTGCTGCAAAGTATTTAGCACAATAGAAACAGAGGACCCCTTTTACAGAGGGGCTGTAATGGAGCCATGTATGATCTTAAAACCACTTCTCCTGAAAGTAGAGTATTCTATTTGATAGGGTTTGACTGGGTATGACTTTGACATTTGGATGATTTGGGCAAAGTCCAAGCTCCTCCCCTTCCTTTCCTGTACCTTCATTTTCGCCGGCCTGGCTGCTCTCTCTCTAATTGTCAAACTCACTCTCCCTGCTTGATGGTATTATATGAAATACATATGAGGATGATCTCATCTTAAATTAACATTAACATTAGACTGCTATGTTGTCATTATTCTGTCTTAACCATCAATATAGCTCCTTTCTGGCTTACCTCCATTTCACCAGCGCACACTCTCCCTGTCCGGTAGCCATGCTCACATTCTCTCTCTCCCTCTCTCTCTTTACTCTGAACACACCAGAGTGAACATGGAAGAAATATTATCAGTAAACAAGCTATCTGACTGGTAAAAATACTCACTTTCTCACTGCTCTTAACTTGAGGCTGCCCAAAAAACTGTCTAATGTCACTGCCACCCTTCCTCTTGCTCATGCTTACAGCTTGACTTCGGCGATCTGCAGTTAGTGATGTGATTAATACGGGTCAGCAGCGCTGGATATAAGATAATTAAACATGTTTATTAGCAATTCAGAGCATTCTACACCCAGCACAAGCTATGATGCACACTGCAAACCTCCTGCGTGTGAGTATCTTTTAAATGCTTCTGACGATTATGAAATACTATTTCATAATAATTGTAGAGTATTTATTATTTAATTAATTCTG
Source organism: Notothenia rossii (assembly GCF_949606895.1). Lineage (NCBI taxonomy): Eukaryota > Metazoa > Chordata > Actinopteri > Perciformes > Nototheniidae > Notothenia > Notothenia rossii. The sequence goes on along the minus strand of NC_136904.1, from coordinate 55,884,306 downwards.
GCACTTTTGTTATTCCATAGGTGTCACACATCACAGTTTTAAATCTTTCCACACCCTACAAATGACAAAATAAAATATAAATAATCCACATGAATAAATATCTATTGGATTACATCCAAAACGACACCGTCATTTTCCACATAGCTGACACTAGCCCGCCAAACCCTGGCTAACAACTGAAACCAGCTAGCCCACAGCTAGTTAGCTACTATTCCTGAAAAGTTCGGTTTTAACATCAGAACTACAAGTTACTTACACAAAGAAGCTAAACCGGAGGGTTCATTAACATTACCATTACGAAATAAAAATAATATAGATTACTTTAGGGCTAACTAGAAAAGTTACCAGAACTGATGGAGGGCAAATTAAAACATGAATGACCTGCTTGGAGCATCAAGCTAACTGAAGGTGGACTCAGACGTGCAACAGCGAAAGACACCCCCGGGTATAAAATAAGGAACCAATTTACATTTGAAAAGAAATATCATTTTGGTGAAGTTCACAATAACAGAAAATATAGATTTTCAAGTATAAAAATAACCAAAATAAAGAAGTCATAGAATAGCAATATTATTTTAATTAAAAAATAAAAACTTTTTTTTGTTTTGCTATTTATTGAGGGGGACATTTTGAGTGTATCTGAATATTGGGGGGGATGTCCCCCCCCCCAATGTATATGGTGAATACGGCCCTGACTTTGCTTATGAGGACAGACAGCCTTATTTACAGATTCTTGAAATTCAATTGTAATTTCATTTGTAAATAGTTACATTCATGTGGATTTATCCAGTTTGCACATTTGTATGCATGCACTTATAGGTGCATTTGTTGGTGTTGAAGGCCTGGCTGTTACAGTCTTTATTTACATTATTTTTGTTTTAGGCCTACTGGCCTAGATGTTTATGCAGTTTTAAAGCACCTTGGCTTTGTTCTGAATGCACTTTGTTGTAGTTATCCTACAGAGAAAAGAAAATGCACTTGACTTGGAATTAATGTACTGTATGCATTCAAAAGTGCTGAATAAATGTTTTATGGACCCATAATAGTGATTATTATTTAAGTTAAGTTTTGCGATAATCATGTCTTTTTCCATAATCAGGTAGCTGAACAACATTGGTAAAAAATGTATACATTATATATATATATATTTCTATTAATCATTTTCGGCCTTTCGGCATTCGGTTTTCGGCCAACTGTTTCCTATTTTCGGTATCGGTTTCGGCCAAGAATTTCCCATTCGGTGCACCCCTAGTTTTAAGCTTACTGTATGTTTAAACTAAATTACGTCATTAAACATTGATTTTAATTTCTTACAATACCATGGTAATATCTGAGGTACCATGTTAATATCTTAGGTACTGAGGCATGTATCATAGTAATATCTGAGATACCATGGTAATATCTGCGATACCATGGTAATATCTGAGGTACTGAGGCATGTATCATAAGGCGCTTTCACACCGGAATACTTTTCCCGTACTTTTCCCAGAAATAGTTCCGATAGTTCCTGGGATGTTACGTTCACACCAAAAATATCTTTTTTTTCGGGAACCTTTTCACCCCTTTTTATTCCCTGCTAGAGAGCAGGTACTTTCCTGGGGAGAAAAAGGTTCCAATTTCTGATTGCTGGGCGAATTGCAAACCACGGCCCGTAAAACTCTAAAAAGTTTTTGTGAAGCCACCATTTTATTTCCTCGCATTATTAGCATTAGCCCAGCGCACCAACGGAGAGAGACTAACTTATGGCAACACAAAATAAAACGTGGGATTGTTGGAGTGATGAGGAGGTGTCGGCGCTTTTGGCGATTTACCCGGGGCTTCGGGTGACGATTTACTGCCACCCAAAGTCCCGGACTCCGGGTGGCTCCGGGACTTCGGGTGGCAGTATACGCTGTGAAGTTGTTTGCGGCCTGCCATTAAACCCAAAGCAGCAGCAGCAGCAGCAGCAGCAGCAGCAGCAGCAGCAGCAGCAGAAGAAGAAGAAGTGACGTCAGCGGCTTCATTTGCGTAATCCTCCCTCAGGGACTTATTCCGGTGTGAACACGATTAACTAGATAGTTCCGGGGACATAAAAGTTCCGGGAAAAAGTTCCGGGAACTATTCCTGAGAAAAGTACTTGGTGTGAAAGCGCCTATAGTAATATCTGAGATACCATGGTAATATGAGGTACAGAGGCGAGTATCGTAGTAATATCTGAGGTACCATGGTAATATCTGAGGTACAGAGGCATGTATTGTAGTAATATCTAAGATACTATGGTAATATCTGAGGTACAGAGACATGTATCGTAGTAATATTTGAGGTACCATGGTAATATCTAAGGTACTGAGTAGGGATGGGTATCGTTAAGGTTTTAACGGTACTACTACTTTTATCGATACTGCTTATCGATCCGGTCCTTTAACGGTAAGGTACGGTATACGCATAACAAATTGTGAACAAAATTAACAATGTTTTTTATTTAAATTTAAATAAATAATATTTCACATCAAAAGAAACAACAGTATTAATAATTAATTAATACAAATCGTATTAAATAATGTGATAATAATAATAATAATAATGATATAACAATATTGGCAGGGATGAAACCCTCTTTATTGGTCACACATCAGTGCATGACATTAAGGATTTTGGGAGACGGCCCTGTGGGCCATCTACAGATGTAGCGATTCATTTCAGACAGTTTGAAACGCGAGGGCCGTGATTGGTACGTGATCTGCCCTCGCTCAAGGGAAAACCTCCAGTTTGACTTGAGACCGCCCCCGTGATAGATAAATGTAATTTATAATGAAGCCAGCTGCAATGGATCATTGATCCACCAGGGGGTGCAGTGGTGTTCCACACTGGAGCTCATGTGAAATAAAGTGAGATACAGTATGCTGGATGTACAGCGGAACTTTGTTAAGATCCATATGTCATGGATATCATACTACTGTGCTAAATAAGAGACATGTAATCATTTACAAAACATCACAATGTTGTTATTTAACAAAATAATTTTGTTATTCGAAAAAAATGAACGGGAGGAAATGCAGCCCGGCTCTCGATTTTTAATCCTAATTTAATCATCATCTTCACCACGATCATTTATGTTTATGTTCGCCGAATTGACATGAAATCACTGACACATATGAATATACTGTATTCAACTTCATTAAAACGTTATTAACGTGCCTAAACTCAGTAATTCACCAAAAATATGTATATTTTAATGGAGCTTGGTCGGTCGATCAGGATCCCAAAGTGTAGCGGAGGGATCCTCATCTGGATGAAGGGTGTTATTTTCCCCATAAGGAACAAGTCGCTGCAAATTATCCCGCTTATTACATGGCCACATTCTCAACAAAGTAACAAAATGACTCCCAATATTAATTGAAATGCTTTTATGGATTTAGAAAATGTTTTTATTAATTTAAAAAATAGATGTATGTATTGATTTAAATTGACATGCATCCGCTAAGAAAAATAGTCCATTGTTACCGTTTTTTAAACAGTCTGAATGAAACGGCAGCTCTCAGCTGTGTATTTACACAACTAATGGCCCATCAACCACAGCTCTCTCCCCCCCTCCCCCCCTGATCTTTCTTCTCCAGCAGCTAAATTAACAGTAGGTCACTCTGAGTGACCATAGACTGTATGTGACAAGCTTACAGTTAGTGACGTAACAACACCTTAAAAGCTGGTGGGTTGAAAGCAATACGGGAGGTAAAAATAACTAGAATAATTGTGATTTATTTATTGTGGCTTTTATGTTTTTAGGTATAAAATGTTATGTAATTCAGGCTTATAGTTCACCCTTCTCTAAAAGCCTTCAACAATGACAATATTCATTGTAATTTCATAAATCCTTCCAACACACATTGTAAAAAATAGCCTACTGTAAGTTAAGAAATCATTTCAATATGTACATCTTCTGATGTAACAACAATAACATTATAAATAGTAACATAGCTGAACATGGTATTGCACATTTAGCTTTGAGTGTTACTGACCTGAGATGTTTTTATTACATGAATTAAGGTGACTGAGGCTTTTTAACATACAGGGATGCAAACTCATCAGGTATATAAAAGGTGACAAGGATCCGAGCCCCCGTCTCCCCCACCCCACGGAATGACAGAGGATTTTAGCAGTCAGAACAACTAAAGCAGCAGTGTTAATAATAACAGAAACGCCAAAGAGTCACATCTAATAGAAATATATAAAAGCATTTATTTTAAATTGTGTAGCAGTCAGTTTATAATTTTGGCAGCACTGTTGAGCATTTTGAAAATGTATTTTTGTGCCTCTGTGCAAGGCTTAAGTCTTTCTATCTTTATAGCCACATGGTGTAAAGTAACTAAGTTCATAAACTCAACAAGTACTATACTTGGGCACAATTTTGAGATACTTGTACTTTATTTAAGTATTTCAATGTTTTGCTACTTTGTTCTTCTACTCCACTACAGTTCAGGGGTACATGGTGTACTTTGACTCCACTACATGTATTTAATACCTTTAGTTACTTCACAGATCTGGATTAATTAAGTGAAATATAATCAAGTGTTAAATCAGACTTTAGTTCCACCTGGAGTAAATCCACAAGCTACCCTGCAGTATACAAAGTCATTCAAACTAGCTGCACCTTTACCAGCTTTGAGAACACTTTCATGATCAATCATTATAAAACATATCATATCTATTATTCTGAAATGGACCAATCTGCATAATGACTACTTTTACTGTCGCTACTTTCACTATATTTTGATGAGAATACTTTTCTACTTTCCCTTGAGGAACATTTTGAATGCAGGACTTTTACTGTAACAGAGTATTCCTACACTCTGGGACTATTACTTTTACTCAAGTACAAGATCTGAGTACTTCTACTTTTACTCAAGTACAAAACCTAAGTACTTCTACTTTTACTCTAGTACAAGATCTGTGTGCTTCTACTTTTACTCAAGTACAAGACCTGAGTGCTTTTACTTTTACTCAAGTACAAGATTTGAGTACTTCTACTTTTACTCTAGTACAAGATCTGTGTGCTTCTACTTTTACTCAAGTACAAGATTTGAGTACTTCTACTTTTACTCTAGTACAAGATCTGTGTGCTTCTACTTTTACTCAAGTACAAGACCTGAGTACTTCTATTTTTACTCAAGTACAAGATCTGAGTACTTCTACTTTTACTCAAGTACAATATATATATACTTATACCACCTCTGTTTATAGCCTATGAAAAAAACTATTAGAAATAGAAGGCTAAAGCTAACGTTAGCAGATAGTGACAATGTATGCTAGCTAGCTAGCTAGCTCAACGATTCCTTAAATAATATTGCCACAGAAAAACTTTTCAGTTCACATCACGCTCTGCCGCTCCGACAGGGAGCTCTGCTCTGAACACCTGAACGGCCCGTTCTAACAGCTGTTCACCAGCGGTCCAGTCTGTGCCACAGTGACTCCGGACGCACAGTTAATATTAACGAACGCACCCGTAGGTAATGTAGCTGCTGAAGCTAGACCGTCATCTCGGAGCAGCAGAGCCTTATTATACATCCATGAGCAGAGCCGACAGGCAGGAAGACTCGAGCACACAGCTCGTACTTCATTATAATATATAAAAAAAGAACACCATGCGTGTCATGATGGCACATAACAGCTCACGGCCGCAGATTACTCCGGGTCCCAGCCCCCCCCATACCCCAAAAATATTTGTATTGCAGATCTACATGAATCACACAAACGACCTATTTTGGATTCAAAACGGCGAATTTCGCCGAAAGGTGACAAGTTTGCATCACTGAACATAGACAGAGCACAACTGAAACATAACATCTGAGATGTAACAACATAATAAACTTTTCGGGGATGCTTGGGATGTGAGGAGCGAGGGACACGGCTTAGAACGGGCGTGTCGCCTGGCAGGACAGGAGAGTGTGTGCACCAGTCTGCCTTGATGCCTATGAATTCATGTCCGTGACACTCACTGCTGCCCACAGCTGTTTTATAGAAGGAAATTCCTTCACTTCATGAAAGTGTTTTAACCACACACACCTCTACACACACATGACAGGTGTTATTTTCCCCATAAGGAACAAGTCGCTGCAAATTATCCCGCTTATTACACGGCCACATTCTCAACAAAGTAACGACATGACTCCCAATATTAATTGAAATGCTTTTATGGATTTAGAAAATGTTTTTATTGATTTAAAAAATAGTTGTATGTATTGATTTAAAAAATAGTTGTATGTATTGATTTAAATTGACATGCATCCGCTAAGAAAAATAGTCCGTTGTTACAGTTTTTTAAACAGTCTGAATGAAACGCTTAACGGTAGGTTACTCTGAGTGACAAGCTTACAATTAGACACAACACTGTCATTGCAAGTGACCCTCAGTTAGTTGACTTTTATGTTCAACTGCTAAATTTGTTACTGATAAAAAAAGGGCTTCTACTGTACCTAATTAACTTAACACTAGAACCGTGTTAGAAATTAAAATCAATGTTTTGATGGTATAATGTAGCTTAAACATACCGTCAGTTTAAACGCTCTTTTATACTGAAAAACCAGAAATTCTTTTGCACAAACAGTTAAGCTTTTATTCTGAAAATCCTTCATCTACGGTTAGCATTTAGCATGTGGCTAATATACGATTTCCTAAAGAGGTGAATTGAGTAGCGAAATGACATGGAGTGGTGCAAACCGAAACCTACTGATTTAACACTACAACTATAGATGTCGAGATACTACCATGCTGAATATTAAATGAAAGTACAGTTTATTTGAATACACTATTGTTTACAGACGAGAGTAGCATGTGACAACATCCGGAATGACCGGAAACCAAACCAGCCGTGAAGCATTTTCTGTATGTTTTTAGAGTATTGATTACAGCGTTTAGAATGTGTTACATGAAAAGTGATGAAAGAGAATATGAGGAGAAAAGGCGTGTTAAGCATATGTTGAAGGTGAAAAGTACCGATCCTCTGTTTAAATGCAACAACGGACATTAGAGGCGAGCCGGCTGGCGGGGAGGAGCCAGCAGAGGATATATAACGGCACCGAACGGGGGATTAGCCCTTCTCTTCTTGCTCAGGAGAGCCAGATCACAGCTGTTTTCTGCCGGAACAATATTCTGTCTGTAACACTACCGCGCCTTTTTTAATTAAAGTATCCCATTTGAATCTTTTCAGAGACTCCATTTAGTCTCATTTTAAAGCTTCTCTCCTGGATGCGAGAATAAAGAACAAATTTAACAACCGCCAGAGGTTTTTGTATAGGCCTACCTAAACCCGTCAAATCCCGCTATTAGAATGCATTTTTTAACAACATAGAGTGCTACATAACACACTTTCAGGAAAAGTCACGGAATGGGAGACTGTAATATTTTATTGGAAAAAAAGTTACATTGCACACACACAACACACATCACACAAATTGACCCGATTGGCGGTTCTAGTGTTAAATAAACTCACTAATTAATGAAACCAGTTCAATACGCATTATTCTTATTCTTATCATTCTTTATGAGCGCAGAAATAGTCTTAAAATCAGATCTGTTTTTTAAATGAAATCTGACGGCAGTCGGCGGTATATGATAAATGCGCCGCACCTAATCGCTGGCCATTCAGCCACAGACACTGTTCGAAATGGGGTGGAGCTAGGGGGAGCTTGGCTCCCCCGAAGAGGGAGGGAGCTCCCCTGAAGGCAGACTTTGAGATAAATAGGGGGAGCCCAAAACAATCGTGCATATTTGTGTCACACAGATTAGAAATGTTGAGTTTCCATAAAAATAACAGTTCTTGAAATAAATAATAGTTATTGTTCATTACAGTTTCTGAATATTCGTTTTATATTTGTGAATATGTCTGGGTGTTGCCATCTGTACGTGGCGGCGCTGCATTCTTACTTACGTTGCTATGGTTATGGCGGTGATGCCGGCGCGGTATTTGAAATGTTCATATTGATATTTTTTTAACTCTGGCTGTGTAATAAAAAAATATGGCAAAACGAAAACAGCCAAGCGTCACAGCTTTTGGATTCACAAGCAAAGAAGCGAAGGAGTCTAAAAATTACAACGTGAACGGAAAACAACTTTTAGTTGGCCGGCTGTAAGCGGCGTTAGGGTCGAGCTTGACAGCTCCACACCGAGGGAGAGGCCTGCCGATGCGGAGCCTGAAGAGGCTTCAACAACGGCCACATCCGCCGGCATAGTGACACCGTCTGTATTAGTAGAAGAGAGTTTTTATAGCAATTAATCGCATCCGCGCTGCTGCGCCAGTCAACAGAACGTGCGTGTGACATATTTAGTAGCAGGATGTGCTCTGAAAAATAGGGCTCCCCGAAAGCAAATGGGTAATTCGAAAACTGACAGAGCTCCCTCTATACAAATCAAACCGTAGACGGTGTGAAAGCACCTATTGTTTTAAATAATGGTCGGAATGTGACCTGTGAGCCTTCTGAATTACCGTGCGTCAGCACATTGTAAACTAAAATGTTAAATCAATAAAGTAACATCTTATCTTATCTTAATAATATCTTCATATTAATAATAAATCATACAGTATGTGTCCGAAAGGGAGCAGGAGGAAGCAAACACAAAAATATACTGCATATTAAAGCAAACGATTGTAAAGGTTAAAGTATGAGCATAACAAATAAAGAAGTGTAATGTAAACATTTACATTATGATTATTTAATATATAAAGACTATATATTATTGAATTACAAGATTAGATATACTTTAGTTGATCTAAAATATTGATGTGTTCAAATGCTCTTCAAAACACTACTGAAAGTCCATGAAACTTGTCTTTCTGTATTTGTGAATGAAGCGCCATCTCCTGGTTAAATAGACCCTCCAGAAAAACGCGATTCTGCGATCGCAGAATTTCCCGCATAATCAGCAAAATGCCTCAGATTTTTAAACGTCCGCATATTTATCAAAAGGCCGCATAATCCCCGCATTTTTCCACACAAAGTTGAGAAAAAAAATTAAAAAGTTAACTCGTCAGCCACGAGTAATGATGATGACGCAACGTCATCAGCCCGCGCATCACAGAAGGCAAACACCGTCGTGTGAAGGTGTGGAATTCACACACCAAGATGAACAAATCGAATCCATCACATTTACCCACGAACATTTCAGCTAAAGACCGGGCAAAGCAGTACCCCAATGTCTTGCACGAAAGTGGGGGGAAACTGTTCTGTACCCCGTGCAACTGTGTGTTGGAGCATAAAAGGAAATCGACTGTGAATACCCACTTCGATTCGCTCAAACATTCAAAAATGGTTTCTGCTGCAGACAAGAAAGCCAAACAACTCACGCTCACAGAGGCTTCAACCTCCAAAACCCTTTCGAGGGTTGCAAGAAACGAGGTGAGTAGCCTACAATATTGAAGCTGGTCAGATAACGAACGAGTAAATGAAAACAGAATGAGGAGGAGGGGGTGGGGTGGGTGTGTGTGTGTGTGTGTGTGTGTGTGTGTGTGTGTGTTTCTGTGATGTAGCTTGCTTCTAGTATGCTTGTTTATCATAGCAACTCTTTAAAAGTGCTCCCTTTCATTCAGTAGTAGCCTAGTAACAGGGTGCGGGAGAATAATCACCTTTTTTCCGCTTCCCGCATATTTCACAACTGTTCGCATATTTCGCAACTTTCCGCATATTTCGCAACTTTCCGCATATTACGCAACTTCCCGCAATTTTCCCGCATAAAATCACATAAAAACCCCGCAGTTTTATCGCATAATCAAGGATTTTAGCCCGCATAATCAATGATTTTAGCCCGCATAATTAAGGATTTTGGCCCGCGTTTTTCTGGAGGGTCTAGTTAAAACCTGAAATTGAAAATCTGGCAACGCCCTCTTGGAAAATAGTGGGAGGGCTTAACATTCCTCTATACTGGTCTTTGGCAGGTCGTAGGCAGGAAGCTGTAAGCTGGAGTATGAAATTCAGTGCTACATCTGTAAGCTAATTTACAGATGGCCCTGAGCCCAATAGAGATTGCCCTGAAAAATGCGCGCGGACGAAATAGCACGAAGGGTTTGGGGGGCCTTCCCCTAGAACATTTAGATTTTTCCAGGTCTTCCTGTAGATGCTGTCTGGTGCATTCTCTAGACTGAATTATACGATGAACCACCACAATATTATATTGTACAATTTCAATTATATTCTTCATTTCACTTGTTTGTTTGCTCTTGTTTGCTCGCTTGCATGCCCTGCATAGCTATAAGAAATACTTAAGTTGTTGGTCAAGACATTTTCCATCTGATGAAGGCAAATGCCTTCCCAGATGTGAAAAAGTAGAAAACATTACATTCAGCTATAACTGCCAAAACAAACATTATTTACACTATTATGGCCCCTGTTAAAAATGTTTGTAATGTTATCTACTGTAGATTGGTCGAATGAATGCTTCCTCATCCGGAAGCTGACCGAGCAGACGAGCGCATCCGCGAAGCACACAACATGGGGACGTTGGAGTTCCCGTTAGCCGGCAAATCTAAATCTCTTCGGTCAAAATAATTTCCCTTTAGCGCAATACCGCTTCAGTTGCGCCACTTATGTGACAGACAAGAAGAGTATGTGACAGACAATAATAGTCAATTATATTGTCTAACACGTAATGTGGAGAAAGAGATGTCCTGTCTTGGTTGATTGTGCGTTGATCTGTTGGTAATGCCTCGGGGTTCCGGTGGGCATGTAAACAAATGCATAATGCTGCGCTATACTTTGTGGCCTCACCCGGTTGCATAGAGACACTTATTGTTTAAGTGTCTTTTAATAAGCAGGTAGTCATATCATTAGCTAGAACTAGCTGGATCTGATCGATATGGACATAAACGCGAGTGAAGTCTAATCTGACGGGAGAGAGAGATCAGCTGCTGCTGACAAGTCGACACGCAGCTCTGCATGATCACATGCAGCGGTGAGCGGACAAAACTCACACTTCAGGTTAGAATATCACTCGTAGCTATTTTAATTACCTCTCAAACTACCTAAACTAGTTATAGATATGTTTAGTTTTACTGTCGGGTCACTCATTACCGGATCCGCGAGCTGCATGATACTGGCATAATAGATTGCCCGATCGGGCAACCAGCAGGTGAGGCTTCATTGCCCGAGCTAAATACTAGATGGCCCCGGGCCATCGGGCAGTCCTTAATGTCGAGCCCTGCACATGCAGAGCACACAGCACACACAGTGAAATGTGTTCTCTGCTTTTAACGCAGGGGGGGACTGGGAGGAAAAAGTGGCCCGGGGATTAATTGACAGACAGGCCCACTTAATTTGCGGCATGTATCGGCCGGCCGGCGAAGAAAGTACTGTATGTTACTTAACAAAAAATCCTATGCATTTAATGTTATTTTGGACCATTATTCATATAGTAATCACATTACCTGAGCCCTTGAGTTGCCTAGAGCAAAATAGTTACAGCATATATTTATTGATTAACAGATCATTGATGCAATAACATTTGGACCCAATTTGCCTGACTTGACGCATGGAATAAAACATGGGCGTAGGAAGCATCCTCAATGTGGGTGAGACAATTTAACAGGGGGTGTGGGCAGGTGGTGGACCTCACCTCCTCTAGGGGGGTCCGGGGGCATGCTCCCCCAGGAAGAATGTTTTTTAAATGTTGAAGTTAAATACATCAATCTGGTGCACTTTGAGAGCAAATTTAGGGACTAAATATATGGATGCATCTCTCAACACCCATATGAAACAGAACTGTAAACAGATTTACTTTTTCTTTCAACATTTATTTGAACAGCAAGTGGAGGCAAAAGTGACTGCACCCAAAACAATAAACCTGCCAGCTAACTAGCCTAAACTCAGTAACAGAATGTGGGCAACACGTTCTTCTCCACAGCCGCGCGACCTCTGAGTCAGACGGCACTTCCACCTTTTCTATCCTACGGGTACAGCCACTCCCCCTGGGAGTGGCCTTATACACTTACAAATGTAAGCCGGTAGGATTTAGGTAAGCAAAAAAAAATAAAAAAGGGAGTGGCCGGAACACTTACAAATGTGGGCCGGTAGGATTTAGGCAAAGAAAAAAAATCTTTACATTTTTTTTTCTTTGGCCCTCCGGCCCACGCACAGCACCGGCCCACCGGGAAAACTCCCGGTATTCCCAATGGCCAGTCCGCCCCTGTTTTAACCCATCCTTGCACCAGTACTTGGAGCAGTGATGACAGAACTGTAAACAAAATAGCTGAAACTTTAACAAAATAAATAACTCGGTCACCTCTAATGATTAACCCATGTTTGTATAATTTAGTTAACTCTGTGTGTTGCTGCGAGCATACATAATACCTGAGGTGGAAACGTTACTCGTGGATGTGGCTACAGAGCTACTAGAAAGACAGTCGAACCCGGTGCATTTCTCCGTCTGAATGTGGTGCACTTTTGCTAAATGTTTAAACAAATTGCTCGTGTTACCGCCCTTACATGCTAAACTCTTATTGCACTTTTGGCAATGAGCATTGTCCACATCGAGACGGGTACAGTTTTAACAACACTTTGGAGCGCTTGGTTCTCTCTACCATCTCCTCCGTGTGTGTGTTGCTGCATGTAGCAGCTGCGTGTGTGTAAACTGCCCCGCCCCCTCGCAAGCAGGCGGGGGAGAGAGATCTCTCGTCTGGATTGGAAAGATCGAAAATACAAAAAATAATCATAGACAGGTTAGCATTTTGCTGTCTTTTTGCATATTATGGCCCGTCCACACAGCAGCGTTAAAAAAATCTTCCAACGCTTCTGCCCATTCACTTTGAATGGGGTGACGTCACTCTGCCTCACCTTTCGCCGAACTGCATTGTGGGAAGCAAAGCGGAGATTTCCAGGCATCTCACGGCCCCTACACACGGCGGCGGGCGTGTCTTGAGCTTGGGGAGTTTAAGCGAGCAACACGACCAACAACCAATCACATGAATCTCTCCTGTCAATTGCATAAAAGGTTTTACATGTCACACTTTATATGATGAACATTTATGACATTAATGTCTGTGGTGCTATTTTACGCAACATTACATGCTGGCTAAATACTGTATATGCCTGCTAGCTGTCCATTCAAACGAAGTACACTGGATATAAACTCCCCAAACAGGCGAAAACCTACCAGTTTCACCCACTGTCTCTGCCACCTCCCTCCATGCCTGGCTCCTCCGGTTTGTATCCCGGTAGGCAGGGTTAGTTAGGAGGATTCTAAGGGCCCTTGACTGACAGGGGCCCCAAACATTTTTAGAACATTAAGAAAAAATGTTTAAGTAACCTTTCATCAATCATCAATAATTAACATTAATATAACGTTATATTGATGATGTACTCACTAAACTTACGATTCATTTCACTTTTTTTCTTCCAAAAGTTAATTATCCAAAGCCTCTGAACACCCCCCTCTATTACATGTAAATGGCCACTGTCATACAGATCATAAATCAAAGCCCTTGATTGGTCTCTGTGTGTCATTCAAGCTCGGGATAACCTCAGCTCAGGTGAGGTAAAGGACTCTTGAGTGTTTAGATGGTTAACTTAGTCTAAGTTCTCAGTGGGTCTCAAATGGTCACCATTTATGTAAACACATATTTCCATTTGAGGGGGTAGTGATTAGTAAAATCAGAGACAGACATTATTATTATTATTATTATTAAATATGCATGAATAAATAAATACAAAGTTAACTAGGCGAAAAAAAGGTAAGATAAACTTTTAAAACTTGTTGAGAGCTAAAACGAGTCTTTGCTGCTGCCTCAAAGAGGAGCAGGGGGAGAGGAGGGAGACAGGTGAGGCTGATTCAGGAGCACAGACACACTCACAACTATAAATGAACCAAAAATAAATAAACAAACAATTTTCAGTGTTTTTTCATATTGGAAATGGGATGTTATTGGTTATGGCCATGATTTTATGATTATTGAAATGTATACAGTTATGTTTCCTATGGGTGTTTCCATAGATCTCGTGTCTTTATTTTCCCCTCAAAATGCACCAGATTGATGCATTTAACTCCAACATTTAAAAAATTGGGGGAGCATGCCCCCGGACCCCCCTAGAGGATTTGAGTTCTGAGATCTCTGCCTCCGTTATGGGTAATATAGCAATAAAAACATTGCACAGGAAGCATGGGAATATATGTAATTTATGTAAATAAACTTTGTGTGTATTTAGGTGCTGTTTTCTTGTTGGGCAGGTAGTGTGTGTGAGATCCTTGTGGTGGCTTGTGCTCACGTGAACAGCAGATTGAGGCTGTGTCATATGTTTGTGAGTAATAAATGCCCACACCGGGTTGTATTTTGGACGTTCTGCCTCTGCCTCCTTGCTTTGTCTGGGCCGCTCAATTGTCAGCGTCACAGATACATTTACCATTTTTAAAATAGTAACCCATGTCCATATGTTTATTCGTGGGGTAGTAGATTTAAACTATAGGGCTATCACTATGGGCCCTGCCTGTACCTGTTCGCTCTGCCATCGCGTGAAGGGTCTGCTAACATGCGACCAACAGAAAGGTTAATGTTGTTGCACGTCACAAAGGCACGTCACCTCAACCCCCCCCCCCCCCCGTTACCAGCACCCCCCCAAGTATATTTCAGATCTGTGGGAGACACTGTATGTCCTATATTGAATCTCACTTACTTTGTTTGCACACTGTTGTCCGTATACATCTGAGTTTAACAGTTTAAATGAATGCTGCAGCTGCTCACTCGTAGTCGCGGCCGTGAAAAGAGGTCGAACATCGCTCGCCCGCTCGCTTTATCTCCTCCGTTGGCTCCTCCTCTCATGGCTCCAGCTGTTGTCGGGGACCTCCCTCCGCTATCTTCTATGTCCGATATCGCGTAAAAACAGAGGATTTAGACGTAGTGTCTACATTGTATAACTCCACACACCTTTTCTCCTTTTACTCTCTTTCATGACTTTTTATTTAATGCATTTTAACGGCTGCAATCGTTGTTCACACAAAACCGGAAGTTGAGCTCACTGTTGATATTCGGAGACTTCTTCCGGTAAAGCTTTTCATAATAAAGCATTTAGCATCAACGTTAGCCACAGACGAATGCTAACCGGAAATGTTTTCACAATAAAACAGTTGTAGGTAGAGATGCACCGAATATTCGGCCGCCGAAAATTATAGAATGTGTGTTCAACTTGTGATTTCTGCATTGAGTGACTTCTGCCTAGCAGATACCAAGAAGAGGCCCCTAGGGTCTCTCTGTTAATTATCAATAGTCCTTGCAATTAACAGGGGAATTCCCAGATATATTTTCAGATATAAGGCAGTTAAAGTCTTGTAGAATTAAGGATTTATCTCCTACAGATCCCAAAAGAGGCCTTGAGAATTGAGTCAAACAGTTACCGAGGCCATAGTCTTTTGTTCTCATTAATGTCTGTATTCATTCCAGAGAGCCGACTTTGGGGTGTAGGGAAGTTCAGGGAAGCCATTAAGCCACAAGAACAATTAACTTATGTTGGTTGACTGATTCGGTGACTGTCATGGGACGATGGCGTTTGAATATTTACAAATATGGCTTTCATAGAGAAAAACAGGTGACTGTTGTGTGATAAGATACATGATAGGATGTGTGTGTGTGTTGAAGATGTTTAGGGGGAATGAGTATGTGTCCTGTCAAAGAGTCCTCTGTCATGACTCCAAATCATTGATTGGGGGGATCTGCCTGAGGGCAGAGGGACACATACACACATACACACACAAACACACACACACACACACACACACACACACACACACACACACACACACACACACACACACACACACACACACACACACTGTGAATCAACAGATGGAATCAACAACTGCAGACTCACTACCTGGGGTCCCGCCCAGAAGTGAAACCGACCAATGGAACACTGCCAACTCACTGGCTAGCTCGCTCAGAAGTGAACTCACCAATAAAAAATAGCTAGGGAAGAGCAAGTGACAAAACTCCTCCCCACCTATGTATAAATGTTGTGACCATTTTGAAGATCGGGGCTCTTGTTTTTGACTTGCCCTTCCTGAGACGTGTCTCACACGGTGTTAGAACCTGAGCCCGGAGTACTCTGCAGAATGCTTCGTGATTAGGTGATTGGGTGATGTATTGTATGTTTCTACCATTAAAGCAGATTATTGTTATTGTTGATTATCCTGGTGCTTTGACTTTTCCTTCTTTTAAAAAAAACTCATAGAGGATCGCGCAAAGCAGAGATTCTGCCTCAACAAGGCTCAGCAGCCCTGTCCCCCCATAATGCTTTGCAGTCTTGCCATGCTGTCCATTGAAAGCCAGTTGGCTAGAAAGCTGGACTTCAAGAACTTGATCAGTGACTTTGCCTGTAAGAAGGCTAGGCGCTGGGCTCTTGGTGAGTAAGGATGAGCCAGGGCTCGTAATAACTGTTAAAGGGCAAGGCTATGGTAACGGTATTGGATCACTACACACAAGATGCATGATGAGAAAAAGACTGAGAACAGGTAATAGGCTCTGATTTAGCACCACCATCAGGCATTTCCGTTTTGTTGTCCATTTACACTTTAATACCTGCTTATTTTCTAGTTGGTATGTATATTTAATAAAATAATCTGCTTATGTTGTTGTTTTTTGTACTTTGTTTTTTTGTTATAGCATTTTATAAATTATAATATTGGTGTTAATGTTCACTTTATTTTAATTTAAGAGGTCATGTATATTTAAGTTATATTTATTTTTGATTTATGAATGTTCTATTCAAAAATGTTATGTACACCATAAAAGAAGACTATTGAGATCTATTGGCAGGAATGTTAGTGTTATATCAAATAGTGGATTCTACTGCAGTAGAATTTGTAGTGAGCACAGTGTTATATTTTTACCGCTCAGTGTCAGTAAATATTGTGCGGTTAGTATTGGACTACAAGATAGATGCAAGCCTGTACAGGAGTTATTTAAAGCATAAATGAGTCGGTTGGTTTCTGAAGGTGTGGTTACAGCAATTGTGCTTGGTTGGCGTGGCCTGTGGTGGGGCCCAATGTGATATCTTTTCATGGGGCCCAAAATCCCTGGCACGCCCCTGCCGGGTGAACAGGGACTGACCATAAAGCACCGGGTGATTCCCTACCGCTATGATTATTTTCTCCTCCATTTTTTGGCATATGAGGAAATGAACTGCGGTCTGGCACTCCCAGCATACACGCAATTTGATTGGCTCGCGCTGTTACTGGCAGATTTGCATATACAGGATTTGATTGGCTGACGCCTCCATCGAGGCGGCAAAAGTAGAACATTGCTCTACTTTTGCAGCGAGCACCACGAGAGAAGCTACGCTTTGCTCCCACAATGCAGTTCGGTGAATCGTGACGTCACCCCATTCAAAGTGAATGGGCAGAAGCGTTGAAGCGGCAACGCACGCCGCCGTGTGTAGGGGCCGTCAGGAATCAAACGTTGAGCAATGTTCAACTTTTGAATCTTCTGAAGCTTTCGGTGGAAGCGTCAGCCAATCAAATCATATGCCAGTACAAGCTCTAGCCAATCAAACCGCTGCTTGTGTGTAGTGCTGTGTACCTGGACTCACATTCAGGTTCAGGTCCGAACTCAGGTCCAGAAGTTCAGGTTCAGGTCCGGACTTATGTCAAGTTGTGTGAGTAACTAAAGTGAACTTATTGTGAGCTAATTATCAATTGAAAATAAACTCATAATCAACTCAAATTCAAACTCGTCAGGTTTATTGTGCCCCCTTCCAACTTGTGTCTACACCATGTATTTTCTAGAACTCTACATGTGTTACTAACTACACAACACAACTACATACATAGTGATGTACATACAAGACTCAATATGCAAGAGTACAAGTCTATGGGTTCTTGTTCAAGAACAACAGCATATTGACATTGTCTGGGTGAAGTGTTGCTCTTTCGGCAGACACTATATCACCATACATACAAAGGAGTTAGCTTAGCTACACTACCATATATGGCAACCAGTATCCCATGCTGTCAGTAAGCTACACTCCCAAATATGGCAACCAGCATCCCACGCTGTCAGTGTCCACTATGTCTAAGCCAGCTTCCCTTGACGTCACACAGATCTCGCGAGCAGTTGCGATATTTTGCGAGACTTCGTAAGTTCAGTAATGGCCGCCATATCAGAAGCCAAAACAATGTTTTTTCGTCTTTTCTCAGCGCAAATTTCTCGATCTATGGAAGGTTTTAGATGGTTTAGAACAAAAAGGAGAATATACGTAAGTACCGGTTCCCGACGTTCCGGTTTTAACCGGACTTGAACCGAAACTTTTTACAAGTCACTACACTACTTGTGTGTCAGGGGCGGGAGATTCATGTGATTGGTTGTTGGTCGAGCTTCAGACACGCCTGCCGGCAAGCTTTTTCCAAGGCCGCTGTGTGGAGGTATCGTAGTGATGCAAATTAGTCGCTTTTCGGCGCCTCCCGGTTTTTTAAGCTTGATTTGGGTGACTTGTGTAATTTGTGGAGAACCGAATAGTTTGCCAGTTTTCCGTCCGTCCGACTGACGGACAACTTCTCACTTCAAAAAAGAAGAAGAAATCTAGACCGCAAAATAATTAAACAAGCGAGTGCCTGTTTTTCCTGGCCACGGACAGGTTCCTTGAACACAACACGAGCGTAACGTGTCTTCACGTGGTATATGTCTCGTCTGAAAGGAGTGCTGACGGAGAGCACCGGAACGCCGCTCCAACTCTTCAAATATTGGAGTAACCATAAGGAGCCGTACACATACCGCAGTGTTTGCGTGGCTGTGTCTTTAGTTGTAAGCACAGTGGCGATCTGTTGTTATTAGCATCTGGTTAGCTAGCTATGCTAACGAATTTAAAGAGCTTTTCTACAACCAGGTAGAAAAGAGCTCTCTCCTGAGGCTCAAATAACCTCAGCTCAGTGAGGTTAAGGCACACCTTGATATGATCATTATAGTTATTAATGAGACATGAGAGACTACATGAAAAACAGGTATAAAATACTATATGACAGTAACAAAAAAGTAAAAAATAACAAGAATAGTTTAAAGGGGAGTGATTTGTAAAATATCCAAAAAGAAGAATATGTTTACAGTTCTGTTTCATATGGGCGTTGAGATGTATCCATAGATCTCCTAGTTGCTCTCAAAGTGCACCAGATGCTTTTAACTTCAATATTTAAAAAAAGAATCTTCCCGGGAGAGCATGGCCCCGGACCCCCCTAGAGGAGGTTAGGTCCCCCCCCACTTAAATCATGTTTACATGGATAGGATACTAAATACATTTACACACATCTTGTGTCCATATCTTTCTTTTTAGGTGGTCATGCCACAACCGTGCACGTATATATACGTATATATTACGCTGTTTTTTTTCTGCTTCGAATAGTTCTGTCTTTTTTCACCATACCTGTGTTTGCATCACTGATATTAGAAACGGAGTTGGCGACACTAAAACTGCAATATAATGTTTGTATAGCAATAATACATATTACATATATTTTTTTACATGTCTCCAGTACCGATAAAAAGACTGATAACGTCGGAGCTTAACGGTACCACAGTCTTTAATAATTCAGCCCCGGGGCCTGTTTAATACCGGGGCTCGGTAACCCATCCCTATGTGTGTGTGGGTGTGCCCAGCCCCCTCGCACGCAGAGAGATCTCGTCTGGATTGGAAATGACATATTTTTTGGATGACATATTTTTTACATGTCTCCAGTACCGATAAAAAGACGGATAACGTCGGAGCTTAACTGTACCACGCTCTTTAATAATTCAGCCCCGGGGCCTGTTTAATACCGGGGCTCGGTACCCATCCCTAGCACTGAGGCATTTGACCGATTTGCACGTCAGGACCGCTACGGGCCTCCACCAGAGTTTCCTCTGGCTTCGCCATGCCCAGGCATAGTTCACCATCTTTCGGGTCCTATCCATAGACTGTATATATTAATGGACGTAGTGTCCGTGACGTCACCCATAGGATTCTGCAGAGTTGCCGAGAAGCCCTTAGTAGGCGGAGTCGGCCACTAACGGCTTGACAGCGACGTCAGAGTCTAATCCCGCCTGCTCCAAATAAGGGCAAAGAGGCGGAGCCGAGGCGGGACCTGCTGCCTCAGAACTGGAAGTAAACAGAGCTAGCTCAGGCTAAGAAGCTAAGCTAACATGAAATACATGCATACCAAGTTACTGCTAACAGTGTATTTCCCCTATATAAACGTTATATTCATAATCAAATGAGACAATCTGCAAGAGAATTAGCTATATTTTGTTATTCTTAATGCTTGTCATTAACACGTTAAGAAAAGACGGACTCCACCGCCCGGACCTAACGGAGCCGCAGTGGGCTAGCTCCGGGACGCCGGCTGGAGCTAGCCCCCTGCGGCTCCGTTAGCTCTGGCGGCCACCACTGGGATAATTGGGTCCCCTATTAACATTTGCTCCAAATTTAGCATTATGGGCGTCATAGCCATAGACCAGGGGTCGGCAACCTTTTTGATATGAAGTGCCATTTAAAAAAAAAAAGTTTTATCAGCGTGCCAACTATCGAGAATTATCAACGGGGGGGGGGGGGGGGGTTGAGGAGCTTGACGCTCGTCAACTATCAGCAGGAAGGCGGGGGAGCCTCGCTGCGGGGAAGCAGTGTCGCAACATACACGATGCCGAATTTAACAAACAAATTTAAGTAATTGGTTTAAACGGCATAATAATAAGGGCGATCGTCCGTTCTGTGATTCTCCAGAGCACACATGTTATGATATTAGGGTCGCGTCCGGTCATGCAGAGTGAGATGAGATCGCTGTCCCTTTAAGAGAGAGAGATAGAGAGAGAGGGGTGTGGCTTGTGCATGTGTTTGTGGATGGTAGAGCGACAGTGAGCGAGCGTGTGTATTTTTCTGGAAGTGAAACGGGAAAGCAGAAAAACAGATGTCTGTGATGTATTTTGTGAAACAGAAGAACAGCTAAATAAATGCAATGGCCTCCCAAGAAGAGCTCACCTCTCTCCAGTCATTTAAGCTAAAGTGGGTTATTGAACCTGAAGCTTGTTGCTTCTGCCCTCCTCGACTACGGTCTGGGAGCCGACAGGAAAGTTCAACACACAGATGGCCAGTCCGCCCCTTTGTAGCATATTATTTCGATGAGAGATGAGCAGATCGCCACTGGGCTTTCAACTAAACAGTACAGCTCCTTATGGGTACTGCAATTTGTGAAGTGCTTTCCTCCGTGGTGAAACGATCAGCACTGCACCACGGAGGAAAGCGGCAGAAAGTCACCTGGAGTAAAGAGAGCGGGGCTGCGTTGCGTGCATGGCTTCCTTCTGCAGGTAACGGGGAGACGCGCTCTGGCGGCGGTCTCGTTCAGGATCCGAAAATACAATTTAAATATTTTGCACACTTATTCCACTTATTCCTAGTGTGCCACTGGTTACGGTGCCGCGTGCCAATGCTGTCACGCGTGCCAGGGGTTGCCGACCCCTGCCATAGACTATAAAAGTCTTACCCAAGGCTGAATCATAAACTAAAATGTATATGTATGTGTAAAGGGTTACGTCCTTAGCTGGCTAATAAGTAACAAGCTAAGCTACTAAGCACACAAACACCTGTGAACGGGACATGTATAATATTATCATTTTAGACTTAATTAAGTTTTAATTAATTGTCTGGTATTTGTAACAATATTCCCTAAAAGGCACAATCACCACGAACACGGCTAAAGCTAAAGGGTCAAGTACAGTAACTACAACTAACTAACGTTGTAGCCTCTATGGTTGTAGCCTAGCAGAGTGGACAAGTTGCTGTTAGCTGACAGTGAGCCATGTACATGTCCATCAAAGTGACCACGCCCTAATTTATGCAAAAGCTTTAAGGCTTAATATTAATTAAACAGATGAGTTGAGAAAAAATTCACCCCCCCAATCCATTTTCATGAAGGGGGGATCTAACTATTCAGAGAATATGGTTTTTTGAACCATGATGTAAACATGTTTAATTCTGCTCTAAAGTTGGGCATTTTAACATTTGGGTCTATGGAAATTGCTCCCTTCTGTAGACTGCTCCTAGTGGCCACTAGATGAACTGCAGTTTGAGGCACTTCCGTATTGGCGTCCCGGCTCTTCCCCAGAGTTTGCCGCTTGGTCCTATTGCACGTACTCATGCTCCACCTCCCAGACGGTGCGGGTGAGACGGGCCGGTGGTGCGCCCAGCCCCGCGGGGCCGGGATCCCACCTCAGCCGGTGCGCGCCAGCCCTCAGGGTTTTGAATTTCCCTTTCACACCAACGCGGTTCCAGGGCCGGTTTGGAGCTAGAGCCTGATAAGCACAGTTTTTTCCTGTTCACACCGCAGCGGAGCCTGCTCTAAGCACCGAAAACCGGTGCTTACCAAGCACCCAAACATTGTCGGTGTAGAAGCATAACAGTTTACAGCGATTAAGGCAAATGAAAGTTGTAACAAGCAGTAGCGCTGAGCAAAGTGACTAGAACACAACCAAAAAAAAACAGACTTTATAAAGTCAGGCAACACTAACCAGGCTTCGTGTGATGCTGTTTATTTGTACCTTACTTTGACCATCCGTTCGCTGTTATTGATCATTGTGGAGAGCAGGCAGATAATTTTTCCGAAATAAGGTCCCATGGAGTTCCACCGGAAAGGGAGGGAATTCGGCTCTCTATTTCAGAAAAATTATGTATTGAAGTCAATGGCGAGAGAAAAGTTACCTTTCGATCCCGTTTGAATTGAGCCATGAATTACACATACAAAAAGTATTTAGTCAGCCACCAATTGTGCGAGTTCTCCCACTTAAAAAGATGAGAGAGGCCTGTAATTTTCATCCTAGGTATACCTCAACTATGAGAGACAAACTGAGAAAAAAAAATCCAGAAAATCACATTGTCTGATTTTTAAAGACTTTATTTGCAAATTATGGTGTAAAATAAGTATTTGGTCAATAACAAAAGTTCATCTCAATACTTTGTTATATACCCTTTGTTGGCAATGACAGAGGTCAAACGTTTTCTGTAAGTCTTCACAAGGTTTTCACACACTGTTGCTGGTATTTTGGCCCATTCCTCCATACAGATCCCCTCTAGAGCAGTGATGTTTTGGGGCTGTCGCTGGGCAACACGGACTTTCAACTCCCTCCAAAGATTTTCTATGGGGTTGAGATCTGGAGACTGGCTAGGCCACTCCAGGACCTTGAAATGCTTCTTACGAAGCCACTCCTTCGTTGCCCGGGCGGTGTGTGTTTGTGATCATTGTCATGTTGAAAGACCCAGCCACGTTTCATCTTCAATGCCCTTGCTGATGGAAGGAGGTTGTCACTCAAAATCTCACGATACATGGCCCCATTCATTCTTTCCTTTACACGGATCAGTCGCCCTGGTCCCTTTGCAGAAAAACAGCCCCAAAGCATGATGTTTCCACCCCCATGTTTCACAGTAGGTATGGTGTTCTTTGGATGCAACTCAGCATTCTTTCTCCTCCAAACACGTCTAGTTGAGTTTTTACCAAAAAGTTCTATTTTGGTTTAATCTGACCATATGACATTCTCCCAATCCTCTTCTGGATCATCTAAATGCTCTCTAGAAAACTTCAGATGGGCCTGGACATGTACTGGCTTAAGCAGGGAGACACGTCTGGCACTGCAGGATTTGAGTCCCTGGCGGCGTAGTGTGTTACTGATGGTAGCCTTTGTTACTTTGGTCCCAGCTCTCTGCAGGTCATTGACTAGGTCCCCCCGTGTGGTTCTGGGATTTTTGCTTGTTGTGATCATTTTGACCCCACGGGGTGAGATCTTGCGTGGAGCCCCAGATCGAGGGAGATTATCAGTGGTCTTGTATGTCTTCCATTTTCTAATAATTGCTCCCACAGTTGATTTCTTCACACCAAGCTGCTTACCTATTGCAGATTCAGTCTTCCCAGCCTGGTGCAGGTCTACAATTTTGTTTCTGGTGTCCTTTGACAGCTCTTTGGTCTTGGCCATAGTGTAGTTTGGAGTGTGACTGTTTGAGGTTGTGGAAAGGTGTCTTTTATACTGATAACAAGTTCAAACAGGTGCCATTAATACAGTTAACAAGTGGAGGACAGAGGAGGCTCTTAAAGAAGAAGTTACAGGTCTGTGAGAGCCAGAAATCTTGTTTGTTTGTAGGTGACCAAATACTTATTTTCCACCATAATTTGCAAATAAATTCTTAAAAAATCAGACAATGTGATTTTCTGGATTTTTTTCTTCTCATTTTGTCTCTCATAGTTGAGGTATACCTAGGATGAAAATTACAGGCCTCTCATCTTTTTAAGTGGGAGAACTTGCACAATTGGTGGCTGACTAAATACTTTTTTCCCCCACTCTATGATGTTAGTCAATCTTAAAAAAAGAATTTCCAAGTCTAATTTAACAATTCAAAAACGTTTTATTTGTGTCAAAATTGCAGACAAGTACTAACTCCTACAAAAAGCTCAGATCTTATGACACAATGTGCCTTTAGCTTGTATTAAGCCTGCTTCATAAAGTGTTGAACATCCTCTTCTCATCCGCCTCTCTGTTCATGTCCCTCCCCATGTGTCCCAGTGTTTTCTGAAGCCCCTCCAGCACCCCCACAGGACATCCAGGTAGATAACTGGCTGCTGAGATGGAGTCCTGACCCTGACGACGGAGATGTCACCTACACCGCTCAATACAGCAGGTGAGCTCTGATGGTGGGGGCCTTGTGCAGCGTGCCAATCAACACCCTGCATGAGGAGCGATCAGTAAGATTCTTTGTTGTCTGTCATATCTGGACATATGTTAAGATTCAAAGGCTTTAATGTCATATGCACAATAGCCACAGTGCATTTGTTGGCAATGAGAATCTCAAGTCCCAGGCACTTCCAACAGCGCAACATAAAGTAATATACATAAAAGAGGAAGTAAATGTGCAGTATAAAAGTGCAAGTGACACAATAATGCATGTAAAATGCAGGAATATTGATTATTTTTTCCTTCTGTAGAATTATACTTTTTACATTATTATTATTATATTATTATTATTATTATTATTATATCCATTCTATTTATAGACAGATGTATTATTTGTTGTGAAACAGCTCACAGACAGTCTTTTTCTT
The DNA here is from genome assembly GCF_949606895.1 of Notothenia rossii. Lineage (NCBI taxonomy): Eukaryota > Metazoa > Chordata > Actinopteri > Perciformes > Nototheniidae > Notothenia > Notothenia rossii. The sequence goes on along the minus strand of NC_136904.1, from coordinate 55,859,259 downwards.
AGTAGTTATCATGACAGTTGCATCATGACAGAACTAATGGTTTCTCCTGTTTCTTTTTCTCAGCTTTGACAGTTTTGTGTGGACAGATGTTCCATACTGTGTCCATACATCTTTAAATTCCTGCAATGTCAGTTCCATCAAAGCTAGGAGTGAGTACGGCTGCGTGAAGCTGCGTGTGCAAGCAGAGAGGCATGGGCAGAACTCCTCATCAGTCCAAGCCTGTAGCAAACATGGTAAGAGCACCACCTACCATGTAAAGAGGGTGCTGTGGATCGCCATGATAGCATTGTTCACACTGGCTCAGTGGTGCGAACGAGATATGTCGATATTAAATGGTTGCCTATTTTCTATACAATTCAAATGTTGGTTAGAGGGAAATATTTTCAGTGGACATTATGAATAACAGCATGAAGAAATCCTTTCAATTCCCAAATACAGTAAACACTGATCTCTGTCTTAATTTTGTCAACACTCAACATGTTTATTGTGCTTTTCCAGGTCACCTCTGTACTCCGGACTTTATTCTCACTGCGAGTCCTGGCTCCCTCACTGTACATTTGAGTAGGAACACCACTTTTCTTCGGGAAAATGCCGACCATGCAAAGTACAGGGTTTACTATGGCAAGAAAGGAGAGGCCCTCCAGGTGAGGAACCTTGTCAGTTATGGCGCATTTCCACTACAGCGCGATATAAGCGTCCCGTGCCGTGCCGTGCCCCGCCCGTGTTTGTTTGCGTTTCCACTCTGCGTAGTTCCGGCTAGTGGGTACTTTTTCAGTTTTTCTGGCTCTCCAAAATCGAGGTTCTTTCCGGGCCAACAACCAGGCTGAGTATGCTAAACTAGTGAGAGAATCGCTGGCAACTACAACAAAATGAACATATTTGACCGTGATTTAATTGTAATACACATTTCAAAATGATGCCGAAGTAACAACATACTGATACCGGTTAGTAAAAACCATGAATTAATGCTTTGACAAGTCTGCAGACAGACGGCAGGCTAGAAACCTTTTAAAATGCGTGTTTTCTGAATGGAGATCGGCTAAGCTAACGCTGTATAAGCACCGACCGTCCACACTCACAGCAACGGCCTGCAGAACAAATAAACTAGCGACTGTATTCGCCATGACACAGACAGTCTGTGGTTTGTACTCGTTTAACTTTTGTCTAGTTTCTGAACAGATATGGCTGTTAGCCCTCAGAGCTGTGAGCTCTGAGGGCTAACAGCTAACGGCTCATGTTGGTTTTGTGTTTCACATTGAAGATGGCTTCACGGCTCCGCCTACACTGCGTTACTATAGTTACTGCCCCAGTTCCTAAACTGTAATGGAAACGCAGCATAAAGTGAGCCTGTCCTACCAGGGCCTAACTATACCGTACTAAGCCGCACGAGGCCCTGCAGTGGAAATGCACTATTAGACACCTGCTTTTGCTACCTGTTTCACTTTGTAGGTTATCTAAGACTGTTTTCACACTAAGCTGGTTCATTTTCGAAGTGCTGTTTAGGTGTTAACATTTTTGTGAAGATCTCCTTTTACACTAAATAAAAGGCTTAATCTCCTCTCCCTGTCGACAACAGCCAAGATGAGATCAGCATTGGGAAGGACAGACTTGCTACTGTCTCTGCCATCACCTGCCTGTGTGCTGTGTTTTTAAGCCAATTTCACTATGTATGATGATGTGTTTGGTAGTGGCTCATAAATGCTAACCGTGTCAACAGCTCCATTGACTAATCATGATAATTAATGATTGAATACAATGTAGACAGTTGAAAGGAAGGAAAACAGACTGAGAACAAAGGTGTGCAGCAATGGTCCACATGTTGACATTCTGTTTCACAGTCAAGGCTTTGAATACCTAAATTATCTTTTTCGTTTGTCAAGAAATCCATCTTATATTAGAAGGCCAAAATGCAGAACACTTTCCAATTTTATCTGGCTCAGTATGAGTCTTAACACAATTCCTCCAATTTGTATGGTTTTACTTAAGGGTAAAGCAGAGGGACTGCCTCCACATGGCGACTGCTGAGCCAGAGGATAACAGCTAACAGTGATAACAACAGCTAACAGTGCTATCAAAAGCGTATAGTGCTTGCAGTGCTAACAACAGCAACAGTGTTTACATGAGAGGGAACCGCTCGCTTGCCACTACATTTATAGACGTTTTGAGCGAACCCGCTGTTTGAGCACAGTGCAGAGCTTGCACTAACATGTGCTCACTGCGCTCAAATGTGCTAAAATGCTAAACTTACACTAACTTACACTCACATGCACTAACATGCACCACCCAAATGGACTAAGTACGGAGTGTGGCCTAACCCCTGGAAGGAAGCAGGCTCACCTCTTGTGTCGAGTTCCCTTCAGCAAGGCATTTCTCTTCATTTTGTACAGAGTCCGGCAAACGCCATAATCATTTAATATGTTTATCAATGAAAAGGAAAACAAAAATGATCATTCTATCTTGTATCGCAAATATCAGTCATAGTAGAAATAAGTCATAATAATGGCAATTATATATTTAATTACATTTGTTCATCACTAAAGGAAATATTGGCCTTGTGTGTGTAAAATGCAGTGATATTATCCAAACGCTTTGCACTCTTATGCAGGATTATAAAGATGGTCCGGCCTCAGTGACCATTGATGAGCTGCAGGAGGGACAGCGCTACTGTACTAGGGTGCAGTACCTGTATTTCAAACAAACCGAGGGACTACCCACCTGTACCCAGTGTGAGCTCATCCCCGAGTCAGGTAAGGACATGGTAGTTTTTCAGCCATGCAAAGCCAGTGTTCAGGCATTAAAAAAGCACATTGGCCGCATTACTTTGGTTGGCTTCTGCAGTTTTCCCAAAAAGTTGCCCCGTTTTTATGGTTTTGCAATTTCAGATGAACATTCCTTGGCATGGAAGCTGGTATTATTTTACAGATTTTTAAATATTCCGCTGAAATGTACTCCTTTTGAGTATCATATCACTATGTTGCCCCTTTCCCACCAAAACAGTTCCAGGGTCAGTTCGGAGCTAGTGCCCGATTAACAACCGGTTCTTCCTGTTTCCACCGCAGCAGGGCCGGCTCTCATCTGGCTACTTCGGAGGGGGCACCAGCGCTGAGCAAAGTGACTAGAGCCACGCATACAAAACACACTTCTATAAAGCCAGTCAACAATAACCAGGCATAGTGTGATGCTGTCTGTTTTTACCTTACTTTTATTGACCATCTGCTCTCTGTTATTTCCCGTCTTGAAGATCAGCACACTGTCTCATATGATTGTTTTTTTTTTATTATAACAGCGGGTGAAGTCAGTCACCCGCTGGCAGGATAAACAAGTTAAATCATAAAGAAAAATAAGCCGGTAAAATGTGCCTGTAGAAAACGGCTAATGCCACAATATGATAACAACCTTCAGTCAATATAGTCACATTAGCTTAGGTTGCTATGCTAACATCACATGTCTTATACCAGAGACACTTTAATAACAGTGTTGTGATTCAGTGTCAATTCAGACTGACACACATTCACTTATGGGGGGGGGGGGATACTATGAATACTCTCCAGCGGACTCTGCCGTGAATTAGCGGTAGACTAAACTCTGTCGTGAGTTAATGGTAGACTAAACTCCAGTGGACGAGCAGCACTGCAGTGGTCGGTAAATGCTGCTGAACCACATTAATAAACAATGAACCATGGCACTCTTGGAGAAAATGTATTTAATCTGGCTTCGTATGATTAAAAGCAACACGATCATCGACCCGACGCAGAAATAAATCAGCAACGTGAACGGTGATGTCATGACGATGCAGCACCAGTCGGGCTCTGAGCGGTGGAAACACACCTGGGGCTAAAAAGAAGAACCGGTTCGGAACCAGAAACGCCCAACCACGGAACCAAAACTGGAACTGGTTTGATAGGAACGAGATAAAAATGAGGCTCTGAAACAGCAGTAGCACTCAAGATATTCTCCACAACATATCTTCATCTGTGCTTGTAATTTATTGGCCTCTTCTGTATTTTTGTGTGTGTGTGTGTGTGTGTGTGTGTGTGTGTGTGTGTGTGTGTGTGTGTGTGTGTGTGTGTGTGTGTGTGTGTGTGTGTGTGTGTGTGTGTGTGTGTGTGTGTGTGTGTGTGTGTGTGTGTGTGTGTGTGTGTGTGTGTGTGTGTGTGTGTGTGTGTGTGTGTGTGTGTGTGTGTGTGTGTGTGTGTGTGTGTGTGTGTGTCAGACTCCAGAAGGACAGTCACCATAGTCTCTGTGGTGCTTGTGGGCGTCCTGCTCCTTGTGTTTCCTGTGATAGCGTACTTCTTCCTCTTCCAGCGTGGGAGATTCAAACGTTGGTTGCAACCTCGATACACGTTCCGAGAACACGTAAGCACAAACACTTAAACACAACCCCTCAATCACACTGTACACACTGTTTCAGACAGCGAATATACAATACACACACAGCAAATGCATTTTTCAATTTGTCAATTGGACCGAGATTGGACTGTTATCCTAAAGGTAAAAAAGGCATCCATCAGTGGTGTCGCCTGGCCTGGGCATCCGGTGCTTTTGAGTGAGTGAGTGTGAGTGAGTGAGTGTGAGTGTGAGAGAGAGAATGACGACAGATTATTATTATAAAAAATAAGAGAATAAATGGGAAAAAAAGGTATGAAATACTATATGACAGTAAAACAAGAATACAGTTTGAAAGGGGATTGATTTGTAAAATATGCATAAAGTAAATCTGTTTACATTTCTGTTTCATCTGGGTGTTGAGAGATGTATCCATAGATCTCTTAATGTTGCTCTCAAAGTGTACCAGATTGATGCATTTAACTTCAATATTTAAAAAAAAATCTTCCCGGAGGTGAGGTCCGCACCACACTCATAAAAAATAGCACTTCACCCCTGCCTTAATGCCGTGAGCTGATTATCGAGCCTTCATTGTAACAGTCGCGGTGTATTGTGTGTGGGGAGTGTTGCAGTAAAAAATTCCACTGTAGCGCCGCCGCCACTGTGGGCTAAGCCCCGAATGTTTTCAGGTCCAGGCGACGCCCCTGGTCACCATATATTTTCACATGAACACATTGGTACCACACGAGTCAGCTTTCCAGCCGCCTCTCCAGTCATACCCAATTTGTGAATTTCAAAGACCGTTTAGGGACCCCAGCATGCAGAAATACTTGATCAAAAAACTGCATAATTTTTTACCCCAAACAGGATCACAGAATGTGGGAATGTCTTTTTAAAGGGAAGAATCCATAGAACCATTTTCACTCATACCCTTTTCCCATCAAACCAGTTCCAGTTTAGGCTCCATGCTTGGGCGTTTCTGGTTCCGAACCGGTTCTTCTTTTTAGCCCCAGGTGTGTTTCCACCGCTCAGAGCCCGACTGGTGCTGTGTCGTCATGACATCACCGCTTACGTCGATGATCGTGTTGCTATTAATCGTAGAAAGCCAGATTAAATTAAATAACTACTTCTCAACCCTTACACTTTTCTCCGGAGTGCAGTGGTTAATTGTTTATTAATGTGGTTCAGCGGCATTTACCAACTGCTGCAGTGCTGCTCGTCCAGCGGAGATTAGTCTACCGTTTAGTCTACCGTTAACTCAAGGCAGCGTCCGCTGTAAAGTATTCAGTGTCTGACTGTCACACAGCAGCTGATAAATATCCCCCTAGTCTTGTCACTTTGCTCAGCACCCCTGGCCCGCCTCAGACATAAGCGCAACGTATTTTATCTATTTATATCTTGTTTCTTGACGGGCAGTCGAGTGGGGCCAGATTAGAACGGGGCCGCTGCGTTGGAAACAGAAAGAACCGGTGCTTAATCGGGCACTAGCTCCGAACTGACCCTGGAACTGCTTTGATGGGAAAGGGGCATCACAGATCTTGAGGTGAGGGGTGAATATGGCCTCAGTGTTTCCCGTATATACAAATAGCGCCGCTGCTAGGGGGGCGCCAGCCAGGTACGCAAAAAAAAGAAAAAATGTTCTTTTACTTTTTTATTAAAATAATAATAAGTGGCGACCCTTTTCATTTTTGATTGTTTGTTATGTGGATTTGTACTATTTGTGTTACTGTATGTTCAATAAAGGTGTATTTTTGCAAAATCTTGAGACATTGCCACTGTATGTACTAGGCAGGGCCGATTTTTGGCATAGATCTGGGAGGTGCTGCACTGGTAGCTCTGGGAGGGAAAAACATTTTTTTGACCGTTGGGGGTCATCCTCATATTCGGCCTTCATGTAACAACATTCATAATTAAGTAAATGTAACACCCTTTTCACCCCGGTTACACTTTTCATTTGCCCTGTACGATGGGCGCTGTAAGTGATGAAAGTGGGGGATGTTGGCTTATCTGGCGCCCGCAGCTCACAGCCAAAGTGCGAGGGAGCGAGCGAAGGAGAAAGAGAGAGAGAGGGCGCACCGGTACCGGTTCTGTTGTTATTAGAATCTGGTGCTAGCTGCGCTAACGGATATAGGAAGTAGATGTTTCTACAACCAGGGTGGAGGAGAGCTCTCCTGTCAGACTGAGAGGCTCAGTGAGGTAAAAGACTCTCTGAGTGTTTAGAGAGTTAATTTTAGTCTAAGTTATCTCAGTGGGTCTCAAACAAATATGTGTTTACAAATTATGTAAACACATATTTCCAAGGCACTCCTTTATAATTATTAGGATTAATAAAAACAGGTTTGAAATCATTCCAATGTATACTGTAGGATAGTAAACCAAAAATATTGTTTAAAGTTGGAGAGATACAAAATATGCATGAATAAATAAATGTTAACTAGGTAAAATAAGATATGAATGAACAACAAAAATCAAATAAGCTACATGTATTTGTTATTGGCTATGGTAGGTTATTGGTTATGTTCACATACTTATTTGATTATTAAAATGTAAACCGATCTTTTTCATATGGGTGTTTTAGAGTTTACCCCCTAGATCAGGTCTCTAGTAATTGTGTGCTCAAAGTGCACCAGATTGAAGCATTTTACTTTCAAAAAAAATCTTCCCAGGCAGGCGTACCCCCGGACCCCCCTAGAGGATGTGACGTCAAACATGTTCATACTATACTGAATACATTTGAACCCATTTTGACGTATATTACCTATGTCAATACGTTTCTGTTTTTGTAGTGTATTTGTCTTTTGTAGAGATTTTTTATTTATTCTTTATATATAACATCTCGCCTCGGGCAGCAAATTGGCTAGGTATAGGCCTCAAGAGCCTTTCTTGTGCTGGCTGACACATAGAAAGAATTCCACGCGCTCCGCGCTCACATTATGCTGGGCCCACGTGCCTTAGCATCGCTGCTATGACTCCATAGGGGAAACACTGGGCCTGTTTACCCTCACCGATACATTTCTTAGGTTTTATACCTTCATATGATGCCACTATCTCCACAATATCCTTGTTTTTTTCTTTTCTTCTAGTTACTCGAGCCAATTCCTGAGCCCTTCCTTCCCATCCGCACTGAGGAGCCCTATGATGTCATTACTTCCATGTCCCCAGTAGAGCTCAGAGAATGAAACTGTTTCTGCACTACTATTCCTCTAAGTGGCCTTCTTATTTTTTTGTGTGGCGATTAGACCTCAACACTGAGCTGTAGGGAGACACTGCTTCTCCCTTAGGACAAACTTTCTGCTGGGATGGATTTAAACTCATTACAAGTAATGATTTGATGTCAGGTTGAAATGTGATTGCTGGGTAGAGGGTATAAGGTCTACATCGAGTAAACAAGCTTCCCACTCAGGCCCGGTTCTACGGGAGTGCATGAGGGTGCATTGCACCCTCAGTTGAGTCGTTATGCACCCTCATTTGAAAAATTAAAAGTGAAAAATATTACATATATAATAACAATAATAATAATAGTAGTAATAATAATAATAATAAGAATATAGTTGAAATAAAAATAAATTGTAATTGTGGTTAAATAACATTGTCTGCTGCATTTATTTGGTCAATTTAAACGGTAAGTAACGTTATTATGTCAGGTGCGCATGACCTGTGCCGCTACACGTTCGTCATCTGCAAGGTGCTTACACAGCAGTCAATGATGGGCATCAGAAAATGGTTCAAACAACCAGCCCTTATCGCCAGCAGTAACAATGCATCTACTGCAGGTAATAACAGATCATGGGGACATTACGTTACCCGCGGCCACTGTCGTGGACACTAACGTCCTCCCGACCGACTCGCCGGCTTTGCCCGCCTCGCCCACGGAGGTGGAGCAGCCGCAGCCATCTTCGTTGCCCCAAACACCGCCACCCCTCAGCGACCCGCAAGTGCCAGAGGACCTCGGCAAAACAGAACTTGCCCAGGTATATTTAAAAAAGTACCCAACTCGCCTGTACAGTGGGGTAAGGCGCTCATTTTGCAGCTCATGGTTTCAAAACATAGATTGGCTGGAATATTCATGTCAAAAAGATGCCATCTTCTGCTGTGCATGTAGACATTTTGGTCTTAAAAGGGGAGTGATTTGTAAAATATCCATAAAGAAAAAGTAAATCTGTTTACAGTTCTGTTTCATATGGGTGTTGAGATGTAGATCTCTTCATTTTGCTCTCAAAGTGCACCAGATTGATGCTTTTAACTTCAATATTTAAAAAAAAAAAATCTTCCCGGGGGAGCATGACCCCGGACCCCCCTAGAGGAGGTGAGGACCCCCCAGAGGGTGTTAGGTCCACTCCCCACTTATAAAAATAACACTTTATCACTGCACCCTCTCTAATCTCAGATGCACCCTGAGTCATTTTGTTCTGGAACCGGGCCTGTCCCATTACAATCCACCTTGATTCTCTCTTCAATGTGGCTTCAAGAATTTTAGGGAATTAAAGACATAAGGACTTATTGGCAGAATTTCTGAACCTTGGAATGAGCATTGTTGAGGCAGAATCTCTGCTTCGCGCGATCCTCTATGAGTTTGTTTTAAAAGAAGGAAAAGTCAAAGCACCAGGATAAGGGTTAAACAATAATCTGCTTTAATGGTAAAAACATACAATACATCACCCAATCACCTAATCAAGAAGCACTCTGCAGAGTACTCCGGACTCAGGTTCTACCACCGTGTGAGACACGTCTCAGGAACGGCAAGTCAAAAACAAGAGCGCCGATCTTCAAAATGATCACAACATTTATACACAGGTGGGTAGGAGTTTTATCGCTTGCTCTTCCATAGCTATTTGTTATTGGCGAGTTCACTTCTGAGCGAGCTAGCCAGTGAGTTGGCAGTGTTTCCCTTCTGGGCGGGACCCCAGGTAGTGAGTCAGCAGTTTGTTGATTCCATCTGTTGCTTCTGTGCGCGTGTGTGTGTGTGTTTGTCCCTCTGCCCTTAGGCAGATCCCCCAATCAATGATTTGGAGTCATGACAGAGGACTCTTTGACAGGACACATACTCATTCCCCCTAAACATCTTCAACACACACACACATCCTATCATGTATCTTGTCACACAACAGTCACCTGTTTTTCTCTATGAAAGCCATATTTGTAAATATCCAAACGCCATCGTCCCATGACATCTTTAGGATTAGGTAAATAACAAAGCTTAACTGTTCCCATGACCTAAGGCCTTCCCTGAACTTCCCTTAACCCCAAAGTCAGCTTACTTTAGAATTAATATAGACATTAATGAGAACAAAAGACTATGGCCTCGGTAAGAGTTTGACTCAATTCTCAAGGCCTCTTTTGGGGTCTGTAGGAGATAAATCATTAATTCTACAAGACTTTAACTGCCTTATATCTGAAAATGTATCTGGGAATTCCCCTGTTAATTGCAAAAACTGTGGATGATTAACAGAGAGACCCTAACACTCCTGATATTCTGGGAACTGCAAAGCAGATGTCAAAGGTCATTTGTATTATACCTAACCACAGATAGAAAAAAAAACACCCTTTTGATTACACATAAAAGTGGAAGAAAAGACTATTGCGCTATATTTAAAAGAGAAAAATGTACTTTGTCCCTTCAAATTTAACACACACGAATATATATAAGGTGACATTAAAATAAATATATCACAAATCCCCCTTTTGGTCTCGCCCCACGAGACCAACTCACATAAGACATTTGAAACACGACTACTGTCATTCTTTGCTACTTCGTCTGTCCCCCTACATTAAACCTTTGGGAACAGAACACAACTTTTCATATCAGAGTACGATCCTGAGTGCCAGAAAGCAGCATCCTTGTGTGTTGAACCATCCGGGCCCCCCTCCCCCTCAAAGGAATACGCCAACAAGGGTAGCTGATAGGGAGGGGGAGATGCGGCCTTTCCTTCAAAGGTAGAACTGATGAATCTGATCAGAGAGAAGTAGACTCCTCTGCTGCCTCGAGAAGTCCCCCAGCCCGCTGACAGCCGCTACCGAGTCGTCTGCTGTAGGGATGTCCGCGAGGTCCTTCTCCTCCAGTCCGCTGATGACAACTTCCGAGTCGTCTGCTGTAGGGATGTCCTCGTTGACGATAGCCAGGTCCGTCCTGATGTCGTCCAAGGTCCTAGCCGGAGGTTTCCCCGCCGCACACTGGCTCCAGTAGTACCAGATGTCCCCCTTTTCTCCTAGGCCAGGGGTCTGCAACCTTTTTGACCAAAAGAGCCATTTTGCTCTTTTTCCAAAACATTTTTTTTGTCTGGAGCCGCAAAACATATTTCATAGCTTGATAGCTAATAAAGTTGTATTTATTGTTATATCAGACAAAAACTACAGTTTTTTTGCATTTATTAGGCTATTTATTACATTATATAAAACTGTTAACCTCTAATAAGAAACAAAGAACTCCTATAAGGAGAATTACAAATAATACACAGGTCTACTTTAAAATAAATTAAACATAGCACTTGGGGAGTCCTCTACACATTTGAAGGAAAAAAAATATTATTAAAATGGGCCCACTTTGAAATAAATAAAACATATAGCTGCACCCTAAAAATAGTTAAAGGTAGGGTAGGTAAGAATGGAGAAACCAGCTCGAGTGCGCTAGAATTTGAAAATACACAACCGGGAAAAATATGCCTCTTCCTTCAGACTTCCTCACAGAGCCCCTCCTCCAACACACACGAACGCGCACATTACCAATGAGGGCACGAGATAAATGTGTGCACAGATGGAAGGCTGACAGGCTGACAGGCAGGTAGGCCATCCAGTTATTTTAGCCGGGCCGGCTCAGATGATTGGTCGTGCTTTTTACAGCGCTACGGCTTCCAGAGATTAATTTTTGTATATATTTATTGTCAAAGCATTTAATATATTCATTGCTATCGGGATGTTAAGAGCATTCCATGGAATATAACAAAAAGTGTTTTCTGAAATAAATTACATACCCCATTGAATTATGACTGAAGATCGTCAGCTGTCTTCCTCTCCGTGTTGTTCCCGTTGTTTCTCGATACGTAAAGGCTGCAGTGCAGCACCTTTGACAACTTCTCTCTACATATCAAACATACCGGTAAACCAGCATCGTTTGCTGTGAAAGCATATAACTCTGTCCACACAGAATTAAATCCTGTGTTCCTCCGGTACTTTTCTTTGATTTATCCATAGTTCGCTCATCGAGCCGGGGGATCAGGTTATTCACCCGCAGGAAAAGGCGCTCGCGCGGGACCGTAGCAGGATGTGACGCATATTTTAGTTGACTTAATTAAAACCGTTTTGTTTTTTATTTATGTGTCACAGTATCACCTCAAAATACAAGATACGAAACATTTTCAACCATGCAACAAAATATAAATAGTCCTACAAATACTTTTATTTTATTTCCTTCTTATTTTTTTGTCTAAGCTCAAGGGAGCCAGAGCAGAGGGCTTAAAGGGCCGCATGCGGCCCGTGGGCCGCGGGTTGCCGACCCCTGTCCTAGGCGGACGGCATGAGATGTCCTCTGGGTCACTCTGTAGAGGCCGGAGAACCTGGGGTAGAGCCACCTAGACCTGATGACCTTCAGCCAGACGAACTCCGCTGTGTCGGCCTCCTGCTCCTCAGGTCCCCCTTTTGGCGTCAGGAACCTGTGTGGAGAAATCTGATACCCACCCCTCAAGTCTACGCTCAGGGCTTCTGGGCCCTCAGGTGTTTGACCCACCACTGGTAGGCTGCTTCGAGCCTGTTGGTGGGGTGTCTTAAAACAACAGCTGTCTGTGAACAGGTTTTCTAAATTAGTTGCAGACCTCCTATCTGCCAGTGCAGCTTCAGAATTTTAATGCTTGGCCTGTGTCAACAAAATAAACCCCAACATCTTTAGGTGAACTAAATAACATATTTCAATAGCTCTGAATTTCTGACAAGCATCTGTGTTATTTTTAAATGAAATCCTTGAGATCCTATTTAAAATCTAAATATAATATTAACTGCTAATGTTTCTGGTAATGGAACACACTAATGTTATGGATTAAAAAACAACTAAAATCATGATACTGACAAAGTGAATAATTTCCTGGTGATACTGCTTCTACTTGTCAATGCTTAGATATTATCAAGCTGAAAAGTGAATACAGAAATCCAACGTACAGATGTAGCGATTCATTTCAGACAGTTTGAAACGCGAGGGCCGTGATTGGTACGTGATCTGCCCTCGCTCAAGGGAAAACCTCCAGCTTGACTTGAGACCGCCCCCGTGATAGATAAATGTAATTATAATGAAGCCAGCTGCAATGGATCATTGATCCACCAGGGGGTGCAGTGAGGTTCCACACTGGAGCTCATGTGAAATAAAATCAGAGACAGTACACTGGATGTACAGCGGAACTTTAAGATCCATATGTCACGGATATCATACTCTGTGCTAAATAAGAGACATGTAATCATTTACAAAACATCACCTTTTTTCTTATTTAACAAAATAATGTTGTTTCGTCGAAAAAAACGAAAAGGAGGAAATGCAGCCCGGCTCTCGATTTTTAATCCTAATTTAATCATCTTCACCACGATCATTTATGTTTATGTTCGCCGAATTGACATGAAATCACTGACACATATGAATATACTGTATTCAACTTCATTAAAACGTTATTAACGTGCCTAAACAAAGTAATTCACTACAAATATTTATATTTTAATGGAGCCTCGTCGGAAGATCAGGATCCCAAAGCGTGGCGGAGGGATCCTGATCTGCATGACGGGTGCTATTTTCCCCATAAGGAACAAGTCGCTGCAAATTATCCCGCTTATTACACGGCCACATTCTCAACAAAGTAACGACATGACTCCCAGTAATAATTGAAATGCTTTTATGGATTTAGAAAATGTTTTTATTGATTTAAAAAATAGTTGTATGTATTGATTTACATTACATTGCATTACATTGCATTTAGCTGACGCTTTTATCCAAAGCGACTTACAATAAGTGCATTCGACCAGGAAGATACAACCTTTAAGAAAACAGAATCATATAAGTACATCAGGTTTCATAGAGCCAAACATTTCAAGTGCTACTCAACTGGCATTTAGAAAGCCAGCCCTTTATTAGTATATAAGTGCTTTGTTAGTAATTCTATCGCTCGAAGTGGAGTCTAAAGAGATGAGTTTTCAGTTTGCGTCGGAAGATGTGTAAGCTATCTGCTGTCCTGATTTCAATGGGGAGCTCATTCCACCATTTTGGAGCCAGGATAGCAAACCCACGTGTTTTTGCTGACGGGAACTTGGGTCCCCCTCGCAGTGCGGGTGCAGCGAGCTGTTTGGCTGATGCAGAGCGGAGTGCACGTGCTGGGGTGTACGGTTTAACCATGTCCTGGATGTAGGAAGGGCCGGATCCATTCACAGCATGGTACGCAAGTACCAGTGTCTTGAAGTGGATTCTAGCAGTTACTGGAAGCCAGTGAAGGGAGCGGAGGAGCGGTGTGGTGTGGGAGAATTTGGGAAGGTTGAAGACCAGACGAGCCGCTGCATTCTGGATGAGCTGCAGAGGTCGGATGGCACATGCAGGTAGACCAGCCAGGAGGGAGTTGCAGTAGTCTAGGCGTGAGATGACGAGAGCCTGGACCAGAATCTGCGCTGATGTCTGGGTCAGCTGGGGACGTATCCTCCTGATGTTGTAAAGCGTGTATCTGCAGCAGCGGGTTGTAGCAGCGATGTTTGCAGTGAAGGACAATTTGTTATCTAGGACCACACCCAGATTCCTTGCAGTCTGAGTCGGGGAAACAACAGAGGTGCCGATGTTGATTGTTAGGTCAAGAGTGGGACAATCTTTTCCCGGAAGGAAGAGCAGTTCAGTCTTGTCAAGGTTGAGCTTGAGGTGATGAGCAGACATCCACCGAGAGATGTCTGCTAGGCAAGCAGAGATGCGTGCGACGACCTGGGTCTCTGAGCGGGGAAAGGACAGAATTAGTTGGGTGTCGTCAGCGTAGCAGTGGTATGAAAAACCATGCGGGCTAATGACAGACCCGAGCGAGTTTGTGTACAGGGAGAAGAGGAGGGGACCAAGAACCGAGCCCTGAGGGACCCCTGTAGTTAATTGACAAGGGTCGGACTCGGACCCTCTCCAAGTAACCCTGTAGGTGCGGTCGTTGAGGTATGAGGTGAGGAGGGAAAGTGCAGTGCCTGAAACTCCAAGTTCTTGGAGAGTGCGAAGGAGGATCCGATGGTTCACTGTGTCGAATGCAGCAGACAGGTCCAGAAGGATGATGACAGAGGAGAGGGAGGCTGCTTTAGCAGTGTGCAGTTCATCAGAGACAGCAAGGAGAGCAGTTTCTGTTGAGTGACCTGCCTTGAAACCAGACTGGTGCGGATCCAGAAGGTTGTTCTGATGGAGATAACAGGAGAGTTGTTTAAAGACAGCGCGTTCAAGTGTTTTAGACAGGAACGGGAGGAGAGAGACGGGCCTGTAGTTAATAACATCAGACGGATTGAGAGTGGGTTTCTTAAGGAGAGGGTTTACTCTTGCCTCCTTGAGACTGTTTGGAAAGTGACCAGAAGTTAGAGAAGTGTTGATGAAATGGGTGAGAAATGGTAGAATATCAGGAGCGATAGTCTGAAGGAGGTTTGAGGGGATAGGGTCCAGAGAACAGGTGGTAGGACGGGCAGAGGTAACGAGGGTAAGAACCTCACTTGGAGAGAGAGGGGAGAAGGAGGTCAGTGTGTGGGTGAAGGGAGGGTCTGGTGACCCAGCGGTGAGTAAAGGTGAGTCAGAAAAGGAAGAGCGAATATCATCAACCTTTTTTTCAAAGTGGTTAACAAAGTCGCTTGACAGAAGGGAGGAGGGGGGAGGTGCTTTGGGAGGGTCCAAGAGGGTGGAGAAGATAGAAAATAGTTTTTTGGGATTGGAATAGGAAGATTGGATCTTATCTTGAAAGAAAGTGCTTTTTGCCTGAGAGATGGAAGCAGAGAAAGAGGAGAGGAGAGCCTGATAGGTTAGGAGGTCGTCATGGTGTTTGGATTTCCACCATTTCCGCTCTGCTGCCCGAAGGATGGTTCTATTAGCACGCAGTGCGTCATTTAGCCAGGGAGCAGGAGGGGACTGACGAGCCGGCCGCGATGTGAGAGGACAGAGAGAGTCCAGAGAGGATGAGAGAGTAGAGAGGAGAGTTTTTGCAGCAGCGTTTGGAGGCAGGAGTTGGAACGAGTCAGAGGAAGGGAGGGCTGAGAGCACCGATGAGGCAAAGGTAGAGGGGGAGAGGGAACGGAGGTTACGGCGGACAGGAGCAGAGTTAGAAGAGATTAGGTTGTTATGTTTGGAAAGGGGTAGAGAGAATGAAATGAAGAAGTGATCGGATGTGTGGAGCGGAGAGGTTAGAAGTAGAGCAGTTCCTTGAGAATATGAGATCAAGGACATTGCCAGCTTTATGAGTTGGTGGGGATGGAGACAGTGAGAAAGCAAAGGTGGTTAACAGAGATGTTAGTTCAGATATCTTCCCTGTCTGGAGGTTGAAATCTCCGAGAAGTACAGCGGGAGGGCCAGTTTCAGGGATGTGTGAGAGGAGATTATCTAATTCCTCCAAGAAGTCCCCCAAGGCGCCTGGTGGACGGTAGAGAACAACAATGGTTAATTGTATAGGATGGGTTACTGTGACGGCATGGAATTCAAAGGTAGAAGGAGTGAAATTAGGTAGCTTGAAGAGGGAAAAGCTCCATTTGGGAGAGAGCAGGAGACCAGTGCCACCTCCTCTGCCAGAGGGTCTGGGTGTATGGGAGAAGGAATATGCTGTGGAGAGAGCTGCTGGGGTGGATGTGTTGGATGGAGTGATCCAGGTCTCCGTGAGAGCAAGGAAATCCAGAGACTGCAGGGAAGCGTAGCCAGAGATGAAGTCAGCCTTAGGGACAGCTGACTGGCAGTTCCACAGGCCCCCTGAAACGAGATGTTGGATCTCAGTGGAGCATGTGGGATAGACGAGAGCAGGCCGGTGAAATCGATTAGGAGAAACACGGGGCCAGTGATAATTGCGAGAAGACACATGAACAGGAATGCAGAAAATACACATGATTATAGCATGAGGGGCTAGAGAACCCAAGAGAATTGAATAAAACTAAATAACACCAGCGATACTTGGCGCAATCAGAGTAGGATTTGCCTCCTCTTTGCCTCCCACGTGACTCCCACAGGACTCTTAATGTCTTTGTCAGTCTTACTCCCACAGGACTCTTAATGTCTTTGTCAGTCTTCGTCTGGCTGACGCTGAAGCTGACGCTCCAGGAAAACGCAACCTAAGATGGATACCTGATTGCTCAGTTCTCACAGCTTTGGGGGCACGCCGCTGTAATTAGTTAACTATTTTCTGCTGATGGGCGACAGCAGAGTCTTCCTACCTCTTGGAATGCACACTTGAGGGGCGTGACTCACTGAGACCTGAGTTACAGCTGCTGGACTTTGAGCAGATCTGAGATTTTAAAATCTCTCAGAAATCGCCGTTTTAGCTACAATAACTACAGAACAATTATACAGAGTAGAATAAATGAAACAGAGAAGTCTATTTAAACAAGAATATAACTTACAGTGATTGCTGAGTCAGTATCGATAGTGTCCTCACCGAGTCTGGATGCACACTCAGTTATTCTGATTTGAAATGCGCTATTTAAAATGTTTTTCGGCTGGGAAGCGTTTTGCACTTCACGCAATCAGCAGAGTCTTCCTACCTCTTGGAATGCACACTTGAGGGGCGTGACTCACTGAGACCTGAGTTACAGCTGCTGGACTTTGAGCAGATCTGAGATTTTAAAATCTCTCAGAAATCGCCGTTTTAGCTACAATAACTACAGAACAATTATACAGAGTAGAATAAATGAAACAGAGAAGTCTATTTAAACAAGAATATAACTTACAGTGATTGCTGAGTCAGTATCGATAGTGTCCTCACCGAGTCTGGATGCACACTCACTTATTCTGATTTGAAATGCGCTATTTAAAATGTTTTTCGGCTGGGAAGCGTTTTGCACTTCACGCAATCAGCAGAGTCTTCCTACCTCTTGGAATGCACACTTGAGGGGCGTGACTCACTGAGACCTGAGTTACAGCTGCTGGACTTTGAGCAGATCTGAGATTTTAAAATCTCTCAGAAATCGCCGTTTTAGCTACAATAACTACAGAACAATTATACAGAGTAGAATAAATGAAACAGAGAAGTCTATTTAAACAAGAATATAACTTACAGTGATTGCTGAGTCAGTATCGATAGTGTCCTCACCGAGTCTGGATGCACACTCAGTTATTCTGATTTGAAATGCGCTATTTAAAATGTTTTTCGGCTGGGAAGCGTTTTGCACTTCACGCAATCAGCAGAGTCTTCCTACCTCTTGGAATGCACACTTGAGGGGCGTGACTCACTGAGACCTGAGTTACAGCTGCTGGACTTTGAGCAGATCTGAGATTTTAAAATCTCTCAGAAATCGCCGTTTTAGCTACAATAACTACAGAACAATTATACAGAGTAGAATAAATGAAACAGAGAAGTCTATTTAAACAAGAATATAACTTACAGTGATTGCTGAGTCAGTATCGATAGTGTACTCACCGAGTCTGGATGCACACTCAGTTATTCTGATTTGAAATGCGCTATTTAAAATGTTTTTCGGCTGGGAAGCGTTTTGCACTTCACGCAATCAGCAGAGTCTTCCTACCTCTTGGAATGCACACTTGAGGGGCGTGACTCACTGAGACCTGAGTTACAGCTGCTGGACTTTGAGCAGATCTGAGATTTTAAAATCTCTCAGAAATCGCCGTTTTAGCTACAATAACTACAGAACAATTATACAGAGTAGAATAAATGAAACAGAGAAGTCTATTTAAACAAGAATATAACTTACAGTGATTGCTGAGTCAGTATCGATAGTGTCCTCACCGAGTCTGGATGCACACTCACTTATTCTGATTTGAAATGCGCTATTTAAAATGTTTTTCGGCTGGGAAGCGTTTTGCACTTCACGCAATCAGCAGAGTCTTCCTACCTCTTGGAATGCACACTTGAGGGGCGTGACTCACTGAGACCTGAGTTACAGCTGCTGGACTTTGAGCAGATCTGAGATTTTAAAATCTCTCAGAAATCGCCGTTTTAGCTACAATAACTACAGAACAATTATACAGAGTAGAATAAATGAAACAGAGAAGTCTATTTAAACAAGAATATAACTTACAGTGATTGCTGAGTCAGTATCGATAGTGTCCTCACCGAGTCTGGATGCACACTCAGTTATTCTGATTTGAAATGCGCTATTTAAAATGTTTTTCGGCTGGGAAGCGTTTTGCACTTCACGCAATCAGCAGAGTCTTCCTACCTCTTGGAATGCACACTTGAGGGGCGTGACTCACTGAGACCTGAGTTACAGCTGCTGGACTTTGAGCAGATCTGAGATTTTAAAATCTCTCAGAAATCGCCGTTTTAGCTACAATAACTACAGAACAATTATACAGAGTAGAATAAATGAAACAGAGAAGTCTATTTAAACAAGAATATAACTTACAGTGATTGCTGAGTCAGTATCGATAGTGTCCTCACCGAGTCTGGATGCACACTCAGTTATTCTGATTTGAAATGCGCTATTTAAAATGTTTTTCGGCTGGGAAGCGTTTTGCACTTCACGCAATCAGCAGAGTCTTCCTACCTCTTGGAATGCACACTTGAGGGGCGTGACTCACTGAGACCTGAGTTACAGCTGCTGGACTTTGAGCAGATCTGAGATTTTAAAATCTCTCAGAAATCGCCGTTTTAGCTACAATAACTACAGAACAATTATACAGAGTAGAATAAATGAAACAGAGAAGTCTATTTAAACAAGAATATAACTTACAGTGATTGCTGAGTCAGTATCGATAGTGTCCTCACCGAGTCTGGATGCACACTCAGTTATTCTGATTTGAAATGCGCTATTTAAAATGTTTTTCGGCTGGGAAGCGTTTTGCACTTCACGCAATCAGCAGAGTCTTCCTACCTCTTGGAATGCACACTTGAGGGGCGTGACTCACTGAGACCTGAGTTACAGCTGCTGGACTTTGAGCAGATCTGAGATTTTAAAATCTCTCAGAAATCGCCGTTTTAGCTACAATAACTACAGAACAATTATACAGAGTAGAATAAATGAAACAGAGAAGTCTATTTAAACAAGAATATAACTTACAGTGATTGCTGAGTCAGTATCGATAGTGTCCTCACCGAGTCTGGATGCACACTCAGTTATTCTGATTTGAAATGCGCTATTTAAAATGTTTTTCGGCTGGGAAGCGTTTTGCACTTCACGCAATCAGCAGAGTCTTCCTACCTCTTGGAATGCACACTTGAGGGGCGTGACTCACTGAGACCTGAGTTACAGCTGCTGGACTTTGAGCAGATCTGAGATTTTAAAATCTCTCAGAAATCGCCGTTTTAGCTACAATAACTACAGAACAATTATACAGAGTAGAATAAATGAAACAGAGAAGTCTATTTAAACAAGAATATAACTTACAGTGATTGCTGAGTCAGTATCGATAGTGTCCTCACCGAGTCTGGATGCACACTCACTTATTCTGATTTGAAATGCGCTATTTAAAATGTTTTTCGGCTGGGAAGCGTTTTGCACTTCACGCAATCAGCAGAGTCTTCCTACCTCTTGGAATGCACACTTGAGGGGCGTGACTCACTGAGACCTGAGTTACAGCTGCTGGACTTTGAGCAGATCTGAGATTTTAAAATCTCTCAGAAATCGCCGTTTTAGCTACAATAACTACAGAACAATTATACAGAGTAGAATAAATGAAACAGAGAAGTCTATTTAAACAAGAATATAACTTACAGTGATTGCTGAGTCAGTATCGATAGTGTCCTCACCGAGTCTGGATGCACACTCAGTTATTCTGATTTGAAATGCGCTATTTAAAATGTTTTTCGGCTGGGAAGCGTTTTGCACTTCACGCAATCAGCAGAGTCTTCCTACCTCTTGGAATGCACACTTGAGGGGCGTGACTCACTGAGACCTGAGTTACAGCTGCTGGACTTTGAGCAGATCTGAGATTTTAAAATCTCTCAGAAATCGCCGTTTTAGCTACAATAACTACAGAACAATTATACAGAGTAGAATAAATGAAACAGAGAAGTCTATTTAAACAAGAATATAACTTACAGTGATTGCTGAGTCAGTATCGATAGTGTCCTCACCGAGTCTGGATGCACACTCACTTATTCTGATTTGAAATGCGCTATTTAAAATGTTTTTCGGCTGGGAAGCGTTTTGCACTTCACGCAATCAGCAGAGTCTTCCTACCTCTTGGAATGCACACTTGAGGGGCGTGACTCACTGAGACTTGAGTTACAGCTGCTGGACTTTGAGCAGATCTGAGATTTTAAAATCTCTCAGAAATCGCCGTTTTAGCTACAATAACTACAGAACAATTATACAGAGTAGAATAAATGAAACAGAGAAGTCTATTTAAACAAGAATATAACTTACAGTGATTGCTGAGTCAGTATCGATAGTGTCCTCACCGAGTCTGGATGCACACTCAGTTATTCTGATTTGAAATGCGCTATTTAAAATGTTTTTCGGCTGGGAAGCGTTTTGCACTTCACGCAATCAGCAGAGTCTTCCTACCTCTTGGAATGCACACTTGAGGGGCGTGACTCACTGAGACCTGAGTTACAGCTGCTGGACTTTGAGCAGATCTGAGATTTTAAAATCTCTCAGAAATCGCCGTTTTAGCTACAATAACTACAGAACAATTATACAGAGTAGAATAAATGAAACAGAGAAGTCTATTTAAACAAGAATATAACTTACAGTGATTGCTGAGTCAGTATCGATAGTGTCCTCACCGAGTCTGGATGCACACTCAGTTATTCTGATTTGAAATGCGCTATTTAAAATGTTTTTCGGCTGGGAAGCGTTTTGCACTTCACGCAATCAGCAGAGTCTTCCTACCTCTTGGAATGCACACTTGAGGGGCGTGACTCACTGAGACCTGAGTTACAGCTGCTGGACTTTGAGCAGATCTGAGATTTTAAAATCTCTCAGAAATCGCCGTTTTAGCTACAATAACTACAGAACAATTATACAGAGTAGAATAAATGAAACAGAGAAGTCTATTTAAACAAGAATATAACTTACAGTGATTGCTGAGTCAGTATCGATAGTGTCCTCACCGAGTCTGGATGCACACTCAGTTATTCTGATTTGAAATGCGCTATTTAAAATGTTTTTCGGCTGGGAAGCGTTTTGCACTTCACGCAATCAGCAGAGTCTTCCTACCTCTTGGAATGCACACTTGAGGGGCGTGACTCACTGAGACCTGAGTTACAGCTGCTGGACTTTGAGCAGATCTGAGATTTTAAAATCTCTCAGAAATCGCCGTTTTAGCTACAATAACTACAGAACAATTATACAGAGTAGAATAAATGAAACAGAGAAGTCTATTTAAACAAGAATATAACTTACAGTGATTGCTGAGTCAGTATCGATAGTGTCCTCACCGAGTCTGGATGCACACTCACTTATTCTGATTTGAAATGCGCTATTTAAAATGTTTTTCGGCTGGGAAGCGTTTTGCACTTCACGCAATCAGCAGAGTCTTCCTACCTCTTGGAATGCACACTTGAGGGGCGTGACTCACTGAGACCTGAGTTACAGCTGCTGGACTTTGAGCAGATCTGAGATTTTAAAATCTCTCAGAAATCGCCGTTTTAGCTACAATAACTACAGAACAATTATACAGAGTAGAATAAATGAAACAGAGAAGTCTATTTAAACAAGAATATAACTTACAGTGATTGCTGAGTCAGTATCGATAGTGTCCTCATCGAGTCTGGATGCACACTCAGTTATTCTGATTTGAAATGCGCTATTTAAAATGTTTTTCGGCTGGGAAGCGTTTTGCACTTCACGCAATCAGCAGAGTCTTCCTACCTCTTGGAATGCACACTTGAGGGGCGTGACTCACTGAGACCTGAGTTACAGCTGCTGGACTTTGAGCAGATCTGAGATTTTAAAATCTCTCAGAAATCTCCGTTTTAGCTACAATAACTACAGAACAATTATACAGAGTAGAATAAATGAAACAGAGAAGTCTATTTAAACAAGAATATAACTTACAGTGATTGCTGAGTCAGTATCGATAGTGTCCTCACCGAGTCTGGATGCACACTCAGTTATTCTGATTTGAAATGCGCTATTTAAAATGTTTTTCGGCTGGGAAGCGTTTTGCACTTCACGCAATCAGCAGAGTCTTCCTACCTCTTGGAATGCACACTTGAGGGGCGTGACTCACTGAGACCTGAGTTACAGCTGCTGGACTTTGAGCAGATCTGAGATTTTAAAATCTCTCAGAAATCGCCGTTTTAGCTACAATAACTACAGAACAATTATACAGAGTAGAATAAATGAAACAGAGAAGTCTATTTAAACAAGAATATAACTTACAGTGATTGCTGAGTCAGTATCGATAGTGTCCTCACCGAGTCTGGATGCACACTCACTTATTCTGATTTGAAATGCGCTATTTAAAATGTTTTTCGGCTGGGAAGCGTTTTGCACTTCACGCAATCAGCAGAGTCTTCCTACCTCTTGGAATGCACACTTGAGGGGCGTGACTCACTGAGACCTGAGTTACAGCTGCTGGACTTTGAGCAGATCTGAGATTTTAAAATCTCTCAGAAATCGCCGTTTTAGCTACAATAACTACAGAACAATTATACAGAGTAGAATAAATGAAACAGAGAAGTCTATTTAAACAAGAATATAACTTACAGTGATTGCTGAGTCAGTATCGATAGTGTCCTCACCGAGTCTGGATGCACACTCAGTTATTCTGATTTGAAATGCGCTATTTAAAATGTTTTTCGGCTGGGAAGCGTTTTGCACTTCACGCAATCAGCAGAGTCTTCCTACCTCTTGGAATGCACACTTGAGGGGCGTGACTCACTGAGACCTGAGTTACAGCTGCTGGACTTTGAGCAGATCTGAGATTTTAAAATCTCTCAGAAATCGCCGTTTTAGCTACAATAACTACAGAACAATTATACAGAGTAGAATAAATGAAACAGAGAAGTCTATTTAAACAAGAATATAACTTACAGTGATTGCTGAGTCAGTATCGATAGTGTCCTCACCGAGTCTGGATGCACACTCAGTTATTCTGATTTGAAATGCGCTATTTAAAATGTTTTTCGGCTGGGAAGCGTTTTGCACTTCACGCAATCAGCAGAGTCTTCCTACCTCTTGGAATGCACACTTGAGGGGCGTGACTCACTGAGACCTGAGTTACAGCTGCTGGACTTTGAGCAGATCTGAGATTTTAAAATCTCTCAGAAATCGCCGTTTTAGCTACAATAACTACAGAACAATTATACAGAGTAGAATAAATGAAACAGAGAAGTCTATTTAAACAAGAATATAACTTACAGTGATTGCTGAGTCAGTATCGATAGTGTCCTCACCGAGTCTGGATGCACACTCAGTTATTCTGATTTGAAATGCGCTATTTAAAATGTTTTTCGGCTGGGAAGCGTTTTGCACTTCACGCAATCAGCAGAGTCTTCCTACCTCTTGGAATGCACACTTGAGGGGCGTGACTCACTGAGACCTGAGTTACAGCTGCTGGACTTTGAGCAGATCTGAGATTTTAAAATCTCTCAGAAATCGCCGTTTTAGCTACAATAACTAAAGAACAATTATACAGAGTAGAATAAATGAAACAGAGAAGTCTATTTAAACAAGAATATAACTTACAGTGATTGCTGAGTCAGTATCGATAGTGTCCTCACCGAGTCTGGATGCACACTCACTTATTCTGATTTGAAATGCGCTATTTAAAATGTTTTTCGGCTGGGAAGCGTTTTGCACTTCACGCAATCAGCAGAGTCTTCCTACCTCTTGGAATGCACACTTGACGGGCGTGACTCACTGAGACCTGAGTTACAGCTGCTGGACTTTGAGCAGATCTGAGATTTTAAAATCTCTCAGAAATCGCCGTTTTAGCTACAATAACTACAGAACAATTATACAGAGTAGAATAAATGAAACAGAGAAGTCTATTTAAACAAGAATATAACTTACAGTGATTGCTGAGTCAGTATCGATAGTGTCCTCACCGAGTCTGGATGCACACTCAGTTATTCTGATTTGAAATGCGCTATTTAAAATGTTTTTCGGCTGGGAAGCGTTTTGCACTTCACGCAATCAGCAGAGTCTTCCTACCTCTTGGAATGCACACTTGACGGGCGTGACTCACTGAGACCTGAGTTACAGCTGCTGGACTTTGAGCAGATCTGAGATTTTAAAATCTCTCAGAAATCGCCGTTTTAGCTACAATAACTACAGAACAATTATACAGAGTAGAATAAATGAAACAGAGAAGTCTATTTAAACAAGAATATAACTTACAGTGATTGCTGAGTCAGTATCGATAGTGTCCTCACCGAGTCTGGATGCACACTCAGTTATTCTGATTTGAAATGCGCTATTTAAAATGTTTTTCGGCTGGGAAGCGTTTTGCACTTCACGCAATCAGCAGAGTCTTCCTACCTCTTGGAATGCACACTTGAGGGGCATGACTCACTGAGACCTGAGTTACAGCTGCTGGACTTTGAGCAGATCTGAGATTTTAAAATCTCTCAGAAATCGCCGTTTTAGCTACAATAACTACAGAACAATTATACAGAGTAGAATAAATGAAACAGAGAAGTCTATTTAAACAAGAATATAACTTACAGTGATTGCTGAGTCAGTATCGATAGTGTCCTCACCGAGTCTGGATGCACACTCAGTTATTCTGATTTGAAATGCGCTATTTAAAATGTTTTTCGGCTGGGAAGCGTTTTGCACTTCACGCAATCAGCAGAGTCTTCCTACCTCTTGGAATGCACACTTGAGGGGCGTGACTCACTGAGACCTGAGTTACAGCTGCTGGACTTTGAGCAGATCTGAGATTTTAAAATCTCTCAGAAATCGCCGTTTTAGCTACAATAACTCCAGAACAATTATACAGAGTAGAATAAATGAAACAGAGAAGTCTATTTAAACAAGAATATAACTTACAGTGATTGCTGAGTCAGTATCGATAGTGTCCTCACCGAGTCTGGATGCACACTCAGTTATTCTGATTTGAAATGCGCTATTTAAAATGTTTTTCGGCTGGGAAGCGTTTTGCACTTCACGCAATCAGCAGAGTCTTCCTACCTCTTGGAATGCACACTTGAGGGGCGTGACTCACTGAGACCTGAGTTA
Source organism: Notothenia rossii (assembly GCF_949606895.1). Classification (NCBI taxonomy): domain Eukaryota; kingdom Metazoa; phylum Chordata; class Actinopteri; order Perciformes; family Nototheniidae; genus Notothenia; species Notothenia rossii. The sequence continues at coordinate 55,833,681 of NC_136904.1, read as the reverse complement.
CAGCTGCTGGACTTTGAGCAGATCTGAGATTTTAAAATCTCTCAGAAATCGCCGTTTTAGCTACAATAACTACAGAACAATTATACAGAGTAGAATAAATGAAACAGAGAAGTCTATTTAAACAAGAATATAACTTACAGTGATTGCTGAGTCAGTATCGATAGTGTCCTCACCGAGTCTGGATGCACACTCAGTTATTCTGATTTGAAATGCGCTATTTAAAATGTTTTTCGGCTGGGAAGCGTTTTGCACTTCACGCAATCAGCAGAGTCTTCCTACCTCTTGGAATGCACACTTGAGGGGCGTGACTCACTGAGACCTGAGTTACAGCTGCTGGACTTTGAGCAGATCTGAGATTTTAAAATCTCTCAGAAATCGCCGTTTTAGCTACAATAACTACAGAACAATTATACAGAGTAGAATAAATGAAACAGAGAAGTCTATTTAAACAAGAATATAACTTACAGTGATTGCTGAGTCAGTATCGATAGTGTCCTCACCGAGTCTGGATGCACACTCAGTTATTCTGATTTGAAATGCGCTATTTAAAATGTTTTTCGGCTGGGAAGCGTTTTGCACTTCACGCAATCAGCAGAGTCTTCCTACCTCTTGGAATGCACACTTGAGGGGCGTGACTCACTGAGACCTGAGTTACAGCTGCTGGACTTTGAGCAGATCTGAGATTTTAAAATCTCTCAGAAATCGCCGTTTTAGCTACAATAACTACAGAACAATTATACAGAGTAGAATAAATGAAACAGAGAAGTCTATTTAAACAAGAATATAACTTACAGTGATTGCTGAGTCAGTATCGATAGTGTCCTCACCGAGTCTGGATGCACACTCACTTATTCTGATTTGAAATGCGCTATTTAAAATGTTTTTCGGCTGGGAAGCGTTTTGCACTTCACGCAATCAGCAGAGTCTTCCTACCTCTTGGAATGCACACTTGACGGGCGTGACTCACTGAGACCTGAGTTACAGCTGCTGGACTTTGAGCAGATCTGAGATTTTAAAATCTCTCAGAAATCGCCGTTTTAGCTACAATAACTACAGAACAATTATACAGAGTAGAATAAATGAAACAGAGAAGTCTATTTAAACAAGAATATAACTTACAGTGATTGCTGAGTCAGTATCGATAGTGTCCTCACCGAGTCTGGATGCACACTCAGTTATTCTGATTTGAAATGCGCTATTTAAAATGTTTTTCGGCTGGGAAGCGTTTTGCACTTCACGCAATCAGCAGAGTCTTCCTACCTCTTGGAATGCACACTTGACGGGCGTGACTCACTGAGACCTGAGTTACAGCTGCTGGACTTTGAGCAGATCTGAGATTTTAAAATCTCTCAGAAATCGCCGTTTTAGCTACAATAACTACAGAACAATTATACAGAGTAGAATAAATGAAACAGAGAAGTCTATTTAAACAAGAATATAACTTACAGTGATTGCTGAGTCAGTATCGATAGTGTCCTCACCGAGTCTGGATGCACACTCAGTTATTCTGATTTGAAATGCGCTATTTAAAATGTTTTTCGGCTGTGAAGCGTTTTGCACTTCACGCAATCAGCAGAGTCTTCCTACCTCTTGGAATGCACACTTGAGGGGCGTGACTCACTGAGACCTGAGTTACAGCTGCTGGACTTTGAGCAGATCTGAGATTTTAAAATCTCTCAGAAATCGCCGTTTTAGCTACAATAACTACAGAACAATTATACAGAGTAGAATAAATGAAACAGAGAAGTCTATTTAAACAAGAATATAACTTACAGTGATTGCTGAGTCAGTATCGATAGTGTCCTCACCGAGTCTGGATGCACACTCAGTTATTCTGATTTGAAATGCGCTATTTAAAATGTTTTTCGGCTGGGAAGCGTTTTGCACTTCACGCAATCAGCAGAGTCTTCCTACCTCTTGGAATGCACACTTGAGGGGCATGACTCACTGAGACCTGAGTTACAGCTGCTGGACTTTGAGCAGATCTGAGATTTTAAAATCTCTCAGAAATCGCCGTTTTAGCTACAATAACTACAGAACAATTATACAGAGTAGAATAAATGAAACAGAGAAGTCTATTTAAACAAGAATATAACTTACAGTGATTGCTGAGTCAGTATCGATAGTGTCCTCACCGAGTCTGGATGCACACTCAGTTATTCTGATTTGAAATGCGCTATTTAAAATGTTTTTCGGCTGGGAAGCGTTTTGCACTTCACGCAATCAGCAGAGTCTTCCTACCTCTTGGAATGCACACTTGAGGGGCGTGACTCACTGAGACCTGAGTTACAGCTGCTGGACTTTGAGCAGATCTGAGATTTTAAAATCTCTCAGAAATCGCCGTTTTAGCTACAATAACTCCAGAACAATTATACAGAGTAGAATAAATGAAACAGAGAAGTCTATTTAAACAAGAATATAACTTACAGTGATTGCTGAGTCAGTATCGATAGTGTCCTCACCGAGTCTGGATGCACACTCAGTTATTCTGATTTGAAATGCGCTATTTAAAATGTTTTTCGGCTGGGAAGCGTTTTGCACTTCACGCAATCAGCAGAGTCTTCCTACCTCTTGGAATGCACACTTGAGGGGCGTGACTCACTGAGACCTGAGTTACAGCTGCTGGACTTTGAGCAGATCTGAGATTTTAAAATCTCTCAGAAATCGCCGTTTTAGCTACAATAACTACAGAACAATTATACAGAGTAGAATAAATGAAACAGAGAAGTCTATTTAAACAAGAATATAACTTACAGTGATTGCTGAGTCAGTATCGATAGTGTCCTCACCGAGTCTGGATGCACACTCAGTTATTCTGATTTGAAATGCGCTATTTAAAATGTTTTTCGGCTGGGAAGCGTTTTGCACTTCACGCAATCAGCAGAGTCTTCCTACCTCTTGGAATGCACACTTGAGGGGCGTGACTCACTGAGACCTGAGTTACAGCTGCTGGACTTTGAGCAGATCTGAGATTTTAAAATCTCTCAGAAATCGCCGTTTTAGCTACAATAACTACAGAACAATTATACAGAGTAGAATAAATGAAACAGAGAAGTCTATTTAAACAAGAATATAACTTACAGTGATTGCTGAGTCAGTATCGATAGTGTCCTCACCGAGTCTGGATGCACACTCAGTTATTCTGATTTGAAATGCGCTATTTAAAATGTTTTTCGGCTGGGAAGCGTTTTGCACTTCACGCAATCAGCAGAGTCTTCCTACCTCTTGGAATGCACACTTGAGGGGCGTGACTCACTGAGACCTGAGTTACAGCTGCTGGACTTTGAGCAGATCTGAGATTTTAAAATCTCTCAGAAATCGCCGTTTTAGCTACAATAACTACAGAACAATTATACAGAGTAGAATAAATGAAACAGAGAAGTCTATTTAAACAAGAATATAACTTACAGTGATTGCTGAGTCAGTATCGATAGTGTCCTCACCGAGTCTGGATGCACACTCACTTATTCTGATTTGAAATGCGCTATTTAAAATGTTTTTCGGCTGGGAAGCGTTTTGCACTTCACGCAATCAGCAGAGTCTTCCTACCTCTTGGAATGCACACTTGAGGGGCGTGACTCACTGAGACCTGAGTTACAGCTGCTGGACTTTGAGCAGATCTGAGATTTTAAAATCTCTCAGAAATCGCCGTTTTAGCTACAATAACTACAGAACAATTATACAGAGTAGAATAAATGAAACAGAGAAGTCTATTTAAACAAGAATATAACTTACAGTGATTGCTGAGTCAGTATCGATAGTGTCCTCACCGAGTCTGGATGCACACTCAGTTATTCTGATTTGAAATGACATGCATCCGCTAAGAAAAATAGTCCGTTGTTACCGTTTTTTAAACAGTCGTAATGAAACGGCAGCTCTCAGCTGTGTATTTACACAACTAATGGCTCATCAACCACAGCTCTCTCCCCCCGTTCCCCCCTGATCTTTCTTCTCCAGCAGCTAAATTAACTGTAGGTTACTCTGAGTGACCATAGACTGTATGTGACAAGCTTACAGTTAGTGACGTAACAACACCATAAAAGCTGGTGGGTTGAAAGCAATACGGGAGGTAAAAATAACTAGAATAATTGTGATTCATTTATTGTGGCTTTTATGTTTTTAGGTATAAAATGTTATGTAATTCAGGCTTATAGTTCACCCTTCTCTAAAAGCCTTCAACAATGACAATATTCATTGTAATTTAATAAATCCTTCTAACACACATTGTAAAAAATTGCCTACTGTAAATTAAGAAATCATTCCAATATGTACATCTTCTGATGTAACAACAATAACATTATAAATAGTAACATAGCTGAACATGGTATTGCACATTTAGCTTTGAGTGTTACTGACCTGAGATGTTTTTATTACATGAATTAAGGTGACTGAGGCTTTTTAACATACAGGGATGCAAACTCATCAGGTATGAAAAAGGTGACACGGATCCGAGCCCCCGGCTCGCCCACCCCACAGAATATCGGCTTTAAAATGAGGAATAACAGAGGATATTAGCAGAACAACTAAAGCAGCAGTGTTAATAATAACAGAAACGCCAAAGAGTCACATCTAATAGAAATATATAAAAGCATTTATTTTAAATTGTGTAGCAGTCAGTTTATAATTTTGGCAGCACTGTTGAGCATTTTGAAAATGTATTTTCATGCCTCTGTGCAAGGCTTAGTCTTTCTATCTTTATAGCCACATGGTGTAAAGTAACTAAGTTCATAAACTCAACAAGTACTAAATTTGGGCACAATTTTGAGATACTTGTACTTTATTTAAGTATTTCAATGTTTTGCTACTTTGTTCTTCTACCCCACTACAGTTCAGAGGTACATGCTGTACTTTTCCTCCACTCCATGTATGTAATACCTTTAGTTAATTTACAGATGTGGATTAATTAAGTGAAATATAATCAAGTGTTAAATCAGACTTTAGTTCCACCTGGAGTAAATCCACAAGCTACCCTGCAGTATACAAAGTCATTCAAACTAGCTGCACCTTTACCAGCTTTGAGAACACTTTCATGATCAATCATTATAAAACATATCATATATATTATTCTGAAATGGAACAATCTGCACAATGACTACTTTTACTGTCGCTACTTTCACTATATTTTGATGAGAATGCTTTTCTACTTTTACTTGAGTAACATTTTGAATGCAGGACTTTTACTGTAACAGAGTATTCCTACACTCTGGTACTTCTACTTTTACTCAAGTACAAGATCTGAGTAATTTTACTCTAGTACAAGATCTGAGTACTTCTCCTTTTACTCAAGTACAAGATCTGTGTGCTTCTACTTTTACTCAAGTACAAGATCTGAGTTCTTCTACTTTTACTCAAGTACAATATATATATATATATATACTTATACCACCTCTGTTTATAGCCTATGAAAAAAACTATTAGAAATAGAAGGCAAAAGCTAACGTTAGCAGATAGTGACAATGTATGCTAGCTAGCTAGCTTAACGATTCCTTAAATAATATTGCCACAGAAAAACTTTTCAGTTCACATCACGCTCTGACGCTCCGACAGGGAGCTCTGCTCTGAACACCTGAACGGCCCGTTCTAACAGCTGTTCACCAGCGGTCCAGTCTGTGCCACAGTGATTCCGGACGCACAGTTAATATTAACGAACGCACCCGTAGGTAATGTAGCTGCTGAAGCTAGACCATCATGTCGGAGCAGCAGAGTCTTATTATACATCCATGAGAGCAGAGCCAACAGGCAGGAAGACTCGAGCAAACAGCTCGCACTTCATTATAATATATAAAAAAGAACACCACGCGTGTCATGATGGCACATAACAGCTCACGGCCGCAGATTACTCCGGGTCCCAGAACCCCCCATACCCCAAAAATATTTTTATTGCATATCTACATGAATCACACAAACGACCTATTTTGGATTCAAAACGGCGAATTTCGCCGAAAGGTGACAAGTTTGCATCACTGAACATAGACAGAGCACAACTGAAACATAACATCTGAGATGTAACAACATAATACACTTGTGGGGATGCAGTTTGGGATGTGAGGAGTGAGGGACACGGCTTAGAACGGGCGTGTCGCCTGGCAGGACAGGAGAGTGTGTGCACCAGTCTGCCTTGATCTATGAATTCATGTCCGTGACACTCACTGCTGCCCACAGCTGTTTTATAGAAGGAAAACCTTCACTTCATGGAAGTGTTTTAACCACACACACCTCTACACACACACATGACGGGTGTTATTTTCCACATAAGGAACAAGTCGCTGCAAATTATCTCGCTTATTACATGGCCACATTCTCAACAAAGTAACGACATTACTCCCAATATTAATTTAAATGTTTTTATGGATTTAGAAAATGTTTTTATTGATTTAAAAAATAGTTGTATTGATTTAAAAAATAGATTTATGTATTGATTTAAATTTACATGCATCCGCTAAGAAAAATAGTCCGTTGTTACCGTTTTTTAAACAGTCTGAATGAAACGGCAGCTCTCAGCTGTGTATTTACACAACTAATGGCCCATCAACCACAGCTCTCTCCCCCCCTCCCCCCCTGATCTTTCTTCTCCAGCAGCTAAATTAACAGTAGGTCACTCTGAGTTACCATAGACTGTATGTGACAAGCTTACAGTTAGTGACGTAACAACACCTTAAAAGCTGGTGGGTTGAAAGCAATACGGGAGGTAAAAATAACTAGAATAATTGTGATTTATTTATTGTGGCTTTTATGTTTTTAGGTATAAAATGTTATGTAATTCAGGCTTATAGTTCACCCTTCTCTAAAAGCCTTCAACAATGACAATATTCATTGTAATTTCATAAATCCTTCAACCACAGCTCTCTCCCCCCCTCCCCCCCTGATCTTTCTTCTCCAGCAGCTAAATTAACTGTAGGTTACTCTGAGTGACAAGCTTACAGTTAGACACAACTCTGCCATTGCAAGTGACCCTCAGTTAGTTGACTTTTATGTTCAACTGCTAAATTTGTTACTGATAAAAAAAGGGCTTCTACTGTACCTAATTACCTTAACACTAGAACCGCCAGAGGTTTTTGTATAGGCCTACCTAAACCTGTCAAATCCCGCTATTAGAATGCAATTTTCAACAACATAGGGTGCTACATAACACACTTTCAGGAAAAGTCACGGACTGGGAGACTTCAATATTTTATTGAAAAAAAGTTACATTGCACACACACACACACACACACACACACATCACACAAATTGACTCGATTGGCGGTTCTAGTGTTAAATAAACTCACTAATTAATTAAACCAGTTCAATACGCCTTATTGTTATCATTCTTTATGAGCGCTGAAGTAGTCTTAAAATCAGATCTGTTTTTTTAAATGAAATCTGACGGCAGGCAGTTAGCTCTGATCACCTATGATAAATGCGCCACACCTAATCTGGCCATTCAGCCACAGAGGTCCCTCTATACAAATCAAACTGTAGACGGTGTGAAAGCACCTATTGTTTTAAATAATGGTCGGAATGGGACCTGTGAGCCTTCTGAATTACCGTGGGACAGACAGCACATTCTAAACTAAAATGTTCAATCAATAAAGTAACATCTCATCTTATCTTATCTTAATAATATCTTCATATTAATAATAATAATAAATCATACAGTATGTGTCCGAAAGGGAGCAGGAGGAAGCAAACACAAAAATATACAAAAAATATACTGTTTATTAAAGCAAACGATTGTAAAAGTATGAGCATAACAAATAAAGAAGTGTAATGTAAACATTTACATTATGATTATTTAATATATAAAGACTATATATTATTGAATTACAAGATTAGATATACTTTAGTTGATCTAAAATATTGATGTGTTCAAATGCTCTTCAAAACACAACTGAAAGTCCATGAAACTTGTCTTTCTGTATTTGTGAATGAAGCGCCATCTCCTGGTTAAAACCTGAAATTGAAAATCTGGCAACGCCCTCTTGGAAAATAGTGGGAGGGCTTAACATTCCTCTATACTGGTCTTTGGCAGGTCGTAGGCAGGAAGCTGTAAACTGGAGTATGAAATTCAGTGCTACATCTCTACTGTCATCAAATGTCTTTCTATTATGAATTTAAATTAAATGTACATCCCCATAATGATCTGAACAGTCTATGGCTTTTACTTTTTTACCAGGCTAGTTATAAGATGTTGTCTAAATTAAATTCTATCTCATTACATTACTATGTTTTAGCTGAACTGTAATATGTTCTTTCTACATTTCAAACCTCAGTTACTTTAATACCTGTTGAAATATTACAAAATTGTTTCATTATCACAGGTCACCTTCTTTGGTATTCCCATTCTGGAATTACCTCTCTCAGTAGCCCCTTGGCCACTGATTCTGCATCTGTGTTACCTGTTATAACTCAATCAATATTACAAACATGTCAACATTTTTAAGGAAACCTCTCGTTTCCCTTGGAGCTCCAGAATAATCTGTTAGTCTAAAAACATGCTCGGTTAGTCATTGTTTTAGAATCATGCAGTTGCACTGATCACATGCAGACATACATTCATACTCACACTGTCAGTCAGGGTCAAAGGTAATTTGGTCTCAGTCTTTTTGGCCATGTGTCGTGCTCTGCAGAGACTTTAATATTCTACTAGCTGGAGTTGTACTAGTGACATCATTGTGTTGATGTCAACCAATGCAACAAAGTTTTTGTCGTGTTCGCAGCACCATTTTTTTCAGATGTTTAACCAACAAATTATCAATACACTTTATTAATATACCGCCCCTAGGAAACAATACCTGACAAATGTTCATGCAAGGCATTCTTAAGTGAACCTGCAGAAAACGGCCTTTTGAATTAATATTCCAAATTAATCAATAATAATAACAATAATCCATTTTATCAATTTGTTTACCCTTAGAAGTGAACATACCTCATAATGTTACATCAGGATGTTAAACTAAGCTTTGGCCAAATCAATCATTATTACTGTTTCAGATTTAACTGGTGGTTGAACAAACACAGCCTTTTTTTGTTTACATCATGCAAACCACTAACATATTTTTCCAATATCAGCATCAGTCTTGTTACTCTAAAATTACTTCTTAAATAGGAATATTAGAAATGAAACAAATATTTAATCTTCAGAAATGTTCTTAACAAATGGAGAGTAATGCCATCTCTCTATCTAGTGAATAGCCAACATATTAAAAAAAATGTCAGATATATAAAAATAAGCCTAAATACTCTTTTACTATTAAAGTCTAAAGCTAGACCTAAGCTGAACAGTTTTTTAATGGACAATTTAATCTAAAAACTAAACAAAACTGGACTTGTGTTCTTGTTATGTGTTCTTCAAAATACATTAGTAAATACCTTGTGAAGTATTCACAATATAACTAATCCTCTCTAGGATATGAAATCCATTCATCTTTAACCAGATACTATTTCCCTATTTATTTTTAGTTCATGATAACAATGGTATAACGTCCACACGTTTACCCATAGCTAGTCACTATGTCAAGATTATCATGTGTGACATAATAATCAGATGTCTTGTTTGCCAAACAAGGATATTAAACTTTAATCTTTTCAGTATTCAAGACATCATTAAACAATCAGCCTCCTTTCCTAAACGCTTAAGCATATCGTTCTACACCACCTTCTGATAAACTCTTGCACAGTTATGCTGTAAAATCATCGCATGATTTCTTCAGAGTCTGAACAGACTGAGACCAGCCTGTCTCAAGATCTTGTCATATTGAGAACAGTCAATGATTCATTGTCCTCTTCAGCTGTAGTCAGTGGCAGGGCCCCCAAAAAGCTAGAACCGGCCCTGGTCAGTTGGCTCCAAGGAAACTCTCTCTGGCATTGGGATGTCCTGAGGGTGAAGGGACCTCTGGATCAATGTGATACAATCAGCAGACACACGTTGTCCTCTGTACAGCAGAAATCCCCAAAAACTGCAGTACCTCTTCACACCACTGTTGCCTTGACAACGAGGCACAAGCAAACTGTCAATACCTCCTCAGAGATGCGTTCTTTGCACAGTTCTTCTGTTTGCAATGAGCAACATTTCACCAACACACTGATTCAGAGTACAACCCAAAGGTGGCGCACAACTATCCAATGCTGCTGTAATCACAGCAAATCAGCTACTGAGAAAAACTCAATGTAAATCTCTCCCCCAGCGGGTGACAATATAAAACAGCTGAGTGTATATGGTCAGGAATGCTGAAACATGTGAATGTTAAAACCAATCAATGGTAACAGTTTTCCTATTCTTCATTACTTCAGTTCTAAGTTAATAGGCAAAACAAAGACACCTTTCTTAACCACTATAGATTAATCTTTTATCTACTTGCTTATTCTATTATTTTTCAAATTGTTTATCAAAGTTGTGTGTTACAAGCATGGTTAGATTTGTAACAGAATACAAAACTAACTGTATATGTATACTGTATATGTGAAGCGCTATATATTTAAAACAAGTAATCTGACTACAGTTAATGAATATATTTTTGGAACACATTAAGGAATTATTACAAAATGTAATCTTCATTATTACTAAAGCTGAAACCTAAATAAATCATCACGGAACAGTTTTCTGTCCTTATTACTTAATTGTTTCAATAAAAACTAAAAAACATTGTGAAAACTCCTCCTTTGAGAACATCTCAACACTTTTATTCCATCTAAGCACGAATGTTTATGACAAACTCGTCCTATTAATCCAAAACGGTCTGTAATGGTATCAATTGTGAACTTTTCTTAATATTAATTGTAAATGCAACGTATGTTCTCTTTAGAACAAAGACAGGATAGTTGCAGCTGAAACTGGTTAATAGCAATGTTCTGTTAACCTAGATAAGCCTGTTGTTCTTATATCTAGTAAATATATTCGTATCTTATGTTACTCATAAAACAATATGACATTTTCCAGAATATTAGTTAACTTTATATAACCTGTACTCTCTCTATACTTCTTCAAACCATCTGACTTTTCTCTCTCTCTTCCTCTCTGCGCCCTGCAGCTTCCGGCTCCTGTCCACAAGTTTCTCATAAATCACCCCTTTGTGTAACCGTGTGAGATGGCTGGAGCAAAACCTCGTGCTGTCATGCTTAAACATTAACAGATTCCCTCTGACTGACAAACTTACAAAAACCTTCTTTTTACTTTCTACTCCTTCATCATGAACTTAAAAACACCATTGTGGTGAATCGTTTACGTTTTCAGTTTCCTATCTACTTTAAACAACCATCAACTGAGAGTAACTGTATATGATAAATACAACTCCTAAATAACATTACAATATATATTTCCTCCAGTGAGTTCGTTATTTCATGTCTAACAAATTCTCCTCTTTCTATGTCTTATTCTAGGTGGAAAAATCCACCTATTATATTTAATTTGAATAAAACCTTAACTTTAATGTACTTCATATACTCAGTAAATCTCTTTTTACTTTCCCCTAAGGTTACTGTATGTGATATAATTTTTCCTTGAAGTATAATTAAGTACAATCCTTAGTTAATGACAAATACCATGAAATTCTCAATGCAATGCAACGGTATCAATCAGTTCTCAAAGACTATGTTTAAATAGCAGCAAATCATTGTTTCTTATTTATTTCAATATATCTACCACTTCAAATTACACATCGATCTGTTAATTTTCAATGTATTTCCTTCCAACTTCAGGCATTAGAGAAAAAAAAGAAAAAGCAAACACACTCCGGGCTGCTGCTGCTCTTGAGTGGAAAAAAGGGGGGGGGACTCTCACAGACAAATACTGACACCCCCCCTCTCTCCCCCACTGCAGCTCTCAGCCTTTTTAGGAGAAGGGGGGCTTCTTTCAACAATTAACACTTCTGCTATCCTTTTATTCAATTTTTCTGCCTGAACCCACTGTTCTCGTAAACTCTTAACTCACGCTCCTCTCGTTCAAATTCTCCCTCTATTATGACTTCGTATCTATTCATCTGACTAAGGCTGTTTCATGTTCAATAATATATTCTATTTATTCACCTGGTACATAAATATATCCTCCTCACTGTCTGTGCAGCTTTTAAGATGCGCTATTTCTTTCAACAGAATGGGAGTTAACCCAAACAGACTTATAACGCACCTCCCGCCCCATGAGCGTCGGATCTGTTATTTAATTTAGTCTTAGATGCAGACTCAATACTAGCACCTTCAACTAGCTGCCGTGCGGGACTCTATACCCGCAACCAACCCTACTCTGGCTTATAACGCACCTCCCGCCCCATGAGCGTCGGATCTGTTATTTTGATTAGTCATGAATGGAGACTCAATACTACCATTTGACTCCCCCAGGAAGTATAGCTTGTGAGGACTCGATACCTTCACTTAAGCTAGGGACTCTATACCCTTCCAGCCGTTAGAGACTCAATACCCTACGCTGAAATACTTTGCTGTTTCACTTTTATATGTATATAACTTTCCTACCTACCTAAAATATGTATTGCATATTCCACCGTAACAACTATGACACCGGAATATCTCTGACAACTCTAAAATGTGGGTTATATAGCCAATTACAGATGTTTGATAATCACAGTTGCCTGCTCACCTTTTCAGTTGTAGGATCCTAGTTGTCAGAGATTATTCTAGGCATCTTCTCCGGACTACTCCGTCCGCTGGCTGCTAGTGTTTTCCTCTAAAAAACCCTACTCATGACGTCACCACTTCGGCACGTCCTCACGTCGCCACCTCATGACATCATCACGTCAGGTCCACCAAATTGTTGAGGCAGAATCTCTGCTTTGCACGATCCTCTATGAGTTTGTTTTAAAAGAAGGAAAAGTCAAAGCACCAGGATAAGGGTTAAACAATAATCTGCTTTAATGGTAGAAACATACAATACATCACCTAATCACGAAGCACTCTGCAGAGTACTCCGGGCTCAGGTTCTACCACCGTGTGAGACACGTCTCAGGAACGGCAAGTCAAAAACAAGAGCGCTGATCTTCAAAATGATCACAACATTTATACACAGGTGGGGAGGAGTTTTATCGCTTGCTCTTCCCTAGCTATTTGTTATTGGCGAGTTCACTTCTGAGCGAGCTAGCCTTTGAGTTGGCAGTGTTCCATTGGTCGGTTTCCCTTCTGGGCGGGACCCCAGGTAGTGAGTCAGCAGTTTGTTGATTCCATCTGTTGCTTCTGTGCGCGTATGTGTGTGTGTGTGTCCCTCTGCCCTTAGGCAGATCCTCCAATCAATGATTTGGAGTCATGACAGAGGACTCGTTGACAGGACACATACTCATTCCCCCTAAACATCTTCAACACACACACACATCCTATCATGTATCTTATCACACAACAGTCACCTGTTTTTCTCTATGAAAGCCATATTTTTAAATATCCAAACGCCATCGCCCCATGACATCTTTAGGATTAGGTAAATAACAAAGCTTAACTGTTCCCATGGCCTAAGGCCTTCCCTGAACTTCCCTTCACCCCAAAGTCAGCTTACTTTAGAATGAATACAGACATTAATGAGAACAAAATACTCTTTTGGGGGTCTGTAGGAGATAAATCATTAATTCTACAAGACTTTAACTGCCTTATATCTGAAAATGTATCTGGGAATTCCCCTGTTAATTGCAAAAACCGTGGATGATTAACAGAGAGACCCTAACACTCTCCTGATATTCTGGGAACTGCAAAGCAGATGTCAAAGGTCATTTCTATTATACCTAACCACAGATAGCCAAAAAACCACCCTTTTGATTACACATAAAAGTGGAAGAAAAGACTATTGCGCTATATTTAAAAGAGGAAAAATGTACTTTGTCCCTTCAAATTTTTTACACACGAATATATATATAAGGTGACATTAAAATAAATATATCACAGCATCCATCTTTTTTTAAATGCCAACAGGAGAACAATGAGAATTTTTTTCTGTTAAGATCAACGATTAAACCCTTAACCCCCCCCCCATGTTGAGATAGTAATCATATTATAATATTCCTTTATAGGCATTAATTTACCACATTAAAACACTCATGGTATTGCCTCAGGTTGCCTTGGTTTAATTCGTTAAACTAACCGCAACCATGGAAACGAGAATATTTAGTCTGAAACTTTATGAAACCATTACTAACGGCTTCAGATTGGACTGAAACATGCCCATGGCTGGAAATATAACTGGCATTTAATACTAAATCAGGTATGGTGAAGATGAAATGACATAAGAACCATTGGCAAATAACTGTTTATTCCTTAAAGCAGAAACAATTGAGTGATCATCTTAATTCTGGAAGAATACTAAACCTTACTCTAAGACCTGAGACACATTTTCTGATCATGATGTTGCTTTTGTCTGATGCTCTTTCTTGGTCAGCATCAAGTACTTTCTTTACTAATCTCAGCATTGCCAAGAGTGATTTTTACTTCTTGATCTTTATGTGTATGATGCTTAACTTTACTGACTCGCAATAAATGATTTAATATAAAGCGTAGAAAGCATTGTGATCCAGTCTCATCTGGTTGGTGACGTCCTGTTCATGTAAATTCTCTGCCTCTGCTGATCATTCACACCACACTGTCCACAGCTTTCATACTTCTAAAGGAGAAAGTTCCTGAGGACTGTCTGATGAACTGGTACACAGTTTCTGAAAGGACCCATTGTATTTACATAAAAACTTTAAGCACCAGAAACAAACGTCTAGTCCGGTCCATTGTGCTGCAGACTGCTATCAGATAACAGCAACACGCCAACCTTCACGCCACTAATGACAATAGTGTAGGCATACTGCTGCTGCTGAGTTGCTAGCCTAACTCTAACCCGTGAACGTTACAACAAAACTATAGGCATATATATATTATAGTTCATAACAGGTGATGTCAAAGCTATGAACTGCATTGTTGTAGTTTAGCTGCAATATAGGCTAAATGTAACATCTAACATTTACAAAAGTAACCTGTAATACTTACCTTATTTAAGACTAGATGCCGTTTGCATGATGGAGAGCAGCGAGGTGATGAAGGGACCTTTGAAGACAGCGCCACTGCAGCGCATGCGCACTTCTTATCTCATAATTATGACTTTCTTATCTCATTATGACTTTTTATCTCATTATTTCAACTTTCTTTTCTCATAATTATGACTTTTTATCTCATTATGACTTATCTCATTATTATGAATTTTTATCTCATGACTTTTTATCTCATGACTTTTTATCTCATTATTATGACTTTTTATCTCATTATGACTTATCTCATTATTATGAATTTTTATCTCATGACTTTTTATCTCATGACTTTTTATCTCATTATTATGACTTTTTATCTCATTATTATGACTTTTTATCTCATGACTTTTTATCTCATTATTATGACTTTTTATCTCATAATTTCGACTTTCTTATCTCATAATTATTACTTTTTTTCTCATAATTTCGACTTTTTTATCTCATGATTATGATTTTTCATGGGGATTTTAATTTTTTTAAGTGGCGGAAATGGGCTTCCATAATATGACGATCACTACGTGACAAAAGTTCTCAAAACTGTTTCTAGTCTTAGGTATTTTCAGACAAGTGGCTACTTAAATCAATCTTACTAACTGCTGTCTGTGCAATTTACTCCGCGAGTTGGCGGACTTTATTTGGCTTACTTTAACATCATTTTTCATGGTGGGGCTAAGCCATTTCTTGGTATGGCTGTAGCCTACCCCATCCATACCCTGGAGCCGCCACTGCGTTTTACTGAGGAAGAGGTTATATAACATGTTATTGAGGTAAACTTCCAGGCTAGGAGTATAATACAGACAGCAGCTCCGGCTAACAGCAGACACTTCGAAGCTAGCTCTAACCAAGCGTTAGCACAGTTATCCTTTACCTCACCTTAAGCTACAACTCGTATAGCAGTGGTATTCTTTTTGATGAATAATCCATAGTATGTTGAGTGGATTATATCATTAGGGACTTCACATGAATTGTTGCTGGGTTGCTTGTTATTTGAATGTGTGAAGGCCAACAGGAGCTGACGTCATGTTAGCGTTACTCCAGCTGAGGATGCAGATGTTTTGTTAACAAAGATCCTGTGTAAGAAATATGAGTTTGCATTTAATAATAACAGGCACCTTTCCAATGAGACATGCTGTGTATGCAGGGTAACATGCAGGTGCCCACCTTGTCTACAGCCCGGGAGCGCTTTTGGTTTCCATACAGCAGCTACCATGCTTCTTCTCCTTCTTCATGTTTATAGGCTGCACAAGATGGCGTCTATCAACTTCCGGTTCATTGAGTGTGCGGTTGTAAACTTCCGGTCTACGGTAGAGCGGTAGAGGAAAGAGCAATAGATAGCGTATAGATAGCAATAGATAGCGAGAGAGATGGCGTATAGATATTACATAGGCACTATTTTACACTCGATGTCTCCAAGACCTACCGAAGGTTAACATCAGTGATGTACATCGGCTGGTACAAGCGGCAGGCTAAGCCCCGAAGAGCAAAAGAGAAAAGGGGTTCAAGATGTAGCTACATATCCAGTTACGTCGACAATTATGAAGGTAAGTGACAAACAAAGCTGTAATTACTGGCTAACTTGACAGTCTTGGTACAGTGTAAAGCGTTTTAATGATGTACTATTACGTTTTTTTGGATAACATGAATGATATCCAATTCCCCACAGTTTCAATCGAAGATCTACCTTCAGGGAGAGTGAGCGTCAGGGCTAGCTGTTACAGGTCCGTGAGAAAGCATGAAAAGCCTCACGATCTCAGAGTAGGGAGGAAAATAAAAAGTGTTCATCGGTTCAAAGCCTCAATCAGGTTCATGTTCTGGGGTTTTGAAGTGGCTAGAGTAGGTAACTGAGGTTACCTACTGTTAGCCCAGCTTCTATGAGTAAATGGCGCAGCCCTCTAAGGCTATCGCTATTGGGTAATCCCCCTGCGCCCCTGCGCAGCACTGAAACACTTGTAGTCCACGCCCACCTGCAAGGTGGGCCCCACCCTCGGGCCTCCTTCCGGTATAAATAGGAAGGAGACCCGGCAATCTGCTCCCATACCAAATAACTTTTCTTCAGCTATTCGTAGAGCCAGTGGGGCCCAGCGCTTAGAGGGCTGCGCCATTTACTCATAGAAGCTGGGGTTACAGTAGGTAACCTCAGTTCTATTTCGTATATGGCTTCGCCCTCTAAGGCTATCGCTCTTGGGTTAAGGGCGAAGCATGATGTAGTCTGCGCCCCACTGGGTCCGCCCGGCACTAGAAGCACAGAAACACCTGCTAAATAACACCCCATGCCTGTTGTGCCATGCGTAATGGCGCATCACCGTCCCTGGAACATAGCAAAACATGCCTATCTTCCCGACGGGGTGAAGGCTGGGAACAATACATACCGGCCGCTTTGAGAAAGTAGAGACGAAGGTCCCACCTTGCCCAGCGATCATAGAGGGGGAACAGCAGCTCTCTGCGTGTCAGACAGGTAGGAGAGCGCCCAGCTGGATCCCTGACGTCACTCACTCTGACAGGACACCCAGTACAGGGTGTGTCGGAGAGGAATGGGAGACATCCCTCAAATAAAAATGAATAAACGAACAGGGGGAAGACCAAGATGCAGCAGTGCAAATATCTTCCACTCCACATTCCTCCGTGCAAAGCCGTGGAGGAGGAAATTCCTCTGGTGGAGTGCGCATTGATGTTCTCCGGGGGCTCCACCCCAGAGGAGACATGCCTGTGACACAGCCTCACACAGCCAGTGTGACAGCCGTTGTGCAGACAGAGGTTGCCCGATCAAGCGCTCTCTATAGTGCACAAACAGGTGCTGAGAATGGCGCAAGGCAGCCGTGCGCGCCACATAGCAAGACAGCGCGCGCACAGCACAGAGGAGATGGGACGTGGCTTCTTCCTCCGACCTGTGAGGAGGGGGAAAGAAGCCATCCAAGGTGATCACTCTCGACTCTAAAGAGCTTGTGATGACCTTTGGCATAAAACAGCCGAACTGCCATCTCCTTGGATCCGGAGGCATGACGGAGCCACAGAGAGAGCAGACAAATCACTCACCCTTTTCGCTGATAGAGCCACAAGTAATACTACTTTGGCTGATAACAGTTTAAGGGGAACCTGGTCGAAAGGTTCAAATGGGGCTTTGCTTAGTGTGCGTAAAACCAAAGCCAAATCCCACTGATGCGCCAGTGCGCATGGCACAGGTCTGAGTCTCGTATACTCCTCGCATAACACGGCTGCTGCGCTCTCCGAGCCCCTCGGTTCAATTAGCCGGGAATATACATTGCTCTGATAAGAGCAACATGTGTGCGCGCCCAGAACAGCAGCCGCCTAGCTGCATTCAGAAGCTGCGCAGATCGTACTCCTCCCTGGCGATTGAGGTAGGCTGCTTCCATAGCCGTGGCCTGTTGTCTGTGCAAATCAACACATGTTTGATTGTACAACGGGGCGACTCCCCCGTTCTTTTCCGAGATTTAGAAAAATAGCGGGGGTAAAAACCGCGCAAGACACTGTTCCTGGGATGACAGGAGTGTTTCTTGTATCCCATGGAACTGCTGGGGGGAGAGGCTTCTCTGTGAAGTGCCATAATGGTCGTCATGGTGACGAGCCACGCCATCGCCGCCGCTGCCCGTGAGGCAAAAGGGCTGCGAGGGAGTTTCCACACGCTGCATTTCACTCCGTCTCTCATCCTGAGGCGCGTACACGCCCAGGGGATGAGAGGTGTGTGCATGCTGTCCACACGAGGCGTTATAACGGTGCTCGTGGGTTATTATGACCGTGTGTAGGAGGCATATCTGGGACAGAGGAATGCCGCGAGCTCTGCAGTTTATAAACCAATAGGTTAAAACAGCAGGCTTCTGCAGCGAATGAACCACCTCTGGAGTGTCCCCCTGTTGGAAGAGACCCAAGGGGATCATCACGTGACCAGCTGACGTCAACGCCGAGCAGCTGCGTCACGGAGAGGGCTGTGTGGGTTGTGACACGCCGGAGGAGAGCTGTCAGTTCCTCCCCTCGCTGCCGCGAGGGTCGCACTCTCATGCTGGCTGAGTTTAACTCCACTCCCAGATAAACGATTGTCTGAGAGGGAAGAGGACAGCTCTTCTTCCAATTTATTATGAAACCCAGTGTTACGGCTGCTGCCTTCCTGGTCGTCTGAGTGTTTTCAGCTGTGTGTGTTCTATGTAAATGAGCTGTGCGGTTGGCCTCCCGGCATTGGCTGCCATCTCCTGGTCCGCCCCTGAAGATTGCGATTGGAGCACGCCGGGCCCGACGCACTCCAATCGCGGCGCACAGCCGGCGCACACCTGCTGGAGATTACTACAAAGCTTGGGGACAATCATCATTCTGGAGGCTCTGTTGAGGAACAGACGCCTCTCGCTATTTGCTCGTCGTTCTGTGTTTAACTTGTGTGGACCTTGTTATTGTGATTAGAAGTATTGTTGTGATTAGATGTGCTTAGATTAGTTTGATTAGATATGCTTAGATTAGTTTAGTATTGTTTGACTGTTGCCCTCTGTGTTTTCTTACAGCCTTCCTTTGCTAGTTATACCACTTTTACAGTGAGGTTTTGTTTCCTTCTTTATTTAGTGTGAGTATTTAGTTACCCTGTATGTGTTTAGACTCACTTTTTAGAGTCCTCCCTTAGTTTGGTTGCGCATGTAAACTTGCGCCCTTGTGGCCACTTTTGTTTGTGGCAATTTGTTTGTTTCAGGCTGCTTGCCTGCCATTTTGTTGACCAGCTGTTTAAAATAAACCACTTATAATTATACCAATTCCAATCTGGTCGTGTCGTTTCCTTTTGGTTCCCCTAGCCCAATAGGGAACGTAACACCCAGGCTTTGACAGATGCGATACGAGATGTACCGTCTGTAAAGCGACTTCCTCCCTGGAGCGAGCCAGCAAATAGCAGGTCGTCCAGAGAAAAACCACACTCTCATCCCTCCTCTGTGTAGTGGCTCCAGCCTTCTCTACACCAAAATGCGAGGAGCCAGGAAATATCCGAACGGCAGACGATTGTCTGGTCTGGTATTCCCTGAATGGAAAACGCAGCAATTTCCTGTGTTTCGGGATGATGGGTACGTGGAAACATGCATCCTTCAGGTGGAAGTGAACCAGTCTTCCTGGTGAACACATTCCAGCACCTGTTTGATCGTCAGCATGTGGAATACTGACAGATCGAGGATGTCTCATTCCCCCAGTCTTTTTCGGGATTAGAAAAATAACGGGAGTGAAAACCCCTGATTTTCCTCCCTTTGCGGAACCCTGGAAATATCCTCTTTCAACAGGAGTTCCAGCAGCTCGGATTGGAGCGTAAGACATAGCTTCTGGGAGGACAGGAGTTTTTCCTGTATCCCATTGAACTGTGGGGGGGGGGGGGGGGAGGGGAGGGGAGAGAGGCGAACTGCAGGACGTATCCTCTGCTGATCAGCCTGCTCATCCATCTGTCCATCAGACACACGCGCTGCCACTCTGAGAAACACTCTAAGAGCGGGCGCACATGCTCGAGATGTTCTGTGGTCGTCATGGCAACGAGCCACGCCAGGGAATGGAGGTGTGTGCAGTGCTGCCCACATGAGGCGTTATAACGGCGCTCATGGGTTTATTATGACCGTGTGTAGGAGGCGTATCTCGGACAGAGGAATGCCGCGAGCTCTGCAGGTTATTAACCGAGGTTAAAACCGGCAGGCTTCTGCAGCGAGCCCTGCTGTCTACTTAATCAACAGATTAGTGGCAGCCGGCTTAATTAGCGAGCTCTGCAGGTTATTAACCGATGGGTTAAAACCAGCAGGCTTCTTGCAGCGAGCCCTGGCGCCGTGGCGCTGCAGGCGCTGCCGCTGGAGGCACTCAGCCTGGAATACTGCTCATTCCCCCGTTCTGGCTTCTCTGTGATGCCATTGCCCTCGCCGCCACTGTGAGGCGAAAGGGCTGCGAGGAAGCCTCCACACGCTGCGTTTCACTCCGACTCTCATCATGAGGCGCGTACACGCTCAGGAGATGGATCGAGGTGTGTGCAGTGCTGCCCACATGAGGCGTTATAACGGCGCTCATGGGTTTATTATGACCGTGTGTAGGAGGCGTATCTCGGACAGAGGAATGCCGCGAGCTCTGCGGGTTATTAACCGAGGTTAAAACGGGCAAGCTTCTGCAGCGAGCCCTGCTGGTAATCAACAGATTAGTGGCAGCCGGCTTAATTAGCGAGCTCTGCAGTTAATTAACCGAGGTTAAAACCAGCAGGCTTCTGCAGCGAGCCCTGGCGCCGTGGCGCTGCGGGCGCTGCCGCTGGGGGCACTCAGCCTGGAATACTGCTCATTCTCCCGTTCTGGCTTCTCTGTGATGTGCTGTAATGGTCGTCATGGTGACGAGCCACGCGATTGCCCTCGCTGCCGCTGCCCGTGAGGCGAAAGGGCTGCGAGGACACCTCCACACGCTGCGTTTCACTCCGGCTGTCACCATGAGGCGTGTACACGCTCAGGGGATGGAGGTGTGTGCAGTGCTGTCCACATGAGGCGTTATACCGGTGCTCATGGGTTATTATGACCGTGTGTAGGAGGCGTATCTCGGACAGAGGAATGCCGCGAGCTCTGCAGGTTTATTAACCGATAGGTTAAAACCAGCAGGCTTCTGCAGGGAGCCCTGCTGTCTACTTAATCAACAGATTAGTGGCAGCCGGCTTAATTACCGGCTCCGCTTCCTTGGAGGCTCTCGCGGAGCAGATCAGGAGCGGGGGAGCCTCACTCCCCTTTGACTCGCCGCCGGGAGACCCTGTCTCTGGGGTGGCGGGAGAGCCGAGACGTGGGACGGAGCCCCTGCAGCCGCCGAGGCGATTGCTGTGGGCGTCTCTCCGCTTGCGGCCTCCTGTGGCCGGCGTGGACGTCGCGGCTGCTGCGGGCGTTGGTGCCGCTGTGGCAGCTCAGCCGACTGGAGCCAGCTGTTCATGCTGGCGAATGCCATCCACCTGTTCCGCGGCATGGTGGAGTCCATGGACTCCACCATGGCGTGGAACTGGGGTCCGAACAGGCCGTCCGGGCTGATTGGAGCGTCCAGTAGCACTTTTCTGGCCGTCTCCGTAACAGACGCTGCCGCGCTGTGGTGACGGAGAGGGGGAAAGCATATATTCGGCCGCCAAGCTGGCACCCTGCTCCGACTCTGTCTCCCCCGTCCGGGGGAGAGGAGGGAGGGGAGAACCGAACGGTGAACCGTGGAGGGAGGCGGGGCAGGAGTTGCTTCGGACTTCTGCCCGGCGAGCTCTGCCCCAGGGACACGAGGCCCCGTCCGCGGGCTCATAAGCCTGGACGGGCCAATCGTCCTCCTCGGCCACAGCAGCGAGAGTGTCCGCTCTCCGCTTCCTTTCGCCCGAGGGGAGACGAGCGCAGTGTGTGCATGCTACCTGCTGGTTTAGAGCCGCGTACGCGTGCTCTGACCCCCGGCAGGATTCGCTTACTGCTTTTATCTCTGCAGGTCATAACTCATTATGAACCCAGAGCCACATGAGGGACAATCACGGACGCAGTTGTTGCTCATGATGATTCTCAATTGCTGTGCTTCAGTAACTGTGCTGGTTTGTTGAAAAAAAGAGGGAGCAGATTGCCGGGTCTTCTTCCTATTTATACCGGAAGGAGGCCCGAGGGTGGGGCCCACCTTGCGGGTGGGCGTGGACTACAAGTGTTTCAGTGCTGCGCAGGGGGATTACCCAATAGCGATAGCCTTTGAGGGCGAAGCCATATACGAAATAGAACCTGTGATTTAGGATTCAAATAAGCCCAGCTAGCTGACGTGTTGCAACAGATTACAGTATTACGCCGAGTTTGCTTGCTTTTCTCTTCACATAACGGCATTGTAATACACGGTTTGGCTGCATTAAATATTACATATCTGCCGTAGTTCGCTATTTATAGAGCCCTGATGGGAAGACTTCTAGACAAACAGGAAGAACTGCCGCCGAAACTGAATATGTGACGTGGATCATAAATATATCAGCAATTAAACAAAATCTTCAATTTCACTTCACAATATAAGTCTCCTTGCAGTATCAATACTAATTCGGTTGACTTTTATATTTGATCCAATCAGTATATTGGTATATTTACACCATAACGGCACACAGCTGATAGAAAGGGACACCTGGTGGTCAAAGCACGTTATTGAAATGTATTATTTTTATTATTAGATATGAATAGGAGACACAGACAGACAAACTAATAAGGCTTTATTTAAACATTAAAGAATACTCCAGGTTAAGGTCTTATTTTGAATAAGAAAAAAGCTTTTGGGGTATACATATTAAAGGTCACATGTCATGCTTTTCCGGTTATTACCCGTCCCCTTGTGTGTTATGAGGGTTTTTATGCATGTAAACGGTCTGCAGAGTCAAAACCCTCAAAGTACACCCTGTAGCGAGTAAAACTCTAACACAGAAAATACGCCTCGTTGGTGAAACGTCATCATCCATTTGATTCTTCCGGGTACGAGATTATGTAAGCACGTACCCGGAACGAAATCGACCAATCCGTGGAGCCGTTAGGTTACGTCCGCGGAGCTGTTACGTTAAGCCCCCGCTGATTGGTCCAAATTGACCAATCCACGGACTTCCTCACACATACACACACACACACACACACACACACACACACACAGTGCAGGCAGCTCTGCTGATTTCTCCTTCCTGGCTGCAGGCTGATAACAGACAATTGGGATCGCGGCAAAATTCTCTCTGCAGACCCATTCTCACAGCGTTTATCAACCCTTTTCTTACTCAATATCAAGCCACACGTATTGTTTTTACTTCGGCTGTGACTTTGTGTGTGCTGTGCTCAGGATGAGTTTGGCTGTGTTTCGCTGTCGCTAAACAAGGAAACCATACCTCCACGGAGCTCAGCACGATTCACAACGTCCTGACCAATCAGAGCACACTGTGCTCACAGGGAGGGTGGGGGCTGGAGCTATTGGAGCTACAATGAGCAGTTAAAGGCAGAGAGTGAAATTCAGTGAATACACGTAGTTTACAGAGATGCTGTATGAGAAACCAATGTGAGTTTGGAAAATTGCAGAATATAAATCTATTCTAGTAGACCTCAACAATGGAATTATGATCAGTGGAAATGGCCATGACATGTCTCCTTTAAGCCTTACATAGTACTAATATATTGCTTTCCTGCAATGTTAACTACTGTATGTTTAAGCACTTATTTTAACTGATATTATACATATGTATTATACTCTGTTACGGCCGCTGCCTTCCTGTTGCTGTTAATTCTGTTGGTGTGTGTGTGTGTGTACATGAGGTGCGCAGTTCCCCTGATGCCATTGGCCGTCCCGACCCCGCAACGTCTGAACAGGTGATTGGAGGACGTCATCCAATCCCCGCCCGCTTCCGGAACATCGTACGGGGGAGGAGTACAAAGGCTGGGAACGAAGAACATTCTGGAGGCTCTGTGTTGGGAGACAGACGCCTCTAGCCTCTTGATACTTTACTCGTGTTTTTTATGCTATTAGCTCCCCTGTAATCCGTAGACTACTTAGCAGAGTGCAAGTAGTGTGTTGTGCCTCGTATTGTGTTGTGTTTATAATTGTGAGCTTAGACCCAGGGCCCAGGAGTTCAAAACTTTTAATCCCTATCTGATCAGATCAGATTTGGATTTTGGGGAGTTCAAAACCAAAAAACAGGATTAGGATCACTTTGATATCCGACCAGATCAGGAAATCCAATCCAAGCTTTAATCTGGATCAAATCTTCAAAACGGGTAGTTCAAACCGACAACACAGGATTGGGATCAGTTTGATCCCAAAAAACTGGATTATCCTGATCCCACCAGAGGGGTGGATTTCCAGTGGATTACCAGAGCAAAATGTACTGTACCATTTATTTAAAAATATTTTTCAATATAAATAAGATGGCAAAGTTTGTTAACTGAAATAATACACCATGTTTAGCCTTCATGGCAAATCAATTTTATTTTTCATTTTTTGGTCACGTTTGTGGTGGCCTATTTTGTTTTCAACCAAATGTTGATGACATAAATGTTTATGCTCATGAAAGTATCACAACAAAGATTGTCAATCACAAATGTAATTTAGATTAAAGAAAAAATACCTTCAACAAAGAAAAAGTCCATCTGTCATCACCTTTCAAAAGTAATTGCGGACAATAGATGTCTGCAATGTGATCTCTTGTCTTCCTTGTATTATTTTTCGTGTCCACTAGATGGCGATCGGTAGGATTAAAGCACTGATATTCAGGATCTAGTCATCTTGAAAAATTGTAATCTGGATCAGGCTGATCCTATCCTATCCTGAATTGCTTTGAACTCCAGGGACAAAATCTGGCCGACTTCTCTGATCCTGGATCACAAAAAAAGGGATTTCAAAATCTGATCGGATCTGATTGAGATTAAAAGTTTTGAACTCCTGGGCCCAGGTGATTAGCACCTGTTGACCAGCTGCAGCTGTGTGTGTGCAACCTTCCTCATTTCCATTTGTCCCACGTGTAACATGAGGTTTTGTTTCTTTGTAACTCTCTTTTGGAGTCCTCTTTTGTTGATGGTTAGACCATCCGTTTTGGTTCATTTTAGGCTGTTTGCCTGTCTTTTTGTTGCCACCTGCTGTAATAAAGCCACTTATAATTTTTACCTATTCCACTCTGGCCGTGTTGTTCCCTTTGTACCCCTAGCCCAATAGGGAACGTAACATACTCTTATAAGATGTATGTAGATAGTATAAGAAATGTGCAGAATATGACAGTTTAATGGTGGAGGTATACACACATATTGATAGATGTCTTGTAATGCACTGTTGAGGAACCTGCGACCCGAGTTTTTCATCTCTGACCGTGTCAGGTTTTGAACAATCAATAAATAAAGAACACAGAATTATTCAATATAAAACACAGAATTTGTGTGATTATACTAACTGATTTACAAATAAACACCACTGCATATTTACAACTGTTACACATGCTGATGTAACGCAAATGTTTCCAACTTGGGATCAATAAAGTATATCTTATCTTAAGATGATCGATGGCTACTGCCATATTTGCAAAATGTGCCTCTGAACCTTGACAAGTGCAGTTTCAGGCTTATCAATTAACAACAGGAGGGGTCACAGCAGGGTCGGCGTCATGGTGGGCATTCGCGGGCCATGCCCCCCAAAATGAGTCACTGTGCCCCCCCTGCCAGGCAGGCAAGCCCTGCCACTTTGCCGTTTTTTAATTTTAATTTTTTATCATATAAGTGAAAACGCTTCCACTAAATCTTTTTTGTGTGAAATAAATCAGAAATAAAGAATATAAATAAAAAACATAGCCTGAGGTGTGCTCACTGGTGATTGGTGTGTTTCTTGACCAAT
Organism: Notothenia rossii; assembly: GCF_949606895.1. Taxonomy (NCBI): domain Eukaryota; kingdom Metazoa; phylum Chordata; class Actinopteri; order Perciformes; family Nototheniidae; genus Notothenia; species Notothenia rossii. The sequence goes on along the minus strand of NC_136904.1, from coordinate 55,807,387 downwards.
GACCCCGGCCTTTGATTTGTTGTTATTAATTCAAAAAATGCGCGCATAATTAGCAAGTCAGTGAAATGGCTGCAAGGTGCAGCTGCTACACGGCCTCCTCCAACTCCTAATAATAATGCACCCATCTTCAGCATCGCCGGCGGCACCACCTCTGAAGAGCTGGAGCCATGCTCTTCGACCAGCCAACCTGCTAGCCAAGCCCATCCACCGGCTGCAGCTAACGTTAGCGCTGGAATTCAACAACCCATAGATGATATTGGAACTGATCAGCCCAAACAAATCTTCTAAAAACAAAACCCTTACAGCATCCTCACTGGCAGGCGGCGTTCGTTGGTCTCTGCTTGGTATCACAACCGAGACTGCTTGAATACAGTGTCAAGGCCGATGCTGCATTTTGTTTCTGCTGTCGGCAGTCTAGCAAAACCAGAGAATGGATGCATTTATGTCTGTTGGCTTCCGTAGCTGGAAAAATGCGGTGGAGAGAGACAAGGGATTTCAGAAACATGCAAATTCAAAGGAGCATCTCTCTTGCTATGCAATGTGGAAGGAGCGAGAGAGGCGTGCCAGCACTGGAAAGGAGATTTCTACACTTGTTAACGCAGACCAACTACGAAAAAACAGGTATTATATCTCCTCTCTTATTGATTTCTGTGGAAAACAGCTGCCTTTACGAGGGAAGATAGAGGCTTTTGATAACATGTCAGAGGGGGGCAGTGGCCTTTTCCTCTCCTGCTGGACTATACGATAAAAAAGACCCCAAATTGGCTGATGTAGTGAAATCAATCCCTCGAAACGCCACTTACACTTGTCACGAAATGCAAAATGAACTCATAAGTACACTCAGCAATGTGGTGACTGAGGCTATCGTGGAGGAAATAGGAGACTCCTTTTACACACTGAAAGTAGATGGAACCCGACCAATAATTTTCACCGTATATGTAAATAATCTCTAATAATTTATCAAAGGCTGCTTTCCATTTTTATGCAGATGATACTGTTATTTATTGTTCATCCTCTTCTATAGAGCAATGATGTTATTCCATCTAATTTATCTCAACTCAAGTTAGTATTAAATGCAGACAAATCCAAACTCATTATATTTTCAAATGGCAAAAAGTTAACTTATTTTCTCCCCAACATTTGTACTGTTCAAGGGACTGACATTGACATTGAAAGGGTCACTACATACACATATCTAGGTTTTATTATTGATCAGTACTTATCTTTCAAGTCACACACTGAAAATGTTGTTTTAAATTAGGTTTCTCCTTTCAGACAAGGAAACATTTGATCTCTGTAACGTTTTTACCAGTATTGGATTCTGGCGATCTGCTTTACATGAATGCCTCCAACCAGTGCCTAAAGACTTTGGATACTGTGTACCATTGCATTGTGCATTACGTTTATTACTGGAAGGATATATATATATATTGTGAGTTTGGAATAAATATGCAATTTATGAAAATTATTAGTTGGTTACTGTTAGTAAAAACAGTAAGGTTAATAGCCTACTGGATGTTTGTTTTGCTAGTGGATCGCCAGGCCCTCTGACCTGATCTGTGGAGTCTCAGCTGAACAGGGCTCGACATTATAAATGGCCCGCTGGCCCGGAAGCATTATTTAGACACCCCGGCCAGCATAACGTACTTTCAAATCGCCCCACAGCTGTTTGCTGCGGAGCGCAGCGCGAGCAGTCTCCGGTGAGCGGGAGCGCACTCATTCACTACAGTCAGTAGTGGGAACACCGGACTCGATGCGAATATTCGCTTCGCTCTAAACGCTCCTATCGCATCGCTCTATTCGCTCGAGTTTCACCGTGGCTGCCAGCTGTGTTTACTCGCATCCTTCAAACAAGACGCGCTGGCTCGGGAGCTACAACTACAACAAAATTAACATATTTTACCTTGATTGAATTGTAATACACGTTTCTAAATGATGCCGACGTAACAACATACTGATACCGGTTAGTAAAAACCACGAATTAATGCTTGACAAGTCTGCAGACAAGACGGCAGGCGAAAAAACCTTTTTAAATGCTTGTTTTCTGAATGGAGATTGGGTCGACCAGGCTAAGCTAACGTTGTATATGCTCACTCCACACTCATAACATCGGCCTACAGACATAAATAAACCAGCGACTGTATTCGCCATGACACAGACAGTCTGTGGTTTGTACTTGTTTAACTTCTGTACAGTTTCTGAACAGATTATGAGGAGCTGTGATCTCTGTGTGCTAACTGCTAAAAAGGTAATGGCTGATGTTTTCTGGTGAACGTCAGTGACGGCAGGCTGAGATCCTCACCTCTGATTGCTTCCGCGAGAACGCGTTACGTGAATTTGACGCTCAGTTAAAAAAATTGAACTCTCGTGTTTGACGCGGGCCCCCTTCAATCGCCATCGGAACGAATTCGCGTCTGATCGTGTCTCTGCATTGACTTCACATGTAATCGCGCCGCCCCCAAACGTCGCATCGCGTCCGGTGTGAACGTAGCATCAGACTTTCAGTTGCGCGCTACTAAAGAGATGCGTTACCATGGAAATCAAACAATGGTGTAGTTGTATTAAAGTCGGAGTGGAAATAGTCCGGAGTAAATCTGATTTTGTCAGAAATCGGGAGAAATGCGGGAGAAATATGACCCCGGGAGGAAACCGGGAGAGGGCAATGAAATCGGGAGTCTCCCGCGAAAATCGGGAGGGTTGGCAAGTATGCTTGTAGTGCAATATGAAATAAAAACAACTACGCTCTTTTGGCAGTGTACCCATTAACAAGAACTACACTATTTTGGCAATGTAACAATTAAACAAGAACTACACTCTTTTGGCAGTAACAATTAAATAAATAATAAACTGTCAGACTGACACTGAAGACAAACAAGCTATTTTCAGCCTCACAAAAACAAACTAACAGTGAAATAATTTACCTCAGATCTGGCCATTTAGCATAAACAAAATCAATCATGGTGGATACACTTAAGAAGAGGTGCTTTCAGCCTTATAAGTAATCTCCAAGTTGTAAATGCGCTGCTGCTCTCGCTGATACTTGCATCTGCCATTGTGTCTGTGTCTGTGTCTGTGTCTGTGTGTGTGTGTGTGTGTGTGTGTGTGTGTGTGTGTGTGTGTGTGTGTGTGTGTGTGTGTGTGTGTGTGTGTGTGTGTGTGTGTGTGTGTGTGCGCGTGAGAGTGACTTGGCTTAATGAGCATGCAGTGCTATGTGTGTGAGAGACAAGAGACTTTACAGCATGTGTTTGTGTGTCCCGTGGTAAATGATTGCCCCCCCCATTCGATTTGTTCTGGAGCCGACCCTGGGTCACAGACATAAGACCTGTTGTTAAATAAAGCTCTTCTGACCTTAGCTGGCATGTGGGTATATATTAATGCTGCCCATTATGGGCACAAGCAATTTTCACCCATTTATTAATTATATGTTTTAAATTTGAGTGTTTCCTATCCCCTAAACCTCCAGGGATGTACACAGTTTAATACTGGCAACTTCTTCTTATGGGAAATATGAAAACGTCTTTTAAAACTACAACTCCCAGTAGAGACGTGCCATAGATAGAGAACATGTTGCGAAACACAATAGCCAGCATGTGTGGTTCTGGGGACGGAGTGGGGGAGGGGGGGACGGGGTGGACCCGTTCAAATCCAGTTTTGGAGAGTCTGCCGTGGTTCCATCCCATTTCAAAGTGCTGTTCGGCGCTCGGCGTAACCCTCGGAGCACACTCTCCAATCACAGAGCTTGAGGACTATCAAGGGGTTTGCCAAGCGAAGTGGAGAGAATACTTACTTCCGGGTGTAATATTCTGTAAAGCAAATGAGCTGCTCCGACCCTTGGTCCTGACGGACTCCAACTTGTGTTTATTAATCAAACAAATAAATAAACACAAGGATAATTATGTGTTATTGTTGAATAAATTGAGAATTGCACAGGGGAAAATAACGTATCTATTGTGGTGATTAACATTATTCACCCACGGATCTATGGGTTAGGGTATTGTTCTGCATGGACATTTTAGTTAGCCGGACTTCCTGTCTCCGCCGGTCTGTTTTTGAGATGCTAAATAAAAGTCTAGCTTGTACCTTTGATACCCCGCCTCCAACTCCCATCTCTCGGCACCACACTATGCCACAATTGCGGATTTTGTTAAACTAATACGTGTACGCTGTGGACCAACATTGACGGGGAAGGGGGAAGCAATAAAGATAACACCATTTTACACAACATAACATAAATAATATCGATAGCAGCGTCCCTAGCAACCACCTTGGTAACAATGAAAACATTGTATGGACACATTTTCCCGAAGTAATCTTCGTAATAACTAGCAAACTAAAGATCATGTACATCCACTGCACACATAATCTGAAATAACAACTCCTATTTCTCGCATCAAATGACATCAAAACGCATTTTAATGGCCAAACTAACTTTAAAATAGGCATTTTCCACCGAGAATAAAACGAAGTTCGGCCATGTTTTTTTTTCTACAGGGAGAAATTTGAAGATCACGTGACATAGACTCCAGCCATTGGAATGAATGGAATGCAGTTGGAGGTCAACCAATCACAGAGCTTGAGAACTAATCACGGGGCTTGTCAAACAGAGCACATGGTGTAGTCCTAAACCAGGGGTGGGGAACCTTTTTCCTCTCAAGGGCCATTTCAATTTTTTCAACATCCTCCGAGGGCCGTACAAATTATTGACCTCTGCTTAAAAGTACTAAAATCACAGCCCATTCATTTGGCCTTTCTTTCATGCTGTGCAAAGAAAAAGCAACTCTTAATCCAGATATCTTACCATGATATTGGACACAAAATGTGTGCAAATTAGAGATGTTAAGATTCACCGATTCGCATCGGTGCACCGGCATAAACGTTCAAGATGCGAGTGCACCGGTTGAAAGAGTGCACATCGGCTACAGTTTGGGTTGAACCGGGTTGAACTCGCAATGCATCGATTGCGTAGCGTCTTTGCATCGGTAAAAAAACGATTCATTCATATAAAATCCCCTCATCTTGTCAACGCTCAGCAGACACGATCTTTGATATTTGCTTCGCCACTACGGAAAACGAGAGTCTCAGTTATCAACACACACGGAAGTTGAGGAGAAAGAGAAACACAGCGCACCGAAAAATACCTACAATCAAACGTTTGGCAACACTTCGGATTGTTCAAGAAAGACGGTGTAATAGTCATTTATGCTATATAGTTGACCGCAGGTCATGGAGAGTAATAAGGTATCTGTAGACCTTTCTATGAGGTATCTTTATTAATTAACAGGTCTACAGCCATGATACATAGATCCGTCCTAGATGCGGACTTGCATACACACAGTATCACTCCGCAGCCGCACCCCATCAGTAACGTCCTGATGGTATATGTGCGCGGCACTATTGCTACAGACGGTCAACTTGAAAAATTACTCGCAAATTGTTAACGATGCCGAGCCGCTTTAAAGTACACAAGTAGTACGAGGAACTTAGCGACGCACATAAAGAGGCGACGTGGGGTCTGCGGCTGAAAAGAGAAACCTGAAAGTAAGACATATGAGTTAAATCACTCAGTGAGGTGTTCTGTCAGAGAGAGGTGTTTAGCTTACAGCAGCCTGTGATGGCCAATAATAATTTAAATGTCTTCCTTACTGTAAGCAGTTATGAAATACCTGTTTGTGAAAGGTTATTTGTTTTCTTTATTGTTCAGATAGAAACCACTGCTTTCTGCTCACTGGTGAGTTAGCCTCTGAGTGTTAAGCACATCAGGCTGGCAGCTGTATGGGCATTGCTCTATGGTAGCTGTTATTTGCACATTGTTAATCATGAGCAATGCATCCTTAAATTGTTTAACTGAGGTGTTATACAATTGTACTCTGGAGAGCTTTTAAAGGTAAAAAAATAAACGGCATGATGGGATGTGCAGTACCAAATATGTAAAGCACTTTTTTGTTAATGTATGATTTGCTGCATATAAGGAATAAAACAAAAATCCTCTGTCGTACCATATTGAAGTATCATTATTTTTGCATCGTGTTGAATCGCATCGTATCGCCCCGAATCGCATAATGTTGAATCAAATCGTATCGAACTGTATCGCAACAGGGGTGAATCGTATCGTATCGCATCGCCTGGTGTTTCAAAGGTATCGTTAATGTATCGTATCGTGGCAACGTATCGAGATGCACATCGCATCGGCCTCAGTGATGGAGATGCACATCCCTAGTGCAAATGTATTTAGTTTCCTATCCATGTGGACATGATTTAAGTGTGTGGGGGGGGGGGCCTAACCTCCTCTAGTGGGGTCCGGGGGCATGCTCCCCCGGGAAGATTTTTTTTTTCAAGTTAAAAGCATCAATCTGGTGCACTTTGAGAGCAACATTAGGAGATCTATGGATACATCTCTCAACAACCATATGAAACAGACCTGTAAGCATATTTACTTTTTCTTTGTGGATATTTTACAAATCACTCCCCTTTCAAACTGTATTCTTGTTTATGTCTTGTCATATAGTATTTTATATTATTCTCTTATTTTTTTATAACTATAATGATCATATAAAGATGTGCCTTTACCTCACTGGTTGGAGAAAAAGCTTCTTATATTCGTTAGCATAGCTAGCTAATCAGATGCTAATAACAACAAAGTTATTGACTGTAATGATCAGTATGACAGGTGAACAGATCACCACTGGGATTACAACTAAAGACACAGCCACGAGGCTCCTTATGGGTACTGCTTGGAAGTGCTGGAGCGACGTTCTGGTGCTCTCTGTCAGAACTGCACCCCAGTCAGACGAGACATGTACCAAGTGATGACACGTTAGGCTCGTGTTGTGTTCAAGGAACCTGATCTTGGCCAGGAAAAAGAGGCACTCGCTTTGTTTAATTTGTTTGCGGCATAGATTTCTTTAATTTTTTTCTTTTTTGCGTCTGTTTATAAATTACCTCGAGGGCCGTACCAAATGGTCTCGCGGGCCGTATACGGCCCGGGGGCCGGAGGTTCCCCACCCCTGTCCTAAACGATAGCTGGGGATTCTGGGTAGTGTCGTGTCTTCTGCCATCCTTTACTCCGAAAAAATATTTGTTTCTCCGAATCGAAGGGGAAAAATACAAATGCATTGCACACAATTTAAACCAATCAATGTTGTGTAATTAACAAGGATAATCTGGTGTTTTTTGGTCGATGAGTAGTGCAGATATCACTATAAAATCAATCTACAGTAAGGGTAATACTTACTTCCGGGTGTACAATTCTCCGTTATCCAATGGGAATGGACGCTCACATTGCCTTTAAGGGCAGCCGACACAAACGAATGCCGTGCTTCCATGAGCGTCAAATCCCGCCACAGATGGGAATACATTGCAATCAGTTGAAAGCTATTTACGTCCCTTTATGAAGCTGAAGGAGCCTAGGAGCGTCACAACTGCACGCCACGGGACCCTGACCAAGCGTCGCTCCTGGACGATTAGGGGGTGAGAGTGTGTTGCGATGGCACAAGCCAAGAACCATGGTAAGTACAGTATGTGTTCACAACCAATCCACAGTTTAATGATTATTTCCTTTGTGCCAAGAGCTGATTTAGTATGTTGCATCAACGACCTTTTCAATTAATTTGACAATTATTTTGTGTAATAGTATAGGGTGTGAAACCAGGCAGAGTGGTGTTCATTTCCACTAAGCCAAAGCAGTTTACAGTTGCTGACGGTGTAAGGTAATATATATTGTCCTAAGTAATTGTATGTAGCCTGCTACAACTTTGTGATTGTTGTCTGAGTGTAAAATTGTTCTTAAAGTCCTAATTATCGTTTAAACATGTTCAAAGGAGTACACGTTACAAGGCCGTGCGGGGGGAGCTGCCAGACCCAGATGTCATCAAAGTCAGCGAGGCATACAAGGACTTCTCAGCAGACATCGCACCAGGAAAAAAAAACGAATGGCTCACTACTCAACTCAACGACTAAAGGCCCAGATACACCGGCCCGAAATCGGCAGTAAATGGGAGTCGGGCCGAACATGAGCGTGGGCACGCCCTATTCGGAGTGGTGTGCGCCGCACCGTCCGGTCATTTCTGCCGACCTGACGCCTTTTCTTTCCGATTCAACATGTTGAATCGGACATGTTGAATCGGCGTCGGGAACACCACCGGAAGTCAGACAAAGGGATAACACTGATTGGCAGTTCAGCTAGCGAATCAGTGCATGAGAAGCGTTAACGGAAGTGAGGGAGGTAAAAAAATGATTTAAAATGGAAGATGGAACACACACGGACGGCTATTTCACCTCATCGGTTTATAGAGCTCCTGTTCGTTCATGTTTTCAAGGGACGAGAGTGAAAATGGAAAGAAAAACGCTATTTGTTGTTTGTTTATATCACGGAGTCTGTTCTTCTTCTCTGTCTTCCGGTTGTTCCGGTTGTTGCCTCTTTTGAATGATGAATACACACTACCGCCGCCTGTTGGTAAGGAGAGTTATTGCCACTAACGCACGCGCAGTTCATACGTGCTCGGCTCGGATTTGTGGTGTGTTCCAATGCGTGAAGTCGGCAAATATGCAGGAGAGTCCGGCGACGCAACAGTCGGTGTCGGCGTCGGCGACTTCTCAGGTGATTGGCCGGTGTATCTGGGCCTTAACACTCTTTCAGAGGATATGTTGGAAATGCACACATTATATATATTTTTTGCATCTACTTTCTGGATATTGTACATCTGTTCATCTGTTATATAAACTGGCATTACTTAAATATGCAGAGACTAATTGAAATGTTTAAATATGTATTTTTCCCCCCGATATAACATCAACCTATGTTCTCAATCTCACGCTGTCACGCTGCCAAAACTATTCTCACGCAAAAACAAGATGAACCGGCGATCGTTTTTGGTTGGTTATTTACAGTGTTGGGACTAACGTGTTACAAACTAACACGTTACTGAAACGTAACTACCTTTTGCAGTAACTAATAACGTTACTAGTTACCTATTCCCATTCAGTAACGCCGTTATAGTTACGGTACGCCCACACAGCAGCTTTGAAAAAATCTTGAAAATATTGGAGCTGGGCGTGTCTGAGAGCTTGGGGATTTTTTGCGAGCAACGCGACCAACAACCAATCACATGAATCTCCCGCCCCCGACATACAAAGCAAAAAACCCCGGGGATTTTATGCGAGCAATATATATATATATATAAACTCCCCAAACAGGCGAAAACCTACCAGTTTCACTCACTGTCTCTGCCACCTCCCTCCATGCCTGGTTCCTCTGGTTTGTATCCCGGTAAATAGTTCTGGTCGTAAAGAACCGGGTGATTTGCTCCCATAATTTATCGTTTGGAATATGAGGAAATGAACAGCGGTCTGGTTCTCCCAGCTTGCACGCGGTTTGATTGGCTAGCCCTTGTAATCACATGAATCTCCCGCCCCCGACATACAAAGCAAAAAACCCCTGGGATTTTATGCGAGCAATATATATATATATATATAAACTCCTCAAACAGGCAAAAACCTACCAGTTTCACCCACTGTCTCTGCCACCTCCCTCCATGCCTGGTTCCTCCGGTTTGTATCCCGGTAAATAGTTCTGGTCGTAAAGAACCGGGTGATTTTCTACCGTAATTTCTCGTTTGGAATATGAGGAAATGTATGTCTCTCCCAGCTTGCACGCGGTTTGATTGGCTAGCGCTTGTACTGTCAGATTTGCACAAACGGGATTTGATTGGCTGACGCTTCCAGCTCAGCTTCAAAAGTTGAACATTGCTCAACTTTTGAATCCTAAAAATCCTGGAAATCTTCGCTTTGCTTCCCCACAATGCAGTTCGGCGAAAAGCGAGGCAAAGTGACGTCACCCCCATTCAAAGTCAATGGGCAGAGAAGCGTTGGATGCGCTGGAAGATTTTTTTAAAGCTGCTGTGTGGATGTAACGTTATTGTGATTTAAATGGGTGCGTTACTGCGTTACATTATGTGATCCAACTGAACCGAATCTCCCTGTGGATGTAATTTACAGGCGAATACAGTGATGTCCTCTCACAGTACCATGGAAAAGTGAAAGTGACCAGAGAGGAGTGATGATTGGTTAACGCGGGGTAACATTTCAGGGTAAGCCAATCAGAGACAGAGTTGGGCGGGTCTTGTCTTATGGGGAAAATACACAGACACACAAACACTTGCTAACACACACACGGCAACGCCCACCACCAGCACACACACACACACACACACACACACACACACACACACACACACACACACACACACACACACACACACACACACACACACACACACACACACACACACACACACACACACACACACACACACACACACACACACACACACACACACACACACACACACACACACACACACACACACACACACACACACACACACACACACACACACACACACACACACACACACAATGGCAGATGCAAGTATCAGCGAGAGCAGCAGCGCATTTACAACTTGGAGATTACTTATAAGGCTGAAAGCACCTCTTCTTAAGTGTATCCACCATGATTGATTTTGTTTATGCTAAATGGCCAGATCTGAGGTAAATTATTTCACTGTTAGTTTGTTTTTGTGAGGCTGAAAATAGCTTGTTTGTCTTCAGTGTCAGTCTGACAGTTTATTATTTATTTAATTGTTACTGCCAAAAGAGTGTAGTTCTTGTTTAATTGTTACATTGCCAAAATAGTGTAGTTCTTGTTAATGTGTACACTGCCAAAAGAGCGTAGTTGTTTTTATTTCATATTGCACTACAAGCATACTTGCCAACCCTCCCGATTTTCGCGGGAGACTCCCGATTTCATTGCCCTCTCCCGGTTTCCTCCCGGGGTCATATTTCTCCCGCATTTCTCCCGATTTCTGACAAAATCAGATTTACTCAGGACTATTTCCACTCCGACTTTAATACAACTACACCATTGTTTGATTTCCATGGTAACGCATCTCTTTAGTAGCGCGCAACTGAAAGTCTGATGCTACGTTCACACCGGACGCGATGCGACGTTTGGGGGCGGCGCGATTACATGTGAAGTCAATGCAGAGACACAATCAGACGCGAATTCGCTCCGACGGCAATTGAAGGGGGCCGCGTCAAACGCGAGAGTTCAATTTTTTAAACTTGAGCGTCAAATTCACGTAACGCGTTCTCGCGGAAGCCAATCAGAGGTGAGGATCTCAGCCTGCCGTCACTGACGTTCAACCAGAAAACATCAGCCATTACCTGTTAGCAGTTAGCACACAGAGATCACAGCTCCTCATATCTGTTCAGAAACTGTACAGAAGTTAAACAAGTACAAACCACAGACTGTCTGTGTCATGGCGAATACAGTCGCTGGTTTATTTATGTCTGTAGGCCGATGTTATGAGTGTGGAGTGAGCATATACAACGTTAGCTTAGCCTGGTCGACCCAATCTCCATTCAGAAAACAAGCATTTAAAAAGGTTTTTCGCCTGCCGTCTTGTCTGCAGACTTGTCAAGCATTAATTCGTGGTTTTTACTAACCGGTATCAGTATGTTGTTACGTCGGAATCATTTAGAAACGTGTATTACAATTCAATCAAGGTAAAATATGTTAATTTTGTTGTAGTTGTAGCTCCCGAGCCAGCGCGTCTTGTTTGAAGGATGCGAGTAAACACAGCTGGCAGCCACGGTGAAACTCGAGCGAATAGAGCGATGCGATAGGAGCGTTTAGAGCGAAGCGAATATTCGCATCGAGTCCGGTGTGAACGTAGCATAAGATATATCACAGAAAACAGGACAAGAAACGACAACTCTACCCTCTGCTCACTCCTTTCATGTAAAATACAGGTCCAGCCCACACATATGCTCCATCAAGGAAGGTGCTACAGGCCGCAAGGCAGTGCACTTACAACTACAATAAGCGTCTTAATGTTAATCTAATACAGCTCCGGCGATCCACTAGCTCCCCCCCCCCCCCCCGCAGTGATTATAAAGATGCCTGTCAAAATGTCTAAACATATCTTTTGTGTTTTATTGTTCCACTACATTTCATAATGATGGGGAGTTGTGTTTTCTCTTACTGTGCCACAGAACAACACAAAAACTTGTATTTGTATTGTTATTATTTTTAAAATAAAGTAACTTGTTACTAGTTACTTTTATAATTTAGTAACTAATAAAGTAACTAGTAACTTTTTTGAGAGCAGTAACTATAACTATTACTAGTTACTTTTTTAAAGTAACTTGCCCAACACTAATGTTGAGTTGACAGCTGCTCAAGCTGTCGATCCGCTCCCTCCCCGCCCCCACCACTCTTAACAACGTTAACAGACAGCAGAGCAGTGGGAGCCAGTTTGTCAATCCCCGACCCGTATTGCGCATGCGCAGATCTAAGATCCAGTAGAAATGATAAAGTAAAAGTCTGCTGCTTATTGTTTTACTAGGCCAAAATAGAGTCAAAGAGTATGTGAAAGTGTTTTAATTAATATATTCGGCAGTTGGGAGTAAGTCTGTAGATTTGTCTGTGTGTGTGTGTTTCATGTATAGGCCTCTCACGATAATTAATTTAGTTGGATACATTTTCCCGGAAATTATTGCGATAAACGATAATATTGTCGGCATTGTTGTATGACCATTTTAGACCATTTACATAATCATAATATCTATTAATAATAATTCAAGTACATCCTTTCAAACTGTTAGTCACATCCTCATGTAAATGGCAATTTATCAAGTTCATTTTTATTTATCGTACAAATTAATTGCTTATCGCGACAGGCCTATGCACACAATAAAACAGTGGAAACAAACATGTGTTTGACTTTCAATAGTGAAGGAAACTTTGTGCCCTTTTCTGTGTCCAATATTGTGTATTTGTATATATTGTATATATATCCTATATATATGCTAAGGTCCCGCTGCTGACACGATAGCAGTCATTTAGTGCGCATATGGGTAATTAAACCATGGGCGTCGCAGCCATTATATGAGGGTGGGACAAGTCCCCCCCCACTTTTTGAAATGATTAGTTTAGACCCCCCCACTTCTACAGTGTGGACAGTCCGTGAATCGGTCTATCCACTCGCCGCACTTTGTAGAGCGCTGTGTCAGTGCTTCACTATCAAATCCATTCCACTTGCTTATTGAGAGAATGCCCAAATCAATGAAACTCCGTACCATGTTTTCACTGGTACTTTGTACCAAGGCAGATTCTCACATAGCGCGCGCATGTTCAAGGAGTGTTGCCATAGTTGGACAGCTCAGATCTGTTGTATGAAGCGATGCCGGTAGCGGAGGTAAGGCACACACACCAAATGTTCAGGGAATGGTTAATACAGCGGAAATCAAAGCTGACGATCTCTTGGTTTGTTATGTTTTCTCCCCCAGACAACATGGACATAAGAACATTTTTTTCAAAGAAGAGGAAAGTAAGTCATCAGCTGGTAGCAGCTAATCGGTTAACAGTGATGGCGGCAGCAAAAGCGTCTCACTTCTGGAGAGGAGTTTCGTCTTTATGTCATGATAGAGAGATACAAATACTGAATAGTTTGGATGAGAAAAGGCATCGAAATGCCAGGTTACTAGTATTTATCATGTAAACAGGGAACATGAATAACCCGATCTCTCTGTGCTCATTTAAACACCATGATGTCCATGTAGAGACGAAGTCAGTGTGTTTTACTGGAGCCTCAGTTCGATAAGAGATTATTTTCTGAGTTATTTAAGGTACTCTCTCTCAAAATGGTAATTAGCATTATGTTTTAATTATACTTCTTCTCATTCAGAAGCTTTTTGTGTTTGTTTATGTTTTAATGAGTGCTTATAGGCAATTTCCATCCCATTATTCAGTTAACTATTTATTTTCTGTGCACATTAGACTAGCTAATATTCAGTGGCGACTTGTCACACAGCCCCACCTAGTGTCAGCGGAAAGTATTAAAATAATGATTACAAAAAAATAAAAATAAATATTAAATATATTTTAAGATCATGTTTAATCATCTGATTCATCTGTACATTGCTGTTTTAGTCTGTGTTCTTCTAATTAGTGTCTACAGTGTGTGCCTATTGAGCTGTTTAGAGCCATGTGGGACAAAACCCGATCATGCCCTCCCTCTCACTGTCTAAGTCAGGGGTGGGGAACCTCCGGCACCCGGGCCGTATACGGCCCGCGAGACCATTTGGCACGGCCCTCGAGGTGATTTATAAACGCAAAAAATAAAAAAATGAAAGAAATCTAGACCGCAAAAAAATGAAACAAGCGAGTGCCTGTTTTTCCTGGCCAAGGTCAGGGCAGAGTCCTGCATCGGGTCGGGTATCCGCGGGTACCCGACGGGTGACCCGCAAAAAAGGTGATTTGCGGGTGGTATTTTTTCAAACGCTTTTTTCCGGGTTCGGTTCTGGGTAAAACAAAGATGATGCGGGTCGGTTTGCGGGTGTTGCATAATAAATATATTTAAATAATAATAATTTAGTTTAATGTTTAAATCCTCAGACCTCTCCCCCGCGGGACCGAGCATATTCATAACCTCTGCAGCGCATCTATCTGCTGCTGAGCGCGCCACATTCTGAATGGCTGAGGTGAAGCTCTCTAGCGGAGAATACAGCATTTTCAATAACTCTTCCTCAAGAGCGAAATCCAACGTCTGGGAGGCTTTTGGTGTCATCCTAGATGCAGAAAATAACCAACATCCCAGGCTTTTTGAGCCAAATATGCAACTGCGTGTGTTAATAATTGCACGTTTTCACTGCTTATATATATGCGGGTTCGGGTCGGGTTGCGGATCTTGTGCCGGCGGGTCGGGTCGGGTTGCGGAACTAATTGGCAATATGTGCGGGTAGCGGGGCGGGTTCGGTATTGCACGTCGCGGGTGCGGGGCGGGAGCGAGTCTTGAAAATCAGACCCGTGCAGGACTCTGGGTCAGGGTCCTTGAACACAACACGGGCCTAACGTGTCATCACGTGGTAATTATGTCTCGTCTGACAGAGGTGTAGTGCTGACGGAGAGCACCAGAACACCGCTCCGGCACTTCCAAAAATGGCAATAGCCTACCCATAAGGAGCCGTACACATGCTACAGTTGTTGCGTGGCTGTGTCTTTAGTTGAAAGCCCAGTGGCGATCTGTTCATCTGTCATACTGATCATACAGTCAATAACTTAGTTGTTATTAGCATCTGGTTAGCTAGCTATGCTAACGAATATAAGAAGCTTTTTCTACAACCATCGAGGTAAAGGCACACCTTTATATGATCATTATAGTTATTATAAAAAAATAAGATAATAAAGTAAACTGGTATAAAATACTACATGACAGTAAAATAAAGTTGTTATTAATAAACAAGAATACAGTTTGAAAGGTGATTTGTAAAACATCCATAAAGAAAAATAAAACGGCTTACAGTTCTGTTTTATATGGGTTTTGGGAGATGTATCCATAGATCTCCTAATGTTGCTCTCAAAGTGCACCAGATTGATGCTTTTACAGTAACTTCAACATAAAAAAAAAAATCTTCCCAGGGGAGCATGCCCCCCAGACCCCCGTAGAGGAGGTTAGGTCCTCCCCCACTTAAATCATGTCCACATGGATAGGAAACTAAATACATTTGCTCACATCTTGTGTCCATATCTTTCTGTTTTGGTGGTCATGTCACAACCATGCACGTGCATGAATGCGCGAGTCATGGTAAGATATCTGGATTAAGAGGGTTTTTTTTCTTTGAACAGCATGAAAGAAAGGCCAAATGAATGTGCTGTGATTTTAGTTTTTTTAAGCAGAGGTCAATAATTTGTACGGCCCTCGGAGGATGTTGAAAAAATTGAAATGGCCCTTGAGAGGGAAAAGGTTCCCCACCCCTGGTCTAAGTGAACGGTGACTGTAAAAATTACACTGCGCATGCTCAGAGTATTGTCCTATTTAATGTGTGTGGCAAAAAAATAATAACCATAGGGGCAGAGTGCTGCCATCCCCACCATACGTCATCTCACATAATTCAGAGCTGATTAGCTGTAAGTACGTGTGCCGCGAAAAGTGTGGTGTGTGAAGAGGAGGAGAGAGACGCGTCCCAAAACCAGGAAGTAAGCTGTCCATGGGTTCCCTCCACAAATAACAATGAGATTTCTCTATACGATTTTAGAAAATTGCTCAAAATAAGATCTGTGGGAAACGTAGCTGTTAGATAAATGCACGTTTTGTTCAGCCGGATAATATCCACATGTCTACCCTACTTTTATAACTTTCGAATCATACATCTATCGATTAGATTTATGATAGACTTTTTAAACTACAAGAAGATAAGGAGGACTTTTACAAACAAGTAATAGAGATTTTTGTCCAGAAGGATAGCCAAATGGGCTTCATCTTCAAGTCAAGGTAAGACCGCAATTTTATTGAAAATGGGATCTTACTAAAAGAGAACAATTCAATATTTAAATGATGAAATTACATTTTTTGGGTATCCTTTTGTTGAACTGTCTGTTTAAAATTAATCAAAGCATCAGACAAAAAAAGCTTTTGAAAATAATATTATATTTTGATTTAGGTCAAAATATTATATTTTTAAACCTGAAGAGTCAGTGCCAGGGCCTCACCAGCCATGAACCTCACTGCAGAAGCTTATATATGGACATCGAAGTTTTCTATGCCCCACCACTTGTGTACATATAGAAACGCCACTGCTAATATTCTACCTACTGCTTGGGACTTTGAGTCTTCAAAATGTCCAATGTCACAGACTGGGACTTACTTTAGATTCAGTTGTATTTACATTCAGTATGACTTGTTATGATTCAATGTGAAAGAGTATACTGCTCAATAAATAATGATCACTTCACCACCTCTCTTGACATCTAGGCGCTTGAGAGTGAGTCAGAGGCAGAACACAGGGACAGTAGAGAGGTCCATTGTTGAGGTGAGTGATGAAAGGGAAATGACAGTTTAGAGTCAATTGTGATGTGGACTCTCATCCCAGAATTGTAAGTGTTACGTTCCCTATTGGGCTAGGGGAGACAAAGGGGAAATAACATGACCAGAGTGGTATTGGTAATAATTATAAGTGGTTTTATTACAACAAGAGAGAACTTCAAAAGGAAGTTTATAAAGAAACAAAACCCTCCCGTTACACGGGGTACAAAATGTGACTCAAGAAAGCTGCACACACACAGCTGTAGCTGGTCTACAGGTGCTAATCACCTGGGTCTAAGCTAATACGGTTTGCACAGATAACAGCTGGTCAACAGGTACTAATCACCTGGGTCTAAGCTAACGCGTTTTAAACAGATAACAACAGCTGGTCAACAGGTGCTAATCACCTGCGTCTAAGCTAATACTCCGACACAACGTTACACAATAGAAAGGTACAACACTCTACTTGCACTCGGCTAAGTATCTGCGGATTACAGGGGGAGCTAACAGTATAACACACACAGTAAGTATCGCGAGGCTAGAGGCGTCTGTCTCCCTACACAGAGCCTCCAGAATGTTCTTCTTCTTCTTCTTCTCTTTTTTAATGGCGGGTCGCAAACAGCTTTTGGTTGCATACCGCCACCTACTGTACACGAGTGTGTATCATCATGTCAGTCCTCTAATAAACCAGCATATCAAAAAGAAAACCATAAAATAAAATAAAATAAAATAAATAAAACAAAACAAAAAACAAATCATCCATGGTCTACTGTTAAATTCTTTTCCCTATCCAAGTTTCCCTCAAAAAGGTGAACAGTGTTTTTCTGATAGCTCTTACTCCTTCTGTTCCCAGAATACCCGCTACATTCCACTCCCTCTTTGCCTCTAAAACTGTATCCCTTAATTTCCCTCTTTCAACTCTATAGGTGACACAATGTAATAAAATATGTTCCACATTTTCCCTAACTCCACAGTTCCCACACTTGTCACTGTCACTTTTCCCCATGACATACAGCGTACCATTTAATGCAGTGTGATTTAGTCTGAGCCTAGCTATCATTACTTCCTCCCTTCTGTTTCTTTCTTTATAAATATTAATTGTAATTGTCTTTTGCACTTGATGGTATTCTTTGCCTTTCTGGTCTTTCTCCCACCTTTTCTGCCAGATCTCCATCCCTTTCTTCTTAATAACTGCTTTTCCTTCTCCTTTTCCAAGTTGAACTGGTAATGTGATTTCCTTTTGTAGTGCACTTTTTGCTAATCTATCAGCACACTCGTTCCCTTTCACCCCCTCATGCGCAGGCACCCAGCAGAACTGCAGATCTATGCCGCTTCTGTGAAGTCTTAACAGGCTGTGATTGATTTCTATGAGTATGTCTTCTCTGGCAGTTGTTGTTGACTGTATGCTTTGTAAACTGGATAATGAATCTGTGCATATCACCACCCTGTCTGGTCTGACCTCTTCCACCCACTGTAATCCTATTACTACTGCCAACATTTCTGCTGTATACACTGAAAGTTGGTCTGATGCTCTTTTTGATATTGACACTTTAAATTCTGGGATATATATACCAATTCCGACACACTCTTCTTTGTTTTTAGAACCATCTGTATATATTTTGAGGTAATTGTGATAATTATTCCTGAGGTACAAACTTGTTTTGAGTCCTACTTCATTTATTTGCCACTCTCTTTTCTTTTCTACAATACTCACATCTATATTTACTATTGGAAAGAGCCATGGGGGTACACTACTGAATGGATTTGATGGTGAAAACTCTAACTCATGCATGCCGTATGTCCTTATTTTTTCTTTATTTGTCCATCCAAACCCACGCCCCTGAAACTTAGAATATTCCCAGCACTCCTGTAGTATTTTGTTTGTGATATTTCCTTCCCCACTTCCTTTTAACCTGACCCAATAAGCAAGAGCAATTTTCTCTCTTCTTAGCTCCAATGGAGTCTCTCCTGCTTCAACTAATATTGCATTAGTAGGGGTTGACTTAATTGCACCTATACACAACCGTAACGCTTTATATTGTAACCTATCAATTTTTAGTAATGACGTTTGTGCTGCTGCTGCATATATTAAACACCCATAATCCAGTGTTGTCCTCATAATTGCCCGATAGATGTCGATTAATGCCTGTTTTTCTCCCCCCCAGTCACATCCAGCCACTGCTCTTAATAGGTTCAACACTTTTTTGGATTTTGTTTCCAAATGTTTAATATGAGTTTTCCATGTATATTTACTATCTAACCATAGCCCCAGATATTTAAATTCATTGACCTCACTCATCGGCTTTCCATATAATGTAAGCTTCTCAGTCTCCATCTTGCGTTTATTCGTAAATTTCATAAAGCAAGATTTGCTTGCTGACAGCTTGAAACCCCAGTTGTATGACCACGTCTCCACTTTCTTTATAGCTTTCCCTATTTTTCCAAACACATATGGAACATTTCTTCCCCGTATCCATATGGCCCCGTCATCTGCATATAGTGCAGATTTTATGCATCCATCCAAATTACTAAAAATGTCATTTATCATAACATTAAATAATATCGGGCTGATTGAACTCCCTTGAGGAATACCATTTTCTATACTGCACTCTTTTGAAACCTCTGCCCCTACTTTAACTCTGAATGTTCTGTCTGATAAAAAAGCCATGATCCAGTTATACATTCTCCCTCCAACACCCATTCTACTCAATTTGATGAGCAACCCATCCCTCCACATAGAATCATAAGCCTTTTCAATATCAAAATATACTATTGCCATAACCTCTTTCATTTTCACTGTCTTTTCCACCTCATTGCTTACTCTAATCAAAGCATCTATTGTGGATCTTCCTTTACGAAAACCACTCTGAAAATGACTTATTAACCCTCTCTGTTCTAAGACGTGTGATAGTCTATGCACTATCATCTTCTCCATCCATTTACATAAGTGTGATGTTAATGCTATGGGTCTGTAATTATTGGGATTAGCAGGATCCTTCCCTGGCTTATTAAATGGCAATATAACTGCCGTTTTCCAACTCATTGGTAAGACTCCGTTTCTCCAGATTTGATTAAATAGTCTCAGGACTAATTTCAATGTTTCCTCTGGTAGCTGCCGGAACATGGCATAGCATAGCTGGTCTTGTCCTGGTGCTGAGTATCCTGTACCTTGCAAAGCTATTTTAAGTTCTGCTATTGAGAAGTCTACATCAAGAGCTGAATTATCATCCCGTCTCTTTTCCCTCACATTTTCATTTTCTCTTAATACACACTCTTTTTGCTGTCTATGTTTGTTATCAAGGTGTTCCCCACTATGCACCGCAGCAAATGCCCTACCTAAACATTCTGCCTTCTCTTCATTTGACACTGCCACTTTCTCCCCATCAATCAAAGCGGGAATTTTAACCGACTTCCTTTTCCCATTCATCCGTTTAAACATCGACCATACATCCCCTAACTTTACTCCTCTTCCAATGGTGGAACAATACTCTCTCCATGACGTCTTTTTTGTGTATTTTACTGTTTTACGGGCTACTGCCCTTTTCCTTTGATAATCTGAAATATTGTCTTGTGACAAGTTTTTCTTTAAAGACCTAAATGCCTTGTTTCGTTCTTTAATAGCTCTGCTACATTCCTCATTCCACCACGGAACCACTTTCTTCCTACCCTCTGTTGTTCTTTTAGGTATAGTTTTATTTGCTGCTTCTTTATTATTATGAATATGTCTTTATTATCAGGCTATGTTCCAAAATCATTCAAAGTAGCAGTGATAAAACCGCTTCTTAAAAAGCACAACCTCGATCCAGAGGTTTTAGCCAACTATAGACCTATTTCTAATCTTCCGTTCCTCTCAAAAATTCTTGAGAAAGCAGTCGCAAAACAGCTGTGTGATTACTTAAGAAACTATGATTTATTTGAAGATTTTCAGTCTGGCTTTAGAACACAACATAGCACAGAGACAGCTCTGGTTAAAGTCACAAATGACATTCTAATAGCCTCTGACAAGGGACTTGTCTCTATTCTTGTCTTACTCGATCTTAGTGCTGCATTTGATACTATCGACTATGATATCCTATTGCAAAGACTAGAGCACTTAGTTGGCATACAGGGAACTGCTTTAGGCTGGTTTAGGTCTTATCTATCTGAACGCTCTCAGTTTGTACGTGTCAACGATGAATCTTCCATGCAAACCAAAGTTAGCCATGGAGTGCCACAGGGCTCAGTGCTTGGACCTATTTTGTTCACCCTATATATGCTTCCGTTAGGCAATATTATAAGGAATCATTCTGTAAACTTTCATTGTTATGCGGATGATACTCAACTATATTTATCAATCAAGCCTGATGAAATTAATCATCTAAATAAAATTCAAGACTGCCTCAAGGACTTAAAAACGTGGATGACCTTAAATTTTTTGATGTTAAACACGACCAAAACTGAAGTTATTGTACTTGGCCCGAAGAATCTACGAAACAAATTATCTAAAGATATATTAACTATGGATGGCATTAATTTGGCCTCCAGTGAGACTGTAAGGAATCTTGGTGTTATATTTGATCAGGATTTATCCTTTAACGCCCACATAAAATCAATTTCAAGGACCGCCTACTTCCATCTACGTAACATTGCAAAAATCAGGCATATCTTGCCTCAAAACGATGCAGAGAAACTAGTCCATGCATTTGTTACTTCAAGGCTGGATTATTGTAACTCCTTATTATCAGGGTGTACCAAGAAGTCAGTCAAGTCGCTTCAGCTGATTCAAAATGCTGCAGCTCGTGTACTAACCAGAGTTAGGAAAAGGGACCACATTACTCCTGTTCTGGCTGCCTTACACTGGCTCCCTATAGAACACAGGATAGAATTTAAAATTCTTCTTCTCGCCTACAAAGCCCTTAATGGGCAGGCGCCATCTTACCTTAAAGAACTCATTATACCCTATTGTCCTACTAGGGCATTGCGTTCCAAGAATGCAGGGTTGTTGGTTGTTCCTAGAGTCTCTAAAAGTACAATGGGAGCCAGAGCCTTTTCTTATCAAGCTCCACTTTTGTGGAATCAGCTTCCAGTTTGTGTTCGGACGGCAGACACCCTATCCGTTTTTAAGAGTGCGCTTAAGACTTTCCTTTTTGATAAAGCTTATAGTTAGGGCTGATTAGATTCAGCCCCTAGTTTTGCTGATATAGGCTTAGTTTGTCGGGGGACATCTTACTTCTTCCTTCTCTCTGTCTATACCTGTGTACTCTCATGTTCCGATTAACCCAGCTTCCCCGAATTTCTTTCTTTTTGGTGTCTATATACGCCGGGATCCGGAGTCATGGATGATCCTGCGGTCCTGTGTCATGGATTGCGAGTCCTGGATCTTGAGTCGTGGCTGCGGTCCTGGATCATAAGTCCTGGATGGATATCCTCGTGGATTCATCTTCTTATTATACACACATGCATTTCAAAACATTTGGACTACCTATGTTGCAAATGTATTATCTTTTCAATTTACACACGGCATCTATTGCACGTCTGTCCGTCCTGGGAGAGGGATCCCTCCTCTGTTGCTCTCCCTGAGGTTTCTCCCATTTTTCCCTTTAAACTGTGGGGTTTTCTCTGGAAGTTTTTTCCTTGTACGATGTGAGGGTCTAAGGACAGAGGGTGTCGTATTGTCATACTGATATTCTGTACAAACTGTGAAGTCCACTGAGACAAATGTAACATTTGTGATATTGGGCTATATAAATAAACATTGATTGATTGATTGATTGATTGAATGTGCATTGTGACTTGATTTGAGCACTCCTCTATACTTCCTTCTAATGTTAACAATTGCGCTGACTCCTTACAGTAAAGCCTAAATGTTTCCCAGTCAGCTTTACCAAAGCACCACCTGGTAAATACACTCCCTTCCTGTCTACATACCTTTGTATTGATGATTGTGAAAACTGGGTAATGATCACTTCCTATGGTAGAATCACTTTTAACATACCATTCACATGATTTAACTAACCTATCCGTCACCAGTGTGAGGTCCAAACATGATTGTGTCCCCCTATTCACGTCTATTCTTGTTTTTTGTCCATCATTAAGGCAAAACAGTGATCTTTCCTCTAGCATTTCTTCTACGACATCCCCATTACTGTCTGTTTGACTGCTTCCCCAAAGGCTGTTGTGAGCATTAAAGTCACCACACCATACTTCCCTTCTATGACCCGTCCCTGCTATTGTCTGTAAGGTTTCAATGTCCAGATTTTTACACGGGTTATAGAAATTGATAAGCTTTATGTTCCCTTCTTTCCTTGGGCTGCATATTTCTATTATGACACATTCTTTGTCGTCAGGGGATGGGACTACCCTATAGGCCAGCCCATCCTTTATGAAAGTAACACACCCTCCACCATTTTGATTGCTAACTCTATCATATCTGATAGAGCTGAACCCTGGAATCATAAAGTCTAGATGAGGTTTTAACCAAGACTCTTGCACACAAATTACATCTGGCAATGTTTGTAACTCATAGACATATTTTTTAAACTCCTGTCCATTAGCTATGAGGCTTCTAGCATTCCACTGGAGTATGTGAATTACCATTAACAACGTGCTAACCCTCATCCTGGTTGTCCGTTTCTCCCACATCTTTTGTTGCTAGTAATTCATGTATCTGGTCTGCTTTTATATCTCTAATGTTAAGGAATTTCTCCGCTGCCTGCACGATGGTTTTGATTCTGTCACTTTTCTTCTTCATCTGTGCTGCAACATTAATGGTATGGCAGATGAATGTCATAAAGTTGACTTTCTTTACCACGAGAATGCTATCATCTTCTTTAATTTCCACAGGTACTTGGCTTTGATTTGTAACCTGCCTTTCTGAAATGTTGCTACCACTCTGTACTAAGTTTCTTTGAACCCTTCCACTAGAAGCCTGATTGTTTGCTTCCGTTTTCCTAACCTTCTTTAGAGCTTCTGCATATGAGACTTTACTGAGTACTTTGACCCTCTGAGCTTCTCTGGCTTCTCTCTGCACTACACATCCACCAAACGCCGCACTGTGCTCTCCTCCATAATTACAGCATTTCATCTTTGCCTCTTTTTCACATTTCCCATACTCATGTTGGCCTCCACATCTCGCACACCTTAGTTTTCCTTTACACTGCATTGCTGTGTGTCCCATTCTTTGGCATGCATAGCATCTAAGTGGTTTTGGGATGAATTCCCTCACACTGTAGTTCATGTATCCTATTTGCAAAGATTTCGGTATATTTTTCTCAAACTGAATAACTACTGAAAGTGTTTCCTTCAATGTGCCATCTCTTTTGCTCATAAGTCTGTTTGCCTCAATAACTTTTCCTCCTTTAATCTCCTTTTTAACATCATCCATAGACATATTAAGTGGAACTCCAGATATGACTCCTCTCAACATTGCCATTGCTCCTGGGATATGAGCCTTTATTTTTTCCCCACTGAGTGTCGTCATTTTAAGTATTTTTCCCTGCTGTTGCTTGCTGGTTGCTTGTATCAAAACTCGTTTGTTGTTCATAAACTTGGCAAATTTGATTTTACCCATTTCTTTCTCAATTGATTTTGTCAGTTGAATCGGGTGGTAATGCCCACCATCCCGGTTGAATTCTATTATAACTTTCCACTCCTGCTCTAGTTCTGTATTCGAAATTGCTTGTTTTTCATTTTGACTGCCTTTTGTTTTTTTGTTTAAGCCTGCACCACTCGACCAATCCGACCAACTTTGTGTTCTTGGTCTGCTAACTTTTTCCCTCAAAGCCCTTTTCTTCCTCACAGCTTTGGTTTCCTCCCATTCCATATCAGCTCTTTGGGTCCCATCTGAGCTGGTTGACATGATGATACAGTCAATGTACAGTTTATGCTAACCAGTCCAATGCTACCGTTTCTGTATGTTTCGATGATTTCCGACTCTCTCTGAACTTTCTGCAGCGTGTCTCCAACTTCACCTTCTTCTTCCGGCTTCCTCCGTCCGTTTCTCCCTCCCTCCGTCAACAGCTCCTCGTGACAGCAGACTCTCCAGTCGTGAGCTGCCACTTCCGTGTTCGCCACGCAACCAGGACTGTGACCAATCTTCTACTACTACTACTACTTCTTCTTCTTCTTCTTCTTCTTCTTCTTCTTCTTCTTCTTCTTCTTCTTCTTCTTCTTCTTCTTCTTCTTCTTCTTCTTCTTCTTCTTCCTTATTCCTCTTCTTTCTCTTCTGCAGCTTTTCTCGGTGTTTTTCACACTCCTCCCTCATCTCATCCTCGCCTCCAGAATGATCTCCGTTCCCAGCCTTTGTACTCCTCCCCCCGGGAGATGTGCCGGAAAGGGCGGGGATTGGATGACGTCTCATCCAATCACCTCTTCGGATGCAGCGAGGGCGGGACGTCGGAGAAACTGCGCCGCTCCGGTGTACACACACACACACACACACACACACACACACACACACACACAAGCAGGTTTACCAGCCTTGACAGCCCCAGGAAGGCAGCGGCTGTAACAGTAAGGAAATCAGTGGGGATATTGAACAGGAAACATTTCAGTCAAGGGGCATCATATGACCAATATAGACAGAAGAGCAACATTTATTTGAACATTTAAGTCAAAGATACCATTCCTAGGTGAACTTAACATCTGTATGGAGTCAGATCAGTCTCAATATTAATAAATGCTCACAGCAGGATTCACAAATGTATTTTGAGATTTAAATATAAATGACTCTCCACAACAATATCTCTCAATGCACTCACAAATATTTATTGTTGTATATAAATGTAAAAAAAATGGGCATTTAAACTGCTTTTTATTAATTCAAAGACGGCTCTGAATTAATAATAAAATATGTTTCCTTTCTTTACTACTGGATGAAATTATAAAATGTACCCATAATTTTCTTCATGCTAGTATAGCCACATAAAAGTATCAAACCACCTTAAAATGCACCAGAATACAGGAAATCTATTTTTTTTTCGTGGGGGGGATCCCCAAACCCCCCATTAAAAATGTCCCCCCCACATTCGGGATGCTTCCTACGCCCATAAATTAAACCCATGATATCAAGATCTCACTTCAGCCAGGTACCCAAAGTTGGCAACCCTGTTTTAACACATTTCAGGAACCGAAATCTGAACTTTGGATAAAGCCAGGCTCAAAATGATTGGTTCATTTTGTAGTCATATTAGTATCTAAGGCTTTTACAGAAGGGATTTTGGATATCTCTTTTTATCACTCCATAAATCAGAAAATACTGTCAACAGCCCTAAAATATCAATTTTCGCCATGTTTTTAGGTATAAAATGAATGATATGATCAAACCCTACTGTAAAAGTCTTCATAATATTGATAGCAATATAACTTTAAGGTTTGGTGTATGTACGTGCTACTGAAGTGGACATTTCGAACTCAGAGTAGGAGAAAAAACTCATTTTGAGAAAACGACCTTTAAAGAGTGAGGCGCTAGCCAAACCCTGCTGTTCTTTGGATGATAGCTTGCGTATCGACGCACTCCGTGAAGGTATTTCATGTTCGGGGTCATTTGTTTTTTGTATAACCTTGCTCCGTGCAAGTGACAATTGTTGTCATCTTCTCTGTGAACGTTTCTTTCGCCGTTCTTTTGCCATTTTGAGATTTAAAATTCTAGCGGAAAGCTAAACAGGAAGTGTTTTAGCACACCACGTGACGCATCTGAACGAATCACGTTGTCAGAAATTGACACCAGCCAATGAGATTTCGTTTCTTGTTTTAAGACCCCTTTGTACTTTCACGATTGGTTGCTGATACAAAGGAAATGACCATATTTGCAGTAGGGCCTGGCTCATTTCGTGGCATCTGCAGGCAGTGGCAAGTACTTCCGGCATCTGCCACAGAGGCCACTACTCCGTGGCATCTGTGGCAAGTACTTCCGGTATATGCCACAACTTGCCGAGGCATCTGCCGTTGGTCAACGGGAGTTGCCACAAGCTGCCAGAGTAAGAGAAGGTTTACTGTAGCTGCCACTCGCCTTCCGTGGCAAATGCTGCTATTTAAACCCGTATTTATCGTGTAAAATGTCGCTGTTTAGGCATGACTTTATCGCTAGAAATCGAATCAAAAAGCGCTTTAATAGCCAAACTATCCTACAATTTAGGATTTTACAGAGAGGGTTATTTGTGAATGAACGACCATCTGTAACGTTTGCATTCAACGGGAGCACTAGAGGGCGAAAACTTTAAAACGTGATTATAGGACGTATTAAGCGCTTGAACAAACTAGATATTTGGTCGTAATAATTGGGCCTGAACAATCGGCCTATTTGGTCTTATGAGTATGAGGACTTGTTGAAATAGCCCCATCATCTGCGTATGGAGCTAATTGGATGCATGTGTATGTAAATATGTAATTTATCAGGATGTTAAACAATATTGGGCTTTCTGCACTCCCCTGGGGAATACCATTTTCTATTTCAAAATAATTGGAAATATCTGCTCCTACCTAGGGGTGCAACAACTAATCGACTTAATCGATTAAAATCGATTACCAGATTAGTTGCCAACTAATTCAGGTGTCCATTCGTTGGTGACGTCATCATGTGTGTTTTACGCGCCTTTAAGCTCCAACTTATTGGTCTTTTTATCGGTACTGGAGACATTTAAAAAATATGTCATGTATTATTGCTACAAAAACATTATATCGCAGTCTTAGTGTTGCCAACTCGTTTCTAACATGCAAAAAGACAAACAAATACATCTATGATCTATTTTCGATCAGACGAGATCTCTCTCTCCCCCGTCTATGTGCGAGGGGGCGGCATACTTGTCAACCCTCCCGATTTTCGCGGGAGACTCCCAATTTCATTGCCCTCTCCCGTATTTCTCCCGATTTCTGACAAAGTCAGATTTACTCAGGACTGTTTCCACCCGGACTTTAATACAGCTACACCATTTTTTGGTTTCCATGGTAACACGTCTCTTTAGTAGCGCGCGCAACTGAAAGTCTGAGAGGGTGAGGCAGATAGTCACAGAAAACAGAACAAAAATCGACATCTACTCTAATCTCTGCTCACTCCTTTACTGCCCACACATATGCTCCATCAAGGATGGTGCTACAGGCCGCAAGGCATTGCACTTAGAACTACAATATAAGCATGTTAATGTTAATCTAACAGCTCCAGCGATCCACTATTACCCCCCCCCCCCCCCCCCCCCCATTTTGCATTTTGAAATGCTCCCGATTTCTGAGGTCTCAAGGTTGGCAAGTATGGGGGGCGGGGCAGTTTACACACACGCAGCTGCTACATGCAGCAACACACTGCGGAGATGGCGGAGAGAACGCGCTCCGAGGTGTGGTTAAACTTTACCCGTCTCGATGTGGACAATGCTCGTTGCCAAAAGTGCAATAAGAGTTTAGCATGTAAGGGCGGTAACACAAGCAATTTGTCTAAACATTTAGCAAAAGTGCACCACATTCAGACGGAGGAATGCACCGACTGTCTTTCTAGTAGCTCTGTATCCCCATCCACGAATAACGTTTCCACGTCAGGTATTATGTATGCTAGCAGTAACACACGGAGTTAACTCAATTATATAAACATGGGTTAATGATTAGAGGTAAGTGAGTTATTTCGTTTGTTAAAGTTTCAGCTATTCTGTTCACAGTTCTGTCATCAGATTATTTAATACGATTTGTTGTTTCTTTTGATGTGAAATATTATTTATTTTATTTAAATAAAAAGCAATATTAATTTTGCTCAAAATGTGTTTAGTTAATTTAATTATATATGTATTTTTGAATCAAGCATTCATCTTTATTGTCTTCATTGTTAGTTTCCACATGCCTAAAACAACCTCAAGCCAAATCTAAAAGTTGATGGCTAAATTAAAGCGTTTGAGAAATTGTGCAAGGCATACAGTAATAGTCAGAATAGTCGATTAATCGTTTCATTAATCGATAGATTAATCGATTATCAAATTAATCGTTTGTTGCAGCCCTACTCCTACCTTTACTCTAATGGCGCATTTCCACTGCAGCGGGTAGCCCTGTTTAAGCGCCCTCAAGCGGCCAGGCCAGTTTTTGGTGGCCTTTCCATATAGCGCAGCACCGGCTAGCGGCTACTTTTTCCCTCTTTTTCCGGCCCCATAAAATCGTGGTTCTATCAGGCCAGGACCAGGGCTGAACTAGTGACGTCAACACTCTCGACTGCTGATTGGTCAGAGAGAATCGTCACAAAATCGCACGCGAGATCATCCCTAGCATCGCATATATATTTTTAAGCAAGCTTGCAGCATTTTTATACACAGCATTTTTGTAAGCGGAGGAGCTACAAAAATGGCAACGTCGAAGAAAAGCACACCGTGGTCGACCGAGGAGGTGACGACGTTCCTACATCTCATTGGGGATGATAAAATCCAGCGGGACCTCGACGGAAAAACTCGAAATGTGAAAGTGTTCCAGGATGTCTCTGCACAGATGTCCGAACGCGGATTTTCGAGGACTTTCCTGCAGTGTAGGGAAAAGCTGAAAAAGATGAAGAGTGAATATCGCCAAGTAAAGGACAACAGCAACACGAGTGGTGCGGGTAGGAAACACTGGAAGTGGTTCTACTTGATGGACCAGATTTACGGCCATAGACCGGCCAACAATGGGAGGGAGGGAGGTCTGGACTCTTCAACGGCTTTACTGGAGTCCCTGCAAGGTACGCTCACTTCTAACAAAGAAGTCTATTTTATCCTTACATTAATGTTCGACAACCCATGCTTTTATGGAGCCCCGAAGAGCTACATAGCTAGCTAAGGCAGATAGCTCTAGCTAAGGCAGATAGCCTTAGCTAGAGCTATTGTTTGCAAACACCATATGTGCCATTGTTTACGTTCAGTTTTTTTTTTATATAGTTGTTGTTGCTATTTAGTATTGTGCTGTGCTATAGTTTGTGGAATTAGTCATTGTGCTGTTCTAGATGATTACATTGGGACTAGTGAGGAGGAACATTCCCGAACAACGGGTGATGGCAGTGTTCCGTCCACAACACCATCATCGAATCCAGAATGGACCCCAACTCGACCACAGATACCAACAGCAGAACAAACTCGACCACAGACCCCAACGCCGAGTGCCAGCTCGACCCGCGTGTGGTTCTAGGTAAGAAATAGAAATCGCAAAACGACTGGAATTGTGTTTTTTTTTTTAAAACCTTGGATCATCCATCGTCAGTAATTAAAATAAGCTATACCACTGTGTGGAAATGCTCTGTTACAAGTAAAGTCTTAGCTAGTATGCAGCTAGTACAGTTGTGTTTCACATCCTATCATATACATATATTTATATTCATTATCAACAGGCTGGACATAATGTAATTCACTTTCACAATCACTGTAAACATCTAGGGCCAGAACTTTCTTTCGTTCATCCTTACTGTTGTTCTGTTTATACATGTTATTCTTATATCCTTGTGTGACATGTACCTGTCCTGTGTTGTTTCCTTATTGCTAATTATTATCTTATTGTCACCCAGGCAAGAGGAAACGAGGAGGAGAGGATCGGGCCCAGCAGGAACGGCACCATGAACAGCACATGGCCCAGCAGGAACGGCACTTGGACTGGGCCAAAGCGTCTGCTGAGCGGAGATGGGAGTTGGATGCGGCCTTGAGAAGGGAGGAGGCCGTCTTGAGAAGGGAGGAGGCCGCTTAAGCAGAGACCTTCAAACTAGCCTTCCTGCGCACTTTTGGCGAGGTGCTAGGGGGACTGGGCAGCCGACGTGGCAGGCGACGTTGCAGCCGACGTTGAAGCCGACGTGGCAGCCGACGTGGCAGCCGACGTGGCAGCCGACGTGGCAGCCGACGTGGCACCCGACGTGGCCGCCGACGTGGCCCGTCTCCTCCGTGATACTTCAAATAATTGTACATATTATATATTTTTTATCTAGTTAATTTTTAAATGCAACATTTGTACTTTCTTGTTTATTTATTTTCTTTAAAATGTTCCTTTTATATTTACAATGCCATGTATATTTATGCTGGCTGCAATACAGTTTTACATTTTTTATTTGTATTGTTTAATGGCATGCCTTTTTGATACAAACTTTTTTTTGTATTGTATACTGCCATCAATAAAGTACTTCTTTGACTTATCTTATCTCTTGTTGATAATGAATTGCACACAACAGAAAAAAATCTGATTCACATAATCTTGATTTAGAGAAGATATAAACATACATGAATTTATAAAGCAATAACAAACACCATCAGTTAGGAAAAAGCCCATAAGATAAAAGTTAGTTTTAAGAGATTTAAAGCAAGAAATTGAGTTTGCTAGCTTGAGGTCCTCCTCTAAAGCATTATTACATGTTTATTTTGTAATGGTATTAAGAATACATAATACATGTAGTAGAAATTGCACAATTGTAATACCCTCTTTCTACTAGACTCAAACAAAACATTCCTTATATATTTCAAAGACGAAAGAACAAAAGAAGAAACCTATAACCCATTCAAGCAAGCTTTTAACATGTCTAAAAGAAAGATTGAGGTTATATTTTAATATATTATTTTATGTTGTGGATACTTTAGCCTCCATCGATGTTTACAATTGTCCACACTATTTTACACTTGCATTTATGAATATAGTTTTGCTGTGTTTTACACTTTAGTATTTATGTTTATAGTTAGCTTTGATATTCGCTTAATTTATTAGAAAGATTTTCTTTTCATGATCTGATATTTCCTCAAATGTTCTTATTATGGGGCAGCTTCTTCTGCATCTCGTCTTGCAATACGCAGCCTACTTTGAAACATCACTTTCCTGCTTGCTGTGATCACTTTTCTTCTTGCTGTGATAACAAGCCACACACCAAGAAACAAGTAAATGATCGCTTCCACATCCTCCATTGTTGTGTGTGTTTTGTGAGTTGTGTCGCATTGAAGATGACGCCACTGCAGTTTTACCCAGCGTCGCTCCGCCCAAAAAGCCCGCCAAAAAGCTGATCCCCCCGCCTACACTGCGTTGCTACCCCAGGTCCTAAACTGTAATGGAAATGCGCCACGGCCTCGGACGGCCAGTGAGGCAGCCCGAGGTCTGAGGCCTAAGTGTTGCACTCAAGGACTCAAGCGGACATCACTTGTCTTTTCTCACTCGTGGCAACTTTATTATGAACCAAAAACTCCGCCCCATTCCCAAACCGCCCCCTACACCCTACCCCTACACCCTACCCCTACACCCTACCCCTCCGTTTGCGCGTTCACGTGGAGGATCCGCCATATTGAGGGCTGTTCCAAACCAACGAGTGTGGAGCGGTGATGTGGAGGGGGAGTGGGCTATCAAGCCCTCAAACAGCGAGTCTGCAGCGGTGCTGACTTGAGACCGGTCTCTACCTGACCGGAGTCACGCTGTGTGTGTCCGTCAGGAAACACGCTGTTTACAAGTAGTTCCAGCAAACATCCACCGATAAACTGCGATGTTAACAACCTCATGATAACCTCATATGTTTTAACTTTGGATCATACCTGTGTTTAGTCTAGAAAAAGGTAAATGTGTGCATTTTATTATAAAGTTGTGTATATTTACAGACTGTTGCAAAAACTAAGAAGCATATAAACATCTGGTTTAAAACTAAAAGAGCTTTACAAAAAAATAACACAATGAAATATGTTTGGAGTTTTATTTGAGTTATTCATTTACATTTTTTGTCTAAGAGATGCTGATTTGAAACCGTTGTTACATACAGTTACGGCATTTCCTGTTTCTGCCGAAGAGAGGGGAGTCCGTCCCAAAGCTTGCCGCTGTATTTACTCCCTCCATCTGACAGGAGGGAGCCTCGTTGAGCTGCGAGTGTGGCTACAGAAGGAGTACACTCCGTCACGGAGGGGTAGGGTCGAGGGAGTGGTTTGGGATTGGGCCTAAGTCACAGTTCCCTCAAGCACCGAAGAAGAAACGCTCTTCCTCACCTTCACGCCCTCAGGCGGAGCCTTGTGGCGAAAACAGGCAACTACATGCACCAACTAACCCTGCTTCAACAGTAAACATAACATGCAAACATTCATACATAGTTGGCACAAAGACACTAGACAAATAAACATAACACATCGTGAACTATATCGTCACACTCTCCCCCACTTACAAAATGTCGTCTCGACATTTTCCTTTACACCTACTAGTCTTAAACAACTACATGGGTAGTAAGACAAGAGAATGGGCCATTTTGAATAAAACACTTCTTAATGAGATACACAAGCTGCTGTTCACTGCAGTTGTGAATACTACTGATTTGATCAGTTTTTCTTTTTTTAAAACACAAACATTTGCATCTTTAATGCATATTTCAAAACCATGAGTCCATACTGTTGAAAGGGTCATCATTTATCTTTCTAAATCAATTCTGGAACCCAATCCACACAACACATAAAGTTCAGCCAACAATCACATTAACACAAGGCACTTTAGGTATATATGCAAAGAGGCAAGGAATGTCACTTCTTATGTATTTCCAAGTCCATTACCAGGGCCGCCAGTAGCCATTTAAAGCTATCTCTTTGGTGGAAATTGTTCTCTCTGCGAAACTAGGCTGGCCAAGTTTGTCATAAGTCAGAGTCTGTGGTTGCTTTCTTTGTCGTCTTGAATACATTGTCCTCTGCTCCGATTCTTCCACTGTTTCCTCCTCTGAGCTCTCTGTAGCTATTGTCACAACATCCTCCTCACCTTCATCAGATTTCACTGTGTGGACCTGCTCCTCTTGTTCCTCCTCCCTGCTTTGCAGTGGATAATCTTTCCCTCTTGAGGATGGAACTTCTGAGCAGAGACGTTAAGTGCAGGCATCCTTTGGTGTTCCGCTGAAGGCCAGGTGAGTGTTACATCATTAAGGTCATCATCTGATTCCTCAGCAACATTTGTTTGTTGTGTGTACTTGGTAACAGATGTGTGTCTGTTTGTGTAATTGTTTCTTTTCTTTGTTCGAGTTGGGATGGTAGCCTGATATCTGTCATCCGTGGCTGGGAGGAAGCCGTGGCTGTTGACAGCAACATCCTGTTAAATCTCACTGTCTGTCCATTTCCTTGGGGATGATAAGGAGTAGTGTGAGACCCCCGAATACCTGACAGTGTTTTCAGGTGGTGAAGAAGCTTGTTCTCAAATTCCCTCCCCAAATCATGATGCAGTCTTTCTGGGAAACCAAACTTGAGACAGAAATCATTAAACAGTTTGTCTGCAACAGTCTTGGCTGATTTGTTGGTAGTTGCATATGCTTGTGCGAACCGAGTGTAATAGTCCATAATGACAAGTACATATTCATAACCACCCCTACATTCTTCCAAATGTAGAAAATCAACAGAGACCAGCTGAGTGGTTTTCTCTTCTTTAGACACTCACACACATTTGTCACAAAATGTTCTATGTCTCTTTGCATTTTGGGCCAAAAGAAACGTTCTCTTATCAAGTTTACTGTCCTTTCTGTTCCCAAGTGTCCCATCTCCTTCAGAACAAGTGGACGGTATACATCTGGGAGCAAAAGCTGACTTTTTGTGTGAGTTTTGGGGTGCATAGTTCCATCTTCTCTGATCTCAAGCTTACTCCACTCTCTGACTAGAGCTTTGAATTCTGGGCCCTCGTGTTTCAGTTGTTGTGCAGTGGGTCGCTTGTTTTTCTCTTTGTGTCCATACATTTTGCCCATCACCTGATCTTGTTGCTGTGCTGTCTTTATTTCTTGCCTGGAGAATGGGTGTATGGCACTGAGCAGATTCTCTATGTCTATCTGTGTCTGTAGCAGAGTTCACGTTAGCCGGTAATTACCGGACTATGACCGGTAAAATATGCTGAAGACCGGCAAATCTAAATCTCTCCGGTCAAAGTGTCCGGTCAAAATAATTTCCCCTTAGCGCAATACCGCATCAGTTGCGCAACTTGCGCCACTTATGTGACAGACAAAAGAGTATGTGACAGACAAGAACAGTAATGTGGAGAAAAAGATGTCCTGTATGGGTTGATGTGCGTTGATCTGTTGGTAATGCTTCGGGGTTCCAGTGGGCATGTAAACAAATGCATAATGCTGCGCTATACTTTGCGGCCTCACCCGGTTGCATAGCGACGCTTATTGTTTAGGTGTCTTTTAATAAGCAGGAAGTCTTATCATTAGCTAGAACTAGCTAGATCTGATCAATATGGACATAAACGCGAGTCTAATCTGACAGGAGAGAGAGATCAGCTGCTGCTGACGAGTCGACACGCAGCTCTGCATGATCACCTGCAGCGGTGAGCGGAACAAAACACACACTTCAGGTTAGAATATCACACGTAGCTATTTTAATTACCTCTCAAACTACCTAAACTAGTTATAGATATGTTTAGTTTTGCTGTCGGGTCACTCATTACTGATCCGCGAGCTGCATGAGACTGACGGGCTGTCAGGAGAGGGAGAGAGCGCTCCGTTTATTATTCCCGTGTTATTGTAAGTTAGGGTACACTTTTGAATAATTAATCTACTATAATTAGTTTGTTTAATATCGAATCATATCAATTTGTTTTAAAGCTCAATAAATAATAAAAATACCTTTGATGCTTTTCAGTCCATGTAACTGATGATGAGGTCAACTGCCCGTGTTTTGTTTTGTTTTCCCTTTTTAGCCACATTGTGGTTTTGTGGTGAAGCAAGAACAGGGGATGGGGCTGCCAACAGTTCATACAGGGGCTTTGCCATGACAGAAAAGTTTTGTATGTACGTCCTGTAGTAGGACAGGAACCCTAACATCTGTCTCACTTCTCCCACTGTGTTAGGGCATCTTTCCTTCAGGGCCTGCACTGCCACCTCTGCCGGGTCCATGATATGCCCCTCTTTTGACACTATCCTGCCCAAAAACCTAACTTTGGATTGAAACAGTTCACATTTTTTTGGTGTGAGCTTCACTCCATGTTGCTGGTATCGGCGCAGGACTGTTCTTACATGCTCAACGTGGTCAATGAAGGACTTGCTGTGGACTAAATTGTCATCAAGGTAAGGCAGGCAAATATCATCTCGCAAACCCCACAAACACTCCTCCATACTTCTTTGAAATTCATGAAGGCAGTGAGAGGCTGACTTTCTTCATCGACAAAGCCTTGGTGGTACGCCTTGCCTTGGTCAAGTACAGAAAAGCATGAACTCACAGTAAGACTGTCCAACATATCTTGTATGCGAGGAATAGGATGTCTATCTGGCACTGACTTCCTATTTAGCTCACGGTAGTCTATACACAGAGTCTAAGTTCCCCTGATTATTTTTCTTACACACACTATAGGTGACGAATAGGGTGACCTTGATTTAGTGATCCAGCCCTTATTAATCAAGTACTGTAAATATTCCTTTACCTCCTGATGTAATGGCTTGGGAACACTGATATAAGTCTTCTGGACAGGTGTCTGGTCATTTAGGGTGATTTGCATACGCGGAGCCTACATCATTTTCATCCCTAGCAAATGCTTTACACTCCTCCCTTAGCACTATTCTTGTTAAGGTTTGCTGGTCACTAGTCAAGTGATCTAATGTCACTGGGGGATCCCAGGTTTCATCACAGTCAGTAGTGGGGCAGCTTGTACCTGAGCTGTCTGTGTTTTGCTGTGTATTTTTGTCGGGACCTGGTTGTGTCTGTCCTTGTGCTGCTGGTTCTGTAGCTGCTGGGTACTGTTGGAGATTTGGAGGATGTTTAAAACCAACCTCGTCTCCGCGTGTCGTTTGATAAGCTGGGTGAATTCGTAAAAAGGAAGGGATTAAGAAACACCAGAATACAAGTTAAACAATAATCTTGCTTTAATGATAAAGAGTAACAATACAAATACAAATACAAATACAAACACAAACACAAACACAAAGGAAGTACTTCCTGCTCTTTCTCCTGTCCTACTCTCCTGGTCAGCCTGAAGAAAAAGAGACTGGTCTAAAGAACACATCGGCTTATATCCAAAACCCCAGGAGGAGCTATGCGGCTGCCCCCCCCCCCCCCCCCCCCCGAGGGGTCCTCCACTTAGAAAAGACAGCCAATCAGCGCGAGCCAGAGGCGACCCTTACATTTGAGATAACAAACCCCTCCTTGCAAGTTTCACATACTTTTGGCCAGCACACACACATCCCCTTTATGGCCCTTTGTCCCTGAGTCCATCTTCCCCCCTTCAGGTTACCACACACAAGTTAAAAGTATGTTTTAAGATATAGTTGTTATAGTTGGCTAAATATACGTAATACATGTAAATCACTTTCATATCAATAATAACGAGGAACACATTACCTATGCTCTTTAAGCAGTATTAGAGATGCTTTTCAAATAGTCAAACTTCACACATGCCCAATACAGTGAACACACTCATTTGTCCTACAGCCTTTCCATTTGTTTGAGCTATCGTTCACATCTTTACTTCAAATAAAAGGTTTCACATTGCATATTTCCAGCTTCCTTTACACATACTGTTATTATTAATACAAAGTAACCAACCACACATATCTATTGAAAACAAGTCGATTTCCCTGATAATTGACATGCTGAAACTCTTCGGAATGTGTCCCCTCCCCCAGCTCTCTCGTCCCTGTCATAAAAAACTGCTTCCATTTCCTATAGAGTAATAAAACATGTTTAAGCTAATTTCTCCACAATGTTTGTAGCCATTTAGTACCCACACATGAAAGAATAAGAACAGAGGTATAGTTGACCAGTAATCATGTAGCACATATATTTACTGCAATGAAAACACACACACATATGCTCCAAGCATGTGTAACGCACACCCTTCTTTTACGAGGGAAACATTCCAGCGTCTTGGCACTATCTCCAAATAAGGGTGTCCCCTGCTCACCTCTCTCTCTAAACACAAGGACTTCATCTCAATATATTGGGGGAGGGAAAAGATACTTTGTCCCTTCTAATTTAACACACATGAATATATATAAGGTGACATTAAAAGGAATATACCAGATTGAACTTTCCTGCCATACCACGTTACTTTAATACTTCAAATAATTCAAATAATCCTTCATTTCCCCCTTTTGGTCTCGCATTAACGAGACCAACACACATAAGACATTTGAAACAAAACTACTGTCCTTCTTTAATACTGTGTCTGTCCCCCTTCATTAAACCTTTGGGAACAGAAAACAACCTCCAATGACAGTTAAGAAAGACCAAACTATGTTAAAAAATTGTGTCCTTGTTTGCCGAATCATCATACTCGTCCTCTCCCTCCGCATATGCCAACAAGGGCATTTGGTACAGTGGGGGAGGAGCAGCTTTTCCTTCAATGGTGGAAATGATAAGTTTGACACACAAGGAGCGGATGCACGGCACACAACAACAACCACATGTTATTAAAATGGCCACAAAAGTAGCTACAGAAATAAAGAGAGACATTATTAAACATTTCCATTGACCAAACATGTTAGCAAACCACTCCTCTAAGAAATGTTGTACCCCTGATTGTTCATGCATAGTTTTAGATAGGTTGCGAAGGCCTTCTAAAGCCCTTGTGACGGAACCGTCTGGAGCCGTGTTATTGGGAATAAATGTGCAGCACATCTCCCCAAACATTGCAAAAACTCCACCCTTCTCTGCAAGAAGCATATCCAACGCCATCCTATTTTGCACAGCCATAAGGGATGTTGGACCCAATTGTTCAGCCAGGCCCTCTACCGCGTCCCTAGTGAGATTGGCCAATCGGAGTATGTTGTAATGTACATAGTTGATCCTTTCTACATTTTTGATAGGGGTCACAGGGAAGAAGGCAGAGATAATTGGCAAACTTTCAAACCCTGCAGCTATTTGATCAGCTAGTTTGTAGTCGTTAGGGACCCCTCGTGGGATTCCGATGGAATCGATGTAGGTGGGAGAGTCGACAGACAAATCGAAGGAGCCCGGGGCGTGGCGTTTGGACAGCGCGTGTCTCCTACGTCGAGTGATTAGGTTGGTATTAAGTGTGTCTTTAGGGTCCGTGAGCCCCAGTTTTTTGCCTAATAACATTAGGGGTGCCTGGAGGCGCACCATAGCACACAATCCTACAGATAGTTCGGGAATACGGGTGAACAGGCGGTGACCCCCACAATAATAGTAGAGCCCAGCTCTGGCCCAATGTCCTATATTAGTGCTAGACAGGGTGAGGTTACACCAATCCGTAGAGACATTTCCTAGGTCAAAACGTGGGGATTTTTGAACCATGGAAAAACATGTGTACCCACCGGCGCCTTTGTCAGGCGTAAATGGGCCTGTCCTAATGTCATTATCAATTGGAGGGAAAACTTTGGCTAGGGTGGTACAGTTAGGAGGGCTGGCCATCCTAGTCAGTTGTAACATACAGTTGTACCCCCAGGTATCTGTGGGAAACAGGGGCGCAGGGTCAGTAGCTAATTGCGGGCGGGCCGTAGCACAGGCTAGACAATCCCCGGCCATTTGTTCTTGGGCTGTTTGGGCAACCCATTTTAACCATAGGTTGTCATCTGTGTATCCTGTGGCCATTTGGATGACGTCTAGAGGTTGAAGTTGGCTATAATCCCCCGTGCATTTATCCGTACATGTAATTTTAGACAGGTATTTAATATTAGATGCTGCCCGAGGAAGGTTTCGTTCCACCTTTGGTTTAACTTTAATTTCGAAGAGGCCTTGTGGCGAACCCCCCCCCTGCATGTACCGCGAGGACATAAAGTCCAGCGTCGGAGAGCACTACATTTTTTAGCGTTATGCGTACGGGATTACAAAACCTGACAACGCATGGGACGTTTGGGTTTCTCCTAATCACTTTCATTCTATGTTTGAGGGATCTAACGATTTCCGCCGATCGGTAAGGTGGCATGTATCCCCAGTCATCAGGACCCGAATTTGCTAGGACACCGGACCAGGACTCGCAGGTGCACCCGTATGTGTATGTGACGGACACATAAGGGTCGCCTTTGGTCCTGTATGTACTGCCTCTGTAAATGTAAGGAGCACCTTTAACCGTATCTGTGACGGTTTTGTTACATACCGCAGGGGCTAAGCAGACATATTTGGCTAGGTAGGAATAGGTACGGTCGAGGCTTCTGCAGGGGGCAATTTTGCACAAGTCGAGTTGTATTATTCCATCACTACCTGCATGGAGAGTGAAGGTTTGTCTAGGAGACATTGGGGTAACTACTGTCTCATAATGGCCCCGTTTGACTCTAGTTACGGATTCATTTGGCGGAGGAGTGGAGTCTGGGTGGTCAATGGAATCACATAAGATTAAAATAATGGTAACAATCACAGTAGAAACCAGGGCTAATCCTGCCAACCATTTCCAGTTACCATACATAGTTATACTGTGAGCTCCAACCCTTCTAGTGTCAGTATACGTCTATTCTAACCCCCAAGTTATTAAAAAATGCTGTGAACCACTGGGTCACTCAACCATGATTTTAAAGGTTACAATGTACATACAGCAGGGCGAACAAGTAGATTATTACTCCTAACACTAGTAGTGACCAACAGGTTATCAGGAAATTCAGGGCTCCTTCAGACATTTTCTATTCTTCTCTGAGAGGTTTTGGTCCCTGTGTCAGTATCACATGAGGTAAAAAGAAAGACAAATCCCTTAAATATAGATTTTTTAGAAAACAACTCCCTAAATTTGGGTTTATAAATGGGGTCTTCTTATAGGTTAATAAATGACTTTAACCTGTGGATTAAGATACCACTTCCCTCAAAAAATGGGTTATTAAAAGAACTTTAAACTGTGGGTTAAGATACCACTTCCCTCAAAAAATGGGTTAGTAAATGAGGTGCTATGTGTAGCTTATAGCAACCTGATCAGAGGGGAGCAGGTTCCTCTGTCTTCCCGTGAAGTCCTGTGTCTTCGTGCTCCGGCCTGCTGATGGCGACTTCTGGGCTGTCGGTTGTAGGGATGTCCTTGTTGTCCTTCTCCTCCAGTCCGCTGATGCCTGCTTCCAAGTCGTCTGCTGTAGGGATGTCCGCGAGGTCCTTCTCCTCCAGTCCGCTGATGCCTGCTTCCAAGTCGTCTGCTGTAGGGATGTCCGCGAGGTCCTTCTCCTCCAGTCCGCTGATGCCTGCTTCCAAGTCGTCTGCTGTAGGGATGTCCGCGAGGTCCTTCTCCTCCAGTCCGCTGATGCCTGCTTCCAAGTCGTCTGCTGTAGGGATGTCCGCGTTGATGATAGCCAGGTCCGTCCGGATGTCGTCGAGGGTCCTTCCAGGTGATTTCCCCGCTGCACGCTGGCTCCAGTGGTACCAGATGTCCCCCTTTCCTTCTAGGCGGACAGCATGGGATGTCCGCTGGGTCACTCTGTAGGGGCCGGTGAACCTGGGGTTGAGCCACTTGGGCCGGATGACCTTCAGCCAGACGAACTCCGCTGTGTTGGCCTCGTGTTTTTCGGGTCCCCCTTTGGCATCAGCAACCTGTGTGGAAAATCCTGACACCAATCCCTTAAGCTGCTGGAAATAAGGTTTCGGACTCAGGACCTCTACTTCCTTTCCTACACTCAAGGCTCCTGGGCCAGGAAACTGATGGCCATGTGTCAGCTCAAATGGGGAGAAGCCTTTCCCTTTGTTTATAGAGCTCCTAATTGACATGAGAGCCAGAGGCAAGGCCTCTAACCATTTCATGCCTGTCTCCTCACATGCTTTGCTGAGTTTCTGTTTGATGTTCTGGTTCATCCTTTCTACCTTTCCCTGAGATTGGGGGTGATATACAGCTCCAAAACTGTGTCTTAGTCCTAAAGACTGTTCTACTGTGCGTAGGTCGTGGTTCTTGAAATGGCTGCCATTGTCTGACCTCACTTTCCTAGGAAACCCATGTAGTGGAATGTAATGAGTGACTAAGAACTTGATCACTGAGTCTGCATCTTCTCTCCTGCATGGCATAGCTTCTGGCCAACCTGTGTATGCATCGACTACAACTAGTAAGTATCTGAACCCTCTTACTTTGTCAATCATGTCAGTGTAGTCAATTATGATTTCTTCTCCTGCCATCTTAGGTAAAGGAAACTTTCCCTGGTGCGGTTTTACAGTGGCTCTGATGTTATGGGTTAAGCAAATTACACATTCCTCTAGGTAATTAGCTATCATGTCAGGTAGGTAAGGGTGCCACCAGTGAGTCAGGTGTCTGTTCATTTGAGTTTTGCCGCAATGTGTTGGGCCGTGTGCTTCTTTAAGCATTGATCTTATCCATCCTGGGGGTATCACTGGTCTCCCATCTGGGGAGTACCATATCCCGTCTTTGTTGGTAGCTCCTCTGTCTAACCATACTGTCTTGTCTTGAGGAGACCCTGTTGCTTGAGCTTCTTTAAGAGTATCATCTGTTACTGCGGGCAGTAAGTCAGCAGATTTTAAGACCAGCATTTGAAACTGGGGCATATACCCTGCTTTGGCTTTAGCTGCCTTGTCTGCTGCATTGTTACCCCAAGCCAAATAGTTGTCCACCGTGCTGTGACCTTTACATTTAAGTAAAGCTAGTTTGTTGGGTAACATTACTGCTTCTGCAAGCCTTTTGATCTGTTTCTCGTGTTTGATGGGAGTATTGGTGGATGTTACAAATCCTGCTTGCATCCATTGGCGCATCTCCACATGTATGACACCATGAACATATGCTGAATCTGTATAGATGTTTACATCTTTTCCCTTTGATAGCTCTAATGCTGCAATGACTCCCATTACTTCTGCCAACTGTGCTGAGACTTTCCCTGTTACTTCTCCTGTTGATCTTTCTTCAAACTCTCCCTCAGCTTTTTGACTCACGACTGCGTAGGCCGCTTGGAGCCCTTTGGTGGGGTGTCTAAAACAACAGCCGTCTGTGAACAGGTTTTCTGCATGTGGCATAGGCTCGTCTCTGAGATCTATTCTTAGCTTCACATCCTGGATGATTCTTTCCTCACACCTATGGGGTTCTCCGCTGCCAATGGTGTCTGCGCTGTTAACTCCTTCATGTGTGTAGGTGATGTGTGCTTGCGTCAGAGTTTTCTCTAACCTGGTCTGTCTTGTGGAAGTCATTGTGAATGCACTTGAGTTCACAAAAGAGACAATGCTATGTGTTGTCAGTACTGTCAAAGGGTGTCTCATCACAATGTGTGAAATTTTGTTTAAGATACGTGCTGTACCTGCTGCATGTCTTGTGCATGGAGGTTCCCTGTTCTCCACTCTGTCCAGTGTGACACTAATGTACATCAGTATTGACCTACATCCCCCCTTTTTCTGAAATAGAACACCATTTACTGTGTTCTCATTTTCAGAAACATCAAGGAAAAATGGCAATGCATAGGATGCAGAGGCGAGAGAGGTGACCTGGGACATGGATTGTTTGAGAGAAATGAACGCAGCTTCTGCAGCTTGTGTCCAGTCCAGTGTGACAGTGAGATTGCGCATGCCTTTCTCATTGATCAGTGTCCTCAGTACAGCTGTTCTTGGGTTATACTCTGGGATATAGTGTCTGCTGTAGCCTGTGAGACCCAGAAAAGATAACATGTCTTTGACTGTCCTGGGTTTTGGGTGATGCAATATAACTTCCTGATGTGTTGCTGACATGCCCGTACCTGCTGGAGAGATAACTCTGCCCAAAAATGTCACCTCTTTACGGGTGCATTGTAGCTTTTTCTTGGAGACCTTGAACCCTGTTGCATGGAGGCGAACCAGTAGGTTCCTGGTGGCCTCTAAACAAGAGGCTGCGGAGGGTGCTGCAATGAGAAGGTCATCTACATACTGGATCAACACCACCCCCTCTGGTAATGAAACGCCATCTAGCTGTTCCCTGAGTATTTTGTTAAATATTCCTGGAGACAGACTGAAGCCTTGGGGCAGTCTCGTGTACTGTAGTTTCTCCCCTCCCATTGTAAATGAAAAAATAGGCCTCATCTTCTCCGCCAGGGGTATGCAGAAGAAAGCGTTGGCCAGATCAATACAGGTGAACCAGGTATGTTCAGGTGTGATATTACAAATAGCCGTGTATGGGTTAGGCACTGGTACCAGAGCTGTAGTTGTAATAGCATTAATGGTCCTTAAATCATGAGCCATTCTGTACTCCCCGCTAGGTTTTGATACCGGGAGTATTGGAGTGTTCCACTCGCTTTGTGAGGGTTCCAACACCCCTGCTCTCTTCAGACCCTCAACTGCCTTGCTGATTCCCCCTTTGGCCTGTGGTTTAACAGGGTACTGTGGTTGATATACAGGCATAGTGCTACTCACTTCAAATGTTATTGGTGCAGCCTTTGAGCAGAAACCTACGTCATGAGAGTCAGATGCCCACAGGTCAGGTGGGAGGTCACGCAACATGTCTTCAGTAAATGAATGGTCAGTTTTTTCTCTACCGTGATGTCTCTCCACTTCGTGTCTCTCCATGAAGATGCATTCTTGTGTGCAGATTTTTAGAGCATAAGCCTTGTGTGAGGGAGAGTATGTGAGTGCTGCTATTTGTGTTGGTTCCCAATCCTCGACTTCTAGCAGTGTCTTTACCATAGGACCAAGTTCCCTGGC
Source organism: Notothenia rossii (assembly GCF_949606895.1). Lineage (NCBI taxonomy): Eukaryota > Metazoa > Chordata > Actinopteri > Perciformes > Nototheniidae > Notothenia > Notothenia rossii. Next base: position 55,763,136 of record NC_136904.1, on the reverse strand, counting down.
TTCATAGCCCCTCCCGATAGCTAATGAAATGTGTGGTGTGGCTTCAGCTGACATACGGTACCAATAGAGTTGCTCATCAGTGAGTTCAACAGATGCAGCCACCCCCGCTTGACCCATAAATAAATTGGTTGTGGCTACGTCCCAAATGGACATAGCCACCTCTGCGTCATACGCATATGCATAACTTTGGTCGTCCATTCTATCATAATTCAGCGTCAGATGGGGAGGATCTGGAGGGGAACCATAAGGCCTGAGGAGGTTAATCCACGGCTTCCATTGTTGAAAAATGGAAAATAGTCCTGGTGTCTTGTCTTGGGGCCGGTCGAGCAACCCCCAGTATATAGTGGCCTGCTGAGTTGCTTCTGCTGCAGTGGATTGGGCCAACATCATTTGAGAAGCTGACTTTATGGTTGACAGTGAACAATTGAGGCGAGTGCCATTTGGGAATGATATTATTAGTCCGTCGGGGGAACAGAGGATCGAGGCGTTAGCTTTGATAAGAACATCCCGCCCCATGAGGTTAGCCGGACTTTGGGGTGCCAAAATGTACTGATGAAGAAATAGCTGGCCCGCTATTCTGGTGGTTAATGGCGTAGTGAGCGGCACCTGCTCTATTTCTCCCGAAAACCCTATGACTGAGACCGTATTACTGGACTTGGATGTGTTAAAAACGGGGGAGTTGATAGTTGGATATCGAGCTCCTGAATCAACAAGGAACGGTAATTTCGCGTGTTTTACAGTCATGTCCATGTAAGGGTCCGCCAGGCCCGTACATTCAGGGTTCCCTGGGCGACCTCATTGTGGTGAGTAACAGTCTTGTTCGTACTGGACAAACTGGCCATAGGGAGCAGCCATCACATTTGGTGCAACGTGACCCTGGTCTTGGTGTTGGGCCTGTGGGGCTGCCTCATGGGGTTTCTGGACATACTGCATGTCTGCTCTGTTCCCTTGTCCCTGCCCCCTCTGTCCCCGCCCTCTCTGCTGGCATCGCCTGTACCAGTGGGTGGCCTGTCCACAGATGTAGCACCCGTTCTGCTGATATTGGATCACTCCAGGAGCTGTTCCACCCCTTCCCAAACCTTTAGCCGTGCCTCTGAACCCGCCCCTCCATTGCTGAAAACCATTATTGTAGCCGTATTGGGGCTGGTTATAGAATGGACCTTGGTTGGGAAAACCCTCCTTTGGGTTTTGCGGACCCGGTGCCTGCTCTGCCGGCCCCACAGGATGAACAATCAGCTGTTTGGCACTTTTCTTCTCATTTTGAACTGTTTTACGGGCTATTTCTAGCTGAGCACGGAGTAGTTGCACTCTTAACTCTTCTTCCTCAGTTTTATTCTTTGTAAGTTGTTTGTAAAATTTTCCTACATGATGGCCCAGATGACGCTCCCATGTCTGCGTGTTTAGTAGATCAACTTCTGGGTTGTCCTCCATAAGAGCTTTAATCTCGGCAGGTACTGCTGCTAATATTGCTTTACGGAACATCTACATATGTTGGTCACTATTTTCTGGACTACAGTCAGTAGCTACTATGTATTGTTGGCGTGACCTGAGCAACATGGTTGCTGCGGCCTCCCCAGGTGTGAACGTGAAAGACAGTGAGCCGTAACCTCCTCCCGTCTGTGGGAAATGTTCTCTCATTGCCAAGCTCAGCAAGCTGTGTATGTTGTTGGAAGAGATAGGCTGGTTATCGTTCATTGTTACTGTTCCTGATATTTCCTCAACTTTCTTTACGTCATGGCTGGAAGTCTGTTGTGCTAATATCCTCCTGAAATCTCCAAGGCAGATTGTTTGTCCTACTGACATATCAGCAAACTTTCTCATCCAATGTCTCCCTCCCTCAGTAGGTAGCGGCATTTTGTCAACCAGTGCATGCACATCTCCTAGTGAGAAAGGGTGGTAAGCGGTATTCCCATTGGGGAGTGCCACCAAAGGAGCCTGTAATACTGGAGCAATAAAGGGAAAAGGTGTGGGGTCTTCTGAGGTGTGTTGGGATCTCAAACTCATACGGGGAAGTGCAAGGACCTGTGTAGCAGTCAGTTCAGAGATTGTTCCTGTCATAGTTATGTACTTAACCTTGCTCTTGCACACCCTGCCGTTGACATCTCCCTGTTTTGCTCCAGAGGAACACTCACCACTCTCATCCCCCGATGCCCCTCCCTTGCTGGTGTAGTAATGGCCTGTTTGTGCCTGCCGTTCTTGGAACGGCAGGTCACTCAAACTGCCCTCGCCCTCGGGAGAACTTTCACTGTACCCTTCCCCACCTGCTTGTTGTTGGCTACCGCCCTCCTGCTCTCTATTCATTCTGTCCTGACGTACTTGTTCTATTTCTTCCTTCTCTCTTCTCAGTAATTCTTCCGCTTCCTGACAATGGACCCCCTCCCTATCCTGATGGTCCGCACCACCATAAGCTCTTTCCCTCTCCTCATATTTTTCTACAATGGCGATCAATTCTTCCGGTGTGGGGCTGCTCTCGCCCCTTTTAATGGAGGTCTTCCTTAAAGGAATTAGCGAAACATTACCCACTATTTTAAAGTTACCCCCCCTTACACCTGCTTGTTCTTGGGCTGACCCAGAGCCCACTTTTTCCAGTGGCATTTGTAGACTATACCTGGGGGGTGCGTTCGGGACAGGGGAAGAGTAAGGAGGCGGTTGTGTAGATACACTGGATAAATCCGGATAAATCAGGGGGGATTGAATTGAGACATCCTGATCCCCTACATTTCCTGTCTGAGACCCCTCTCCTGAACTAGCCGTTCTTGCAGTGCACCCGTTATTTACAGCACTGCTGAGATTTCGTCTCCTCCTGTCTGAGGCCGAGGTGTCCTTTTGAGTCATATCCCTATAAAATGCGATACGTTCTGCAACATATTGATGTATGTCGTCATCTGTGGGTGGTGGTGTCAGCACGCATGCGTCCCTACTGTCCTGGGGGAACAGGAGAGTGCCAACGTCACTAGAGCGTTGAAACTCCCCCCCCTGTGTTTGGGCTGCTACCATGACTGGGGGATTGTTGACTGGGGGGCGAACCACAATCATCCCCTTCCTGACAATTGCTGCGTTGTGGCAAATCCTCCCTAATTTATCAACCGCCTCTTTCTCTTCCTTTAGTTTCTGACGGGCAAAAAATCCGGGCTTCTGCTCGTTTAGGTTACCCAGTTTCTTTACCAGCTGTCGCTCATACTGATTCAGAGCTGAGCCTAAATTTCCTAGAGTGTCATCCCCTCCCACTCTATCTTCTTTTATCATTTTATCATGGAGGAACCTAAGGTCGGCACAAGCCTTCTTCTTGTCTCCCTGTTTTGTTCCACTTAGAATCAATCCCTCAATCTGTCCCCATTGTTCTTGGAAACATCCGGGAATTGGGACGTCTAAATCACTTTTTTTGAACTGCCCTTCCATATTGACTTCGCGTGTATTTATCTGACTTGGTTAATATGTGTTCACTAGTAATTTGTGATATACAGGACAATGGTCGTCGTCACTCCTAATGTAGTTATTGTATTTATTTAACTGCCCTGCCTTTGTCTAGACGTGTAAATAGTTTGAGTGTATAAACACATGTATTTGAACTCCACCTTGAGTGATAAATGCAGTAACAGAAAAGTACCAGTAAAGCAGTTATATAGGAGCAGCGGACTGACTTATTGAAAGCCAGTTGAGTAGCACTCGAAATGTTTTGGCACTGATAAAACCTGACAGTTTAATGATCCTGTCTTCTTTGATTGTATGTTCCTGGTGAAACGCAGTTATTGTGAGTTGCTTTGGATTAAAGCGTCTTCCAGGTGTAACGCAATATTGCAAGAGATACTACAAAATACGTCCAGCAGATGGAGCCAACAAACTATACTATTAAGCAATACTCGAACCGCTAGTCTGTCTTTTCTGTGCCACACCTTGTTTGCCACCAGATGGCGGCACCCGACCAGGAATGAGCTCCACCTCACTGAGAGGAGAAATGATTTTGGAAGCAGCAGGCTTTGCTTCTCTATCTGACTCGTAAATATTCACAGAAAAAATTCCCCGTACAGTCTATTCAGCTTTTATTGTCCGATGTTTATTTCAACAAGTTTAGCAAGCCTCTCAGCGCGCTTCAACACCGTCTTTCAACGATGTGACGCTGACATGGAGCCGAAACTCAGGCTTTGCAGAACTCTTTATCGTGACGTTTGGCTTTATAGATTCAACCCCACAGAACAAAGGATTAATGAGGTCCGGTCACTTCAAAATTGCTTTTTGAAGGTTGCGTTACTCTCCTTTGGATTTTACTTATAACTCAACTTCGATTCCTATGAACCTAAGAATTGTTATTCAGATTCGTCTCCTGGATGCCGTCTGAAAACGGTCACTGGACGTCCCCCAACGAGTCTTCAGCCGTCTCCTTTCTGAAAAAAGTACGGGGCCTTTCACCTTCGTCTTACATACCTCGTTGATTCACTTTTATGTTATATAACTTTCCTACCTATCTAAAATATGTATCTGTACTGTTACTATAAAAACACTGTAAACTTCGTCTGACAACCCTAAAATTTGGAATATGGTCAAATCACAGATTTCGAATTAAGCTGGTATCTGCTCACCTGTTATTGTCAGAGCTCTGTTTTTAGTTGTCAGAAGAAGCCGAGATGTTTAGCCCTGGACTATTCCGTCCGCTTGCTGCTGGTGGTCTCTTCCCCGAAAACACCCCACTCAGACACGTCGGGTCACCACTTGTTGGAGATTTGGAGGATGTTTAAAACCAACCTCGTCTCCGCGTGTCGTTTGATAAGCTGGGTGAATTCGTAAAAAGGAAGGGATTAAGAAACACCAGAATACAAGTTAAACAATAATCTTGCTTTAATGATAAAGAGTAACAATACAAATACAAATACAAACACAAACACAAACACAAAGGAAGTACTTCCTGCTCTTTCTCCTGTCCTACTCTCCTGGTCAGCCTGAAGAAAAAGAGACTGGTCTAAAGAACACATCGGCTTACATCCAAAACCCCAGGAGGAGCTATGCGGCTGCCCCCCCCCCCCCCCCCCCCCCCCCCCGAGGGGTCCTCCACTTAGAAAAGACAGCCAATCAGCGCGAGCCAGAGGCGACCCTTACATTTGAGATAACAAACCCCTCCTTGCAAGTTTCACATACTTTTGGCCAGCACACACACATCCCCTTTATGGCCCTTTGTCCCTGAGTCCATCTTCCCCCCTTCAGGTTACCACACACAAGTTAAAAGTATGTTTTAAGATATAGTTGTTATAGTTGGCTAACTATACGTAATACATGTAAATCACTTTCATATCAATAATAACGAGGAACACATTACCTATGCTCTTTAAGCAGCATTAGAGATGCTTTTCAAATAGTCAAACTTCACACATGCCCAATATAGTGAACACACTCATTTGTCCTACAGCCTTTCCATTTGTTTGAGCTATCGTTCACATCTTTACTTCAAATAAAAGGTTTCACATTGCATATTTCCAGCTTCCTTTACACATACTGTTATTATTAATACAAAGTAACCAACCACACATATCTATTGAAAACAAGTCGATTTCCCTGATAATTGACATGCTGAAACTCTTCGGAATGTGTCCCCTCCCCCAGCTCTCTCGTCCCTGTCATAAAAAACTGCTTCCATTTCCTATAGAGTAATAAAACATGTTTAAGCTAATTTCTCCACAATGTTTGTAGCCATTTAGTACCCACACATGAAAGAATAAGAACAGAGGTATAGTTGACCAGTAATAATGTAGCACATATATTTACTGCAATGAAAACACAGACACATCTGCTCCAAGCATGTGTAACGCACACCCTTCTTTTACGAGGGAAACATTCCAGCGTCTTGGCACTATCTCCAAATAAGGGTGTCCCCTGCTCACCTCTCTCTCTAAACACAAGGACTTCACCTCAATATATTGGGGGAGGGAAAAGATACTTTGTCCCTTCTAATTTAACACACATGAATATATATAAGGTGACATTAAAAGGAATATACCAGATTGAACTTTCCTGCCATACCACGTTACTTTAATACTTCAAATAATTCAAATAATCCTTCAGTACACAGCCTTCACACTCTCAATGTGTCCAAGGCTAACTCGGGGGCCTAGTGTGACACTGTGCTGTAGTGTTAATAACTGAGACAGGGACAGTGGCAGAGTTACCTCTTCTCATAGTGAACAGTACTTCTTGGATGTGCAATCCCTCAGGTAAACCAACCCAGTCTCACAAAAAAACGTGTAATAACTACGTTGGTCCACAATGTAGGACGTAGTATTTCTACAAAAACGCCTCTGAAATTGTAAGATCCCTACGTTTTTTTTCACCATTCATTCCAATGGCTATGTCACGTGATCTTCACATTTCTCCCTGCAGAAAAAAACAAAACATGGCCGAACTTCGTTTTATTCTCGGTGTAAAATGCCTATTTTAAAGTTAGTTTGGCCATTAAAATGCGTTTTGATGTCATTTGATGCGAGAGATATGAGTTGTTATTTCAGATTATGTGTGCAGTGGATGTACATGATCTTTAGTTTGCTAGTTATTATGAAGATTACTTCAGAAAATTGTGTCTATACAACGTTTTCATTGTTACCAAGGTGGTTGCTAGGGACGCTGCTATCGATATTATTTATGTTATGTTGTGTAACTGTTTAATGTTGTTATCTTTATTGCTACCCCCTTCCCCGTCAATGTATAGTGTTGGTGCACAGCTAGGGTTGCCAACTCCCAGAGTTTCAAATAAGGGACACATCTTGGCAGCGCGGCAAAACCCCCCATTTTTGGGTTAAACCCCTCAATTCCAGTCTAAATTTTGTGTCAAACACCCAAAGTGTGAGGTTATAGTTAGGTTATAGACATGAGACATGAGAAACAGATTATCGTTCAATCATTTATTTTTTCAAATGTGCAAAACAGTTGTCTTTAAATAACTAAATAAATCAGTGCAAAACACACCTTCTGAACAAAAACATAAATATACACCTTCTGAACAAAACACATAAATATAAACCTTCTGAACAAAAAACTGTGTGTTTGAGATGTAGTGCAAACATATTTGGCCTCTTTGAAAGAAAAAATAGCAGTGTTTCCCACACAATGTTAATACTTGGGCGGGCCGCCCAGGTATATTAAGGCCCGCCCAAGTATATTTCGGACCTTTAAAAAAAAAAATGTATCCGTCCGCGAGCGACGCCATCTGCGAGTGATTAACTAATGGACAATGAGCCCTCGCTCTACGTCTCCTGTGCCTGTTCGCTCTGCGGTTGATTAACTAGGGGACAATAATCCCCCCCTGTTGGCTCTGCGATCGATTAACTAGTGTATGATCCCTCGCTCGACACCTCCTGTTCGTGCTGCCATCGCGTGGAGGGAAACGAAAAACGGAGAAGACGACGTTAATTTAGAAGACGCGGACACTAAGGTAAAGTAACTATTTTCTCCTTATTGTGTTGCTGTTTTCTGACTTTGGTAGGAGATTCGAATTATTTGAAGTTAGTGGCAACTAAGAGTGTATTTAACGTAACCAGGCCAACTTTGCTGCGTGCAAGTTACGTGTGCTAAATTAAATATAAAAAAGATTATAATTTGTTTTCTCTTCGGGCTATGCCAGTTAGAAGGACACAGATTAACTTTAGCTAAGGTTAGACTGTTAATTTCCCCTGCATTACTCCTCAGATATGAGTATTCAAAAATATTTTAAGAGAATACGGCGTGAGGATGAGGAGGAGAGACCACAGGTAACTTAGCCAATGTTAGCATTTTGCTTGCAATGGCAATAATAAATGCATACGTCTCAATAATGATATATGTCGGTTCATTTGACCTGAAATTATACAATTGCAGTCAACAGTGAGTTGCAATGCAGAGACCAAACTAGATTCAAGCTTGTTTTCAATTCTAGCCGGTGGTCAGTGAAGATGCTGGCACAACTAGTCAGAGTACTGAGGGAGAGGCAGCAGGTCCCAGTGTGGTAGAAGCAGCAGCAGGTCCCAGTGTAGAAGCAGGTGCAGGTCCCAGTGTGATACAAGCAGCAGCAGGTCCCAGTGTGGTACAAGCAGGTGCAGGTGAACAAGCAGCACAGTTCCAAGCATCACAGACACAGACACAGACATAGTATAATAGCAAGGAGAACTCTACCATTTAAATGCAGTAATACCAATGCATTATTTTCAGATTCCAAGCATCGCCACTCAGGATGGAACCCTGATTGGCTCAAAATGCCACAGTTCAAGAATTGGCTCTACCTCACCCAGCATGGTATGAATGGCATTTGCAAGTTCATATTTGTAATAAAACTTATTTTTTGTAAGAATTAACACTTTTTTCTTTTTAAAAAGGAATGTTATGCCGAATCTGCAGGCAACACAAGCCTCCAATAAAGAAAGGCCCCTTAAAATGGGCTTTCATAGAAGTTGGGATTCTTGTTTTCCACAAGGATTATATCGAGCGCCACATCTCCTCAGAGCCTCATCAATATAGTGTAAAGCATCAGGTCTCACTTGCATCAGGTATATCATTTTTTTATGTAAAGCTAATTTCTGCAACCTATCAACCATGTTTGGCTCATATAATGAATTATGTCTTTGCCCTTGGTCTAGGCTACTCAGTGATGCAGGCTTTTGAGCCCACAGTTATTATGGAGCATGAGGCCGTCATAGGTGGATTCAAATGCCTTTACTGGCTAGTAAAGAATGAGATGGCTCACCACACCAACTACCCTAAGTTCTTAAGTTTAGCTCAGCTTTTGGGTTGTGATTACTTTGAAAATCTGAAGGTAAACCTAGTACAAAATGATGCTTGTGAAACTAAGAACTTTGACCAGCTAAATGTTAAATGATGTCTTTTTCTCAGGTGGATCAAAGAAACAATTATCAATCACACAGAATAGTGGATGAAATGCTGGAGATCCTTGCAGAGATAGTAGAGTCGCCTATTTTGGAAGAGATAAGGTCATCTCAAGCAATCAGCCTAGAGGTTGATGAAACCACAGATGTATCTGTAAACCGCCAGCTGGATTTACATGTTAGGTGGGGTATTTTTTAAAGGTATGATGTGCATTTAAATAAAGATGTAGGCCTAGTTAAACTTAATATTTATTAATATGTGTGAAAACCTATACATTTTTATTTTAGACACCTGGATAAAGAGGGTTATGTTTTCAACCACTTCCTTGACCTGGTAACTCTGGAAGATGGGAAAGCTGACAGCGTTGTTGCTGCCATCAAGAGTGTACTACAGAAGAAGGATCTCCCGGTAGACAGGCTCTACGGACTCGGGACAGACGGTGCAGCAGTGATGACGGGTATGGAGTTTATGGTTAAATCTAATGGATTGTGTGAAATGTGTATTTTCAGCTGTTATTAAAGGAAACAAAATGACGCCCTCAACACTGCATTTAATTCTTAAACTTAGGCCGTCTGAATGGAGTGGCAAAGCAGCTCACAGACAGTTTTCCAAAGCTGGTTTCTGTAGCGTGTGCTGCTCACAGACTAGCACTGGCATGCAAAGATGCCTCAAATGCTGTCAGGTATATGGCAAACTTCAGGAACCACCTGCAGGAACTGCACCTATTCTTCCGAAATAGTGCAAATAGGTCAGCCACACTGAGTGCTGCCGCTACCACTCTTGGTCTGAACGACTTGAAAGTCAAGGTGTGTTTTCACCTATTTTCATAATACTATTGTGGTGTCATATTATTTACATATATTTTACTTACCAGTGTTTCTACTTGTTGTTAGGAGGTGAAAGATACAAGGTGGCTATCGCAGCACCTAGCTGTTCAAAACCTCCAGAGGAACCTTCCAGCTGTGCTGGCTGCTCTGGCAGAAGAAGCAACCACAAGGAAGTGCCCAGTGGCCAAAGGTCTATAATGTCTGTGCCACATACCGCTTTGTGGCTGCCCTCTACCTTCAGGCAGATGTGCTGCCCCACATTGCAATGCTGTCTAAGGTGTTTCAGAGAGCTGATGTGAACTTTCTCCACATAAAGGAGTAGGTAGATTACAAAGAAATGCATTTGATGCTCCCAGTTATTTGCATTATCCATCCTATTATATTGTTGTCTTTTTCCACATTTAGGTGCCAGTCACACTTGTTACTCTGAGGAGAATTCTGGAGGCAGGCGAGACCCCACTCCCCGGAACGTTCCTTGCTCGCCTACACCAAGACTTGGACAACCCAGGTGGACTTGGGGCGTTTAGCATTGCCGGAGAGGAGGAGAGGATCAGGAGGGGAGCGCCCCCGGGAAGATATGTGGGCCAGATTTGTCAGAGATGTAAATACATCCCTTCTTACTTTTACATTCCAATATTTATTTTCCTTGAACTGAAAAATGTATAATATCATTCCAGGTCCTCAAACCTTACATCTGCAGCCTGGAGAGCAACATTGAGAGCAGGTTCCAGCATATTGAAGTGCTGGGGGCCTTCAGTGTCCTGGGTCCAAAGGCAGTTACCTCCAATGATGTAACCAACATTTCAATGTTGCAGACCCTTGCCAACAAATTCATCCCAGGGCAGGATGCCACAGTTATCCAAGAGTGGACCTCCTACAAGCAGCATGTTCTTGAAGGAACATTTAAGGTTGGTAAATACCTAAATTAATATGAACTTGACGGTTAGAATTGCTTGTTTTGACATCTGTAAATGTTTCAATTATACTGTATACTCATTTGCCCTGCCTTGGCTAATCTCTGAAGGACAAGACACAAGCTGAGATCATGCAGCTCCTGGCCAGTGAGAAGGACGAATGGGCAGAAATATACCCAAACCTCAGCCTTCTCTCTTCAGCGGGGTTGGTCATCCCTGTCTCCAGTGTAAACTGCGAGAGGGATTTTTCTACGATGAACAGGGTACGTGTCTTGCATGTCATTCTGTATAGTTCATTTAAAACAAACTGTCTGTTTTACAGATGAAAACTGACATGAGAAACCGACTGAAAGGGGAGCACCTGGCTGCATGTATGCGGATAGCAGTCAGTGGACCAGCGGGATGGGATGAGGCGTTCTCATACACACAGGCGTTGGAGCTGTTCTTCAACAAACCTAGACGGATTAAGTGCTCTGACAAACAGTGCCATCTTTGTACAAAATGAATATTGCCATACAGTAATGTAAAGTTAATGAATAAACCTGTTGTTAAAACTTGTTGTTTGTCACATGTGTTGCACGTCACAAAGCCCGCCCCGCGGTCCGCTCACACCGCTCGCAGCCCCCCCCCTGGCACCTTCCCCCCCAAGTATATTTCAGATCTGTGGGAAACACTGAATAGATTAGTGCAAAACACACCTTCTGAATAAAAAACATAAATATACACCTTCTGAACAAAAAACAGTGTGTTTGAGATGTAGTGCAAACATATTTGGCCTCTTTGAAAGAAAAAAGTAGATTAGTGCAAAATCGTAAACTAAAGAAAAACACACCACCTGTGTGTGTGTGTGTGTGTGTGTGTGTGTGTGTGTGTGTGTGTGTGTGTGTGTGTGTGTGTGTGTGTGTGTGTGTGTGTGTGTGTGTGTGTGTGTGTGTGTGTGTGTGTGTGTGTGTGTGTGTGTGTGTGTGTGTGTGTGTGTGTGTGTGTGTGTGTACATTAAAGCAGAAAAAAAATACTATTGGCAAACCCCAAAACTGCCTATGGAACAACCAGAGACGATGTCACACAACCCTATTTCTTCCACTTGTATTTTTGTTGGCCTTTTGCAGCAGCAAGGAGTTGTCTATCCACCAGAGATGCAGTGTAAAACTCTGAGCAAGACTCTTCATAATTGAGAGTGACAATCAGCTCACTCTTAATTAGTTCAACAGAGCATCTGTTCCGCACATCTGACCATTTATTTTTCATCAAAGAAAAGACCCTCTCCACGTACCCAGTAGAGGAAGGGATGCTGAGGACAAAGGACACCACAGCCAGAATGTTTGGAAGGTCAGCTGCCCGGCCCCTGAGAACTGCTACCCACCTCTCAGCTGTTCCCTTCAGCTCCCAATCATCCTTTGACTTTGTGAGGTGATCGAGGAGGCTGTTTGCCGTAACACACTCATCAAAGAGCTCATCCATGGAGAGGTTGAGCCTGCGAATAGAGATGAAACTGGAATTCAGTTCAGTAGCATTATTAAAAACTACTGAGACACTTGTTGAATTCATTTGATAAAATGTTATATTAAAAACAACACATAAAAGCCCCGTGCATTTGTTTGCATTTAAATAAGACATGATTTGTATGATGAGAAGTATTTATGTATAATTTTGTTTTTTATTAATACAAGACAAAAGTGGTGTGCATAATATGCCAGTATAAAGGGAATAAGTACAAAGTGGTACAGTGTGTGAGTTACATACCTGGCAACTAGGTGTAGCTTCTCAATGATCTTTTCCATGTCTTCATATGAGATGTTCCCAGATGTCAGACAGAGTGGCTGCAGGTAAAAGAGCCAGTTTTCCTGAGAGAATGTGAACCACTTCTGCAGATAAGTGATGGCAGTGTTTAAGAAGGCTGTAAACTCTTCCCTGGCAAGGTTAGCTTCAGATGGAATGAGACGCCGAAGCTTTTGTTTGGTGAGGTAGCCATAGAACTGATCATCTCTTCTCTTGATTAGTTTTCTCAGAAAAGAGTCCATGATGGCATATAGGTCAGCAGATGTGGTGGCATCCCTCTCCAGTTTTTTGACCGACTCTTCAAAAAGCATCAGGACATTGTTGCAGAAGAGGAGATACACCTCTGCAAGATCAGCCTCCTCTTCAACCCCAGCTGCATCTTCAGGCAACCTCAGCAACTCTCGCAGCCGCCTTGGACATTCATCACCGAGGCTGATGAAATATCACTTCAGCGCAGTCCAGTTCTCCAACAAGCGGCTGATTGCAGGGTTGAGTGACAGCCATCTGGTCACCACATGGCGCAGAATGTCATGGAACTCTACATCCAGAAACTCACAGAACTCCTTCAGGGTCTCTCTCCTTTTGGCAGAGATGGAAAAGTGACCGTACACCTTCAGGACAATATTTTCCACATCAATTGACAGCTTATCCAAGGCATGTTTCACGGTGTTATGGACCACATGTGCATGGCAGTTGCCACGGAGGATCTCGCTGTTGGACTCCTTCAATTTTGTGAAGACAGAGTTATGGATGCCATAATTGACATTTGCATTGTCTGCACTGAATGCAGACACATGATCCAAAGTTAGACCCATTTTGTCCAGAGAACTTTGGATTGAACTGGCTATCCCTGCAGCAGACTCATCTGCATTTTCAACAAAGTCGATCAGCCTTTTAACAATGCCCTTCTCTGGAGTGAAAAACTGCACAGCCAAGGGAAACATCTTACGATTGCCTCTATTTGAGGCATCAGTTTGTAGAGAAAACTGGAGCGGCTTCACTTCACTCTTCAAATGGCTGAGTACCTCTTCAACTGCCTTTGGTGCCAGGACATCAGTGACCACTGCCTCAGCTTTTGTCTTCCCACACGACATCTTTTTTGCGATTGAGGAGTCACTTAGTGTTTGCAGGGTCAATTTGAATGCACAATCAGATGAGTTATAGCTCAAATTATGTTTGACCGTGTGATAAACATGGGCTACCTCAGCAGCAGTTACCTGTAAAAGAAAAAGAAAATATCACTATACATATAATCATTGTAATATAATATTATATATAATATCAAATACTACCTGATATGTATTACACATGTATATACTAGCTGTTTGAGTGTGTATAGGTTGTATATAGTATGCATTATTTTTTATTATGAACAGAGGTGGGTAGTAATGAGTTACATTTACTTGAGTAGCTTTTTGGATAAATTGTACTTTGAAGAGTAGTTTTAATGAAAAATACTTTTTACTTTTACTTAAGTAATATTGTTCTAAAATAAGAATACGGTTGGCTGCTCTACCCACCTCTTGAATACAATATATATATATATATATATATATATATATTCCTTCCCTCCCTCCTTGCTTCTTTCCTTTCTTAAATCTGTACTTCATTCATTCCTTCTTTACTTCCATCCTTCCCCCTCTTTCCTTCTTTCCCTCCTTACTTCTTTCCATCTTCCACTCCTTCCTTCCTACCTTACTTGCTTATTTCCTTCCTTCAATCTTTCCTCCTTCCTTCCTTCTTTCCCTAGCTCCTTCTGACCTCCCTTCACTCCTCCCTCCATCCTTCAGTCCTTCCTTTCCCTTGGTGTCCTCTATAGTGGACACAATTAATTTCTGGGTCTCCGGAGGTGAATAGTAGTTTTAATGAAAAATACTTCTTACTTTTACTTGAGTAATATTGTTTTAAAACAACAATACTCTTACTTGAGTACACTTTTGGCTACTCTACCACCTCTGATTATGAATAAATATTAGTCATTACATCTACTTGCATCATTATATGATTAAGTTGATCATATATTGTTTAAAAAATATCACAGTGTATCAGTGTTGGGGTACTTAATTACATTGAACATTTAGCAGTATGAAATTGACCAAACAAAATGTTTGTAAATGTAGGTTTAATTTAAATTCATATACAAAATTAACATCCTTATTTGACATACCAAGTTAGCCTCTGGAGTTGCTGGACGAACAAGGAACTGTGTCAAGGCTCCCTGGCTTCTCCTTTGCTTCTCTGTTTTCATGTGGTTTTCACCTGCAGCATGTTGTTTAACGTCAGTTAGTCCTCCGTGACTAACTGAAAATTGTCGGCGGCAGACAGTACAATTTGCCTTGTGCACATCGTCCCTTACGCTTTCTAGCCACACGTATTCTTTTTCCCACTCAGTTCTGTAGTAACTCTTTCTTTTCGTCTTTTTCTTCGGCGGAGGAGGAGGAGAAAAGTTGTTTTTTGCATCACTTTCGGACTCTGAGGAGGTAGTTTTGTTTGTGCTTGTCGTCGGCAGCATCTTCCATGTTGGGCAGGACGAGCAGCATGGAGGTGAAACGGTTGCTAAGATACGATACGTTATAGTGATTGGCTCCTCTGCTGCATGACTATGAGTATTGACCAATGAGCTGAGCGTGCATGCTGCTGCTCCCACAGCTCAAGATAGCCCCCCCTGCTTGTGTGTGTGTGGCTCTGAGAGGTGCGCACGCAGTCCTCAAGAGAGCGAATGACTGAGAATCACCATAACGAGCGGTCATTCTTCCACCACCCCAAAATACGGGACAAGGTGCGTCCCGTATCAGTTCATTACGGGACAGGTACTTACGTTTCCAAAAACGGGACAATCCCGTATTTTACGGGACAGTTGGCAACCCTATGCACAGCTCAAACATATTAGTTTAATAAAATCCGCATCTAAAATGGTGCCATAGATACGTTATTTTCCTCTGTGCAATTCCAGTCTCACATGTCACATCACATCGTCATAAACAAATACCGGAAACAGACCGAAAACACTTTATTCCGAGTGTGCTTGCTTTTCTCTTTGGAGGTCATCACATAACGGCATTGTAATACACGGTTCGGCTGCATTAAATGTTACATATCTGCTGTAATTATCTATTTATAGAGCCCTGATGAGAAGACTTCTAGACAAACATGAGGAACTGCCGCCAACACTGAAAACGTGACGTGGATCATAAATATATCATCAATTAAACAACATCTTACATTTATTTTCACACAATACGTCTCCTTACAGTATCAACACTAGTTCGGCTGACTTTTATATTTGATTCAATTGGTAGATAGGCTGTATTTACACCATAAACGTGCACTCCTGATATAAAGGGACACCTAGTGGTTAAAGCATGTTATTGAATTTCATTATTTGTATTATTAGATATTAATAGGATCCCTATAAAGTATATTCATTACTCGTTATTCTCTACTAATAGTTAATTAAAGACTGTATATAATGACTATTTTGCACATCCCTTTCAAGATTTAAAGATTTTCTAAGGTTTATTGACATATATACACAAATGGTGTAGTTATGCAATGAATGAAAAACGTTGTGTATACCTCCAGCAATGTTAACTATGTTGAAGCACTTATTTTAACTGATATTATACATATGTATTATACTCTTATATAAGATGTATGTAGATAGTATAAGAAATGTGCCGAATATGACAGTTTAATGGTGGAGGTATACACACATATTGATAGATGTCTTGTAATGCACTGTTGAGGAACCTGCGACCCAAGTTTTCCATCTCCGGCCTTGTCAGGTATTGAACAATCAATAAATAAAGAACACAGAATTATTAAATATAAAACACAGAATTTGTGTGATTGTACCAAAAGATTTACAAATAAACACCACTGCATATTTACAACTGTTACACATGCTGATGTAACGCAAATGTTTCCAACTTGGGATCAATAAAGTATATCTTATCTTAAGATGATCGATGGCTACTGCCATATTTGCAAAATGTGCCTCTGAACCTTGACAAGTGCATGTTTCAGGCTTATCAATTAACAACAGGAGGGGTCACAAACATAAGACCAGCTGTTAAATAAAGCTCTTCTGGCCTTAGCTGTCATGTGGGTATATATTAATGCTGCCCATTATGGGCACAAGCAATTTTCACCCATTTATTAATTATATGTTTTAAATTTGAGTGTTTCCTATCCCCTAAACCTCCATGATGTACATAGTTGTAAATATGCAGTGGTGTTTATTTGTAAATCATTTAGTATAATCACACAAATTCTGTGTTTTATATTTAATAATTCTGTGTTCTTTATTTATTGATTGTTCAATACATGACAAGGCCGGAGATGAAAAACTTGGGTCGCAGGCTCCTCAACAGTGCATCACAAGAAATCTATCAATATTTGTGTATACTTCCACCATTAAACTGTCATATTCGGCACATTTCTTATACTATCTACATACATCTTATATAAGAGTATAATACATATGTATAATATCAGTTAAAATAAGTGCTTCAACAGAGTTAACATTGCTGGAGGTATACACAAAGTTTTTCTTTCATTGCATAACTACACCGTTTGTGTATATATGTCAATAAACCTTAGAAAATCTTGAAAGGGATGTGAAATATAGTCAGTAGTAATATTCATCCCGCTTCCATCACATTAGTATGCATAGAAAGTAACAGGTGCTGTGACAGGTCACACCTCTCCCTACTTATGCTAATGAGCTAAGTCCCGCCTCCCCTTTGTTCGAGGTGTGATATCCCAAGTAGGTGTGAGATCCGTCGATAGGAGGGGGGTGATGTGTATTCACAGGTGTGAAAACCCCCCACTGTTGCGCCTTATGGTGTATAATAAAAAATGTTTCAATCACATTAGTATGCATAAAAAGTGACAGGGGGGCCCGCCCCCAAGTCTATTAAAACAAAATGCCGCTTCCATCACATTAGTATGCATAAAAGTGACAGAAGGGCCCGCCCCAATTATGTGATGTCAGAAGACCGAAGGGGTGGAGTGAGATAAAAAAAAAAAGAACCCCGTGCAGATAAAAAGCCAGTCATTACCAATCATCAGGTCATCTTTCCAAAAAGAAAAAATGGCCAAGAGACGCCTCGATATGGGTTTAATCAGCGAGACGCCTGTGACAACTTACCTCTATCCGTCCGGAGCGCCAATCAAGAAACGGATGCAGTATCTGTGCCGGGTTCAAACACCTCCGGTCGAAGATCTTGAAGAGAAATGGCTTCTGGAAAATGAACATGTTTGGGGATACGTATTCAACTATATGGCTAATGAACTGCATTTCTACAATCTGAAGAATGGAGAAACGTATGGACCCCACAGTGTTAAAGCAACGTTGACCTCAACAGATTGGGCTGTGTTAACTCTGGTGTCTTCCAGAGATCTCCACGCAACCATTGTATCGGAAGAAGTACTGCATCAAGAAAACACTGTGGAACCAGCGGTGTACAAGATATGTGCAACAAAAAGCAAAGAAACGCAAACAAAAAGCGAGATCAAAGAAGAGTTTTCACCGTTACCCCTCAATGTGGAGGAAGAAGAAGGAAATATCCCCCCGCCGCCAGAAGTGAAAAGAGTCCTGACAAGCACCGTCTGGGAAACTAAAAGCGGACCATCTGGGCGATGGTATTACCGTGCAAGCCGTTTGCTGACGCAGGGGGGAGGGGTTCTCTCTAAAACACAGTGTCTGTAAAGGTGGGGGAGACTGTCTCCCCCCTTCCTGCCATCTCTCTCTGTTTCTGCTGATGTGTAAAATATACAAAATAACCATTTATATACTTACTCTCTTGTTAAAAGGTGATGAAGTTTGTAGCGTAAGCCAGCTATCAGTGTTCTAGTTTTAAGGATCGAAGGATCCAATGTATTTTTAAATGGAGCAGAAATAGAACTAGTCTCCGAGTGCAAGTATCTTGAACAGGGAGTGTCATATTGGACTCGCACTTGACTTTTTAAGAAACATATCCAGAAAGTATTCAATACCATTAAATTCAACTTGCAACATTTTAAACAAATTAGACCTTTTTCTTAACTGTCAATGCTGTAAAGTCGTACCTCCACTGTATGATTCTATCCCACATTGAATACTGTTTTACAAACTGGTCGTTTGCTTTTGCCACACACCTGAAACCCATAGAACAGCTGTTCAAGAGAGCTATCCAGGTGTTTGACAGAAAGCCACAGTCATACCACCACTGTACCATCCTTGAAAATCACAATTCTTGAGTTTTTGACAATTTTATGTTTTTTAAAAGTATGTGTTTTAAAAAAAATAATATTTACATGGGCTGGCCCCCCTCCCCTTGGGGGAATTCATCCACAGAAAACACACTGGACGCAGCACTAGGTCAGAAACCAGAGGAGACTGTGAAGTCCACCACAGACGGACCACCTTTGGACAAAATGTCCTCTCCATTAAAGGCAGCTCATTGTGGAATAGCCCCCCCAACTGAGATACGGGATTGTCCCACTCTCAATAGTTTTAAAGGTCAACTTAAAGAATGGTTGAGAACAAACAGACGTGTAATCACCACTAAATAAATGCACTTTAACACAGGGGTATCTCCTCTTGCACTTTATGTAGCGCTTTTATCTTATCTTGCACTTTATATATCATAGCAGCTACATTGTACTGCCATGTGGTAAATGCTTGTATGCTGCTCATGCTCTTTCTGCATATCATGTATTTATTTTTGCTGTATATATATATATAAATGTAATGTTCTTATATGCTGTATGTGACAGGACTATAGATGGAAATTAGCTGAAAGCTAAAATCCGGCTCATTTACACTTGTAAGCATTATATATTTTTTTAAGTGTTTATCAATGTGCACTACGGTAGCCCTGAAGAAAATTAAACATTCAAATCTGTTATCGATGTCCCCATTCCCAGTTTGTTTTGGGAATAATTGCGATGTTTACTATGTTTTTGGTAGCTCTTAACAAAACAGAATTTTTGTAAAAGACTGCGACTCTAAAAGGCAAGTTTGTGATTTTAACACTGTTTCGATGAAACAATACATTATACAATATTACGGCTTTTTGACATATTTTTAACACAATCTTTTTTTGTGGTTGTAGGGCTTCAAGATATTTTGCATGTCATGCATAAACACGGTGTCATCTTTTCCTTGAAACTGACGTGCTGCCCTATTTACAAAAAAGTTATTTTTCTGCTTCTTCATCCTCTGAATTTTCCTCCCCCGTCCCTCTTCCTTCAGCCAGCACAACAAGAATCAAGGTGGATCTGTGAAATGAAACACCTCTTCCCAAAGCGTGACTTCCCTATTGAGAGCATGCGTCTTCGGCAGTAGGGTCTAAACCAATTGGCCATATATACTAACATGCAGAACGTACGGTATGTTTGAAGACTAACCATTTATCCAGTTCAAGCTGTCTTTAAGATGTGACATTGCGTTCTGACTATTCCCCGTAAAATCGTGACAAACTATTACTTATTCTTGAATTTGACCTCTTGCTGCTTGGTTGAAAATTATAGATGAAAAATAACTGAAACAGCGAGGGACATTATACTGGTGAAAAAACTCTCAATTCTACAGATGACTCCCCCCACTCAATGCAATGAGTCCCTCCCTCCACTCAGCAAAGCATCTAAAACTAAGGACCCCACTAAGACGACAGTTTGAAAACTAGCTATGGATCTGAGAAAAACCAAGTCTCCCCCCGCGAGTTGCAGCCAGGAACAAACTCCTGGACTACCATCATCACCACCATTCTGGACACCCGAATCTTGCAATACTACTGCTGCTTATTTTGCTCCTTGGGCCAAGACGTCTCTGTTTAAGGACACAGTGAAATCAGTGTTGGTTGATATTGTGGAGGGGGTGATACATCGGTACAGAGAAGAAATATGCAACGGATGCCGAGTCAGTCACCCCGGCCAGAGGCAACACGATTGTCTGAATGACATGCCCGATTTTTTCTTCAGAAACAATTACAACGCGTTAATGAAAAGACTCTGGCTCACCGACTTCATTACTGAGATCGACCAGACTCTTATTGATAAAGAAATTTTCACGGATGATTGGAGGATCCAAGGCGCTTCGGAGGCTTTTCTGCACAATCTCAAAAATTGTAGACGCCTCAAGGAGAGACTTGAAAAGATCCATGCCGAGTTGGATGGAGAAGAAGAAGACTAATAACCTGCGGTTGGTTGAAGCCAGGGATTTTTTCTTTTTCGATACATTGACTTTTTCTTTAAAGTAAAATAAAAATGGGGAACTACTATGCAAAACGCTCTGTATATATTGATCAGAATGTAGTCAATACCCTTTTAATAAGTGTGGTGATGAGTACGATTGAAAACAGAGTGAATAGTGATCTCCGTGTAAACAGAATGGCTGAAACTAGAAGACTAGAAGACATTTTGGATATCGTTCGTTCTGGCAGTACTATTCCTGGTCATTGGGAAACGATTGTAAACGAAACATTTAAAGTGGTCCTGGAATCTTCATTTTCCGAAACATTCTGTAACATTA
This sequence comes from Notothenia rossii, assembly GCF_949606895.1. Taxonomy (NCBI): domain Eukaryota; kingdom Metazoa; phylum Chordata; class Actinopteri; order Perciformes; family Nototheniidae; genus Notothenia; species Notothenia rossii. The sequence continues at coordinate 55,742,260 of NC_136904.1, read as the reverse complement.
TCGAAGAAATGAAACAAACATCAAAAGTGTAGCATGTGCTCTCATTGTATGTTCTGTTTGTAGATGTAATGCATCTTTTTGTCAAAAACAGCATACACATGAATATTTTGACTGAAGTGCAAAAACTCCATCATGATATTTCCAGTAATCTGGGGAAGTCTAAGCTGGAGACGGTCCTGGGGATGTTACAATCAGTATAACTATTGATTTTGTGTGTGAAAAAATGTAAATGTAAATAGGACATTTAAAAAAAATAAAAATAAAAAAAAGTGTTTTTTACATTTTAAAAACTGTTGTCTTCATTATAGCAAGGGGAGCGTGTCTGATACATGTGTATTACAGTCTTTCACATGCACTGTTGTCTTCATTATAACAAGGGGAGGGTAACAGTGAAGATGTATGATACATGTGTATTGAAACGTGCGTATTATACCCCCACAGAAACACAGAAACATGGAAACACAGAAACACAGAAAACACTGAAACCACTGAAACCACTGAAACACTGAAAAAACACAGAAACACTGAAACACCAACACACAGAAACACCGAAACACAGAGACACAGAACCACAGAAACACTGAAACACATAAACACCGAGACACAGAACCACAGAGACACAGAAACACAGAAACACAAAAACACAGAAACACAGAAAACACATAAACACAAAAACACAAAAACACTGAAACACAGACACACCGAGACACAGAACCACAGAAACACAAAAACACAGAAACACAGAAACACAGAAACACAAAAACACAGAAACAGAGAAAACACAGAAACACAGAAACACAAAAACACAGAAAACACAGAAACACAAAAACACAGAAAAACACAGAAATACAAAAACACTGAAACACCGACACACAGAAACACAGAAAACACAGAAACACAGAACCACAGAAACACAGAAAACACTGAAACACCGACACACCGAGACACAGAACCACAGAACCACAAAAACACAGAAAAACACAGAAACACAGAAACACAAAAACACAGAAACAGAGAAAACACAGAAACACAGAAACACAAAAACACAGAAACACAAAAACACAGAAAACACAGAAACACAAAAACACTGAAACACCGACACACAGAAACACAGAAAACACAGAAACACAGAACCACAGAAACACAGAAGCACAGAAACACAGAAACACAGGAAACACAGAAACACAAAAACACAAAAACACAGAAAACACAGAAACACAGAAACACAAAAACACTGAAACACCGACACACAGAAACACCGAAAACACTGAAAACACAAAAAAACAGGCTTATGTGTTACTATGGTTTTTGAATAAACACATCAGTATTTTAAAAAGTCGATGGGAGGCTGATACTAATTGACTTTTTAAAATACTGATGTGTTTATTCAAAAACCATACTAGCACACAAGCCTGTTTTTTTTGCGTTTTCAGTGTTTTCGGTGTTTCTGTGTGTCGATGTTTCAGTGTTTTTGTGTTTTTGTGTTTCTGTGTTTCTGTGTTTTCTGTGTTTTTGTGTTTCTGTGTTTTCTGTGCTTCTGTGTTTCTGTGGTTCTGTGTTTCTGTGTTTTCTGTGTTTCTGTGTGTCGGTGTTTCAGTGTTTTTGTGTTTCTGTGTTTTCTGTGTTTTCTGTGTTTTTGTGTTTCTGTGTTTTCTGTGTTTTTGTGTTTCTGTGTTTCTGTGTTTTCTGTGTTTCTGTGTTTTTGTGTTTCTGTGTTTTTGTGTTTCTTTGTTTCTGTGGTTCTGTGTCTCGGTGTGTCGGTGTTACAGTGTTTCAGTGTTTTTGTGTTTTTGTTTTTCTGTGTTTCTGTGTTTTCTGTGTTTCTGTGTTTCTGTGTTTTCTGTGTTTCTGTGTTTCTGTGCTTCTGTGTTTCTGTGGTTCTGTGTTTCTGTGTTTTCTGTGTTTCTGTGTCTCGGTGTTTCAGTGTTTTTATGTTTCTGTGTTTTCTGTGTTTTGTGTGTTTTTGTGTTTCTGTGTTTCTGTGTTTTCTGTGTTTCTGTGTTTTTGTGTTTCTGTGTTTCTGTGTTTCTCTGTTTTTCTGTGTTTCTGTGTTTCTGTGTCTCGGTGTGTCGGTGTTTCAGTGTTTCAGTGTTTTTGTGTTTTTGTGTTTTTGTGTTTCTGTGTTTTCTGTGTTTCTGTGTTTTTGTGTTTCTGTGTTTCTGTGTCTCTGTGGTTCTGTGTCTCGGTGTTTCGGTGTTTCTGTGGTTCTGTGTCACTGTGTTTCGTGTTTCTGTGTGTCTGTGTTTCAGTGTTTCTGTGTTTTTTCAGTGTTTCAGTGGTTTCAGTGTTTTCGGTGTTTCTGTGTTTCTATGTTTCTGTGTTTCTGTGGGGGTATAATACGCACGTTTCAATACACATGTATCATACATCTTCACTGTTACCCTCCCCTTGTTATAATGAAGACAACAGTGCATGTGAAGAACTGTAATACACATGTATCAGACACGCTCCCCTTGCTATAATGAAGACAACAGTTTTAAAATGTAAAAAACACTTTTTTTTATTTTTTAAAATGTCCTATTTACATTTAAATTTTTTCACACACAAAATCAATAGTTATACTGATTTTAACATCCCCAGGACCGTCTCCAGCTTAGACTTCCCCAGATTACTGGAAATATCATGATGGAGTTTTTTCACTTCAGTCAAAATATTCATGTGTATGCTGTTTTTGACACAAAGATGCATTACATCTACAAACAGAACATACAATGAGAGCACATGATACACTTTTGATGTTTGTTTCATTTCTTCGATAATGTTACAGAATGTTTCGGAAAATGAAGATTCCAGGACAACTTTAAATGTTTCGTTTACAATCATTTCCCAATGACCAGGAATAGTACTGCCAGAACGAACAATATCCAAAATGTCTTCTAGTTTACAAACTTCAGCCATTCTGTTTACACGGGGATCGCTATTCACTCTGTTTTCAATCGTCCTCATCACCACACTTATTAAAAGGGTATTGACTACATTATGATCAATATATACAGAGCGTTTTGCATAGTGGTTCCCCATTTTTATTTTACTTTAAAGAAAAAGTCAATGTATCGAAAAAGAAAAAATCCCTTGCTTCAACCAACCGCAGGTTATTAGTCTTCTTCTTCTCCATCCAACTCGGCATGGATCTTTTCAAGTCTCTCCTTGAGGCGTCTACAATTTTTGAGATTGTGCTGAAAAGCCTCCGAAGCGCCTTGGATCCTCCAATCATCCGTGAACATTTCTTTATCAATAAGAGTCTGGTCGATCTCAGTAATGAAGTCGGTGAGCCAGAGTCTTTTAATTAACGCGTTGTAATTGTTTCTGAAGAAAAAATCGGCCATGTCATTCAGACAATCGTGTTGCCTCTGGCCGGGGTGACTGACTCGGCATCCGTTGCATATTTCTTCTCTGTACCGATGTATCACCCCCTCCACAATATCAACCAAGACTGATTTCACTGTGTCCATAAACAGAGACGTCTTGGACCAAGGAGCAACATAAGCAGCAGTACTATTGCAAGATTCGGGTGTTGTGATGATGGTAGTCCAGGAGTTTGTTCCTGGCTGCAACTCGCGGGGGGAGACTTGGCTTTTCTCAGATCCATAGCTAGTTTTCAAACTGTCGTCTTAGTGGGGTCCTTAGTTTTAGATGCTTTGCTGAGTGGAGGGAGGGACTTATTGCGTTGAGTGGGGGGAGTCCTCTGTAGAATTGAGAGTTTTTTCACCAGTATAATGTCCCTCGCTGCTTGAGTTATTTTTCATCTATAATTTTCAACCAAGCAGCAAGAGGTCAAATTCAAAAATAAGTAATAGTTAGTCACGATTTTACGGGGAATAGTCAGAGCGCAATGTCACATCTTAAAGACAGCTTGAACTGGATAAATGGTTAGTCTTCAAACATACCGTACGTTCTGCATGTTAGTATATATGGCCAATTGGTTTAGACCCGACTGCCGAAGACGCATGCTCTCAATAGGGAAGTCACGCTTTGGGAAGAGGTGTTTCATTTCACAGATCCACCTTGATTCTTGTTGTGCTGGCTGAAGGAAGAGGGACGGGGAAGGAAAATTCAGAGGATGAAGAAGCAGAAAAATAACTTGTTTTGTAAAACGGGCAGCACGTCAGTTTGAAGGAAAAGATGACACCGTGTTTATGCATGACATGCAAAATATCTTGAAGCCCTACAACCACAAAAAAAAAAAGGTACAAGTATATTGTGTTAAAAATATGGCAAAAAGTCGTAATATTGTATAATGTGTTGTTTCATCGAAACAGTGTTAAAAATCACAAACTTGCATTTTAGAGTCGCAGTCTTTTACAAAAATTCTGTTTTGTTAAGAGCTACCAAAACATAGTAAACATCGCAATTATTCCCAAAACAAACTGGGAATGGGGACATCGATAACATATTATAATGTTTAATTTTCTTCAGGGCTACTGTAGTGCACATTGATGAACACTTTAAAACAAATATAATGCTTACAAGTGTAAATGAGCCGGATTTTAGCTTTGAGCTAATTTCCATCTATAGTCCCGTCACATACAGCATATAAGAACATGACATTTATATATATATATATATACAGCAAAAATAAATACATGATATGCAGAAAGAGCATGAGCAGCATACAAGCATTTACCACATGGCAGTAGAATGTAGCAGCTATGATATATAAAGTGCAAGATAAGATAAAAGCGCTACATAAAGTGCAAGAGGAGATACCCCTGTGTTAAAGTGCATTTATTTCGTGGTGATTACACGTCTGTTTGTTGCTCAACCATTCTTTAAGTTGACCTTTAAAACTATTGAGAGTGGGACAATCCCGTATCTCAGTTGGGGGGGCTATTCCACAATGAGCTGCCTTTAATGGAGAGGACATTTTGTTCAAAGCTGGTCCGTCTGTGGTGGACTTCACAGTCTCCTCTGGTTTCTGACCTAGTGCTGCGTCCAGTGTGTTTTCTGTGGATGAATTCCACCAAGGGGAGGGGGGCCAGCCCATGTAAATATTTTTTTTTAAAAACACATACTTTTAAAAGACATAAAATTGTCAAAAACTCAAGAATTGTGATTTTCAAGGATGGTACAGTGGTGGTATGACTGTGGCTTTCTGTCAAACACCTGGATAGCTCTCTTGAACAGCTGTTCTATGGGTTTCAGGTGTGTGGCGCAAGCAAACGACCAGATTGTAAAACAGTATTCAATGTGGGATAGAATCATACAGTGGAGGTATGACTTTACAGCAGTTAAGAAAAAGGTCTAATTTGTTTAAAATGTTGCAAGTTGAATTTAATGGTATTGGATACTTTCTGGATATGTTTCTTAAAAAGTCAAGTGCGAGTCCAATATGACACTCCCTGTTCAAGATACTTGCACTGGGAGACTAGTTCTATTTCTGCTCCATTTAAAAATACATTGGATCCTTCGATCCTTAAAACTAGAACATTGATGGCTGGCTTACGCTACAAACTTCATCACCTTTTAACAAGAGAGTAAGTATATAAAACGTTATTTTGTATATTTTACACATCAGCAGAAACAAAGAGAGATGGCAGGAAGGGGGGAGACAGTCTCCCCCACCTTTACAGACACTGTGTTTTAGAGAGAACCCCTCCCCCCTGCGTCAGCAAACGGCTTGCGCGGTAATACCATCGCCCAGATGGTCCGCTTTTAGTTTCCCAGACGGTGCTTGTCAGGACTCTTTTCACTTCTGGCGGCGGGGGGATATTTCCTTCTTCTTCCTCCACATTGAGGGGTAACGGTGAAAACTCTTCTTTGATCTCGCTTTTTGTTTGCGTTTCTTTGCTTTTTGTTGCACATATCTTGTACACCGCTGGTTCCACAGTGTTTTCTTGATGCACTACTTCTTCCGATACAATGGTTGCGTGGAGATCTCTGGAAGACACCAGAGTTAACACAGCCCAATCTGTTGAGGTCAACGTTGCTTTAACACTGTGGGGTCCATACGTTTCTCCATTCTTCAGATTGTAGAAATGCAGTTCATTCGCCATATAGTTGAATACGTATCCCCAAACATGTTCATTTTCCAGAAGCCATTTCTCTTCAAGATCTTCGACCGGAGGTGTTTGAACCCGGCACAGATACTGCATCCGTTTCTTGATTGGCGCTCCAGACGGATGGCGGTAAGTTGTCACAGGCGTCTCGCTGATTAAACCCATATCGAGGCGTCTCTTGGCCATTTTTTCTTTTTGGAAAGATGACTTGATGATTGGAAATGACTGGCTTTTTATCTGCACGGGGTTCTTTTTTTTTTATCTCACTCCACCCCTTCGGTCTTCTGACATCACATAATTGGGGCGGGCCCTTCTGTCACTTTTATGCATACTAATGTAATGGAAGCGGCATTTTGTTTTAATAGACTTGGGGGCGGGCCCACCTGTCACTTTTTATGCATACTAATGTGATTGAAACATTTTTTATTATACACCATAAGGCGCAACAGTGGGGGCTTTTCACACCTGTGAATACACATCAGCCCCCTCCTATCGACGGATCTCACACTTACTTGGGATATCACACCTACTTGAGATCTCACACCTCGAACCAAGGGGAGGCGGGACTTAGCTCATTAGCATAAGTAGGGAGAGGTGTGACCTGTCACAGCACCTGTCACTTTCTATGCATACTAATGTGATGGAAGCGGGATGAATATTACTACTATAGTCATTATATAAAGTCTTTAATGAACTATTAGTAGAAAATAACGAGTAATGAATATACTTTATAGGGATCCTATTAATATCTAATAATAAAAATAATGAAATTCAATAACATGCTTTAACCACTATAGGTGTCCCTTTATATCAGGAGTGCACGTTTATGGGGTAAATACAGCCTATCTACCAATTGGATCAAATATAAAAGTCAGCCGAATTAGTGTTGATACTGTGAGGAGATGTATTGTGTGAAAATAAATGTAAGATGTTGTTTAATTGCTGATATATTTATGATCCATGTCACGTTTTCAGTGTTGGCGGCAGTTCCTCATGTTTGTCTAGAAGTCTTCTCATCAAGGCTCTATAAATAGAGAATTACAGCAGATATGTAACATTTAATGCAGCCGAACCGTGTATTACAATGCCGTTATGTGATGACCTCCAAAGAGAAAAGCAAGCACACTCGGAATAAAGTGTTTTCGGTCTGTTTCCGGTATTTGTTTATGACGATGTGATGTGACATGTGAGACTGGAATTGCACACGGGAAAATAACGTATCTATGGCACCATTTTAGATGCGGATTTTGTTAAACTAATACGTTTGCGCTGTGCACCAACATTATACATTGACGGGGAAGGGGGTAGCAATAAAGATAACACCATTAAACAGTTACACAACAGAAATAACATCGATAGCAGCGTCCCTAGCAGCCACCTTGGTAACAATGAAAACGTTGTATAGACACAATTTCCTGAAGTAATCTTCGTAATAACTAGCAAACTAAAGATCATGTACATCCATTGCACACATAATCTGAAATAACAACTCATATTTCTCGCATCAAATGACATCAAAACGCATTTTAATGGCCATGTTTTTTTTTTCTGCAGGGAGAAATGTGAAGATCACGTTACATAGACGCCAGCCATTGGAATGAACGGTGAAAAAAAAGTAGGGATCTTACAATTTCAGAGGCGTTTTTGTAGAAATACTACGTCCTACGTTGTGGACCAACGTAGTTATTACACGTTTTTTTGTGAGACTGGGTTGGGTAAACTGTTGTTCATAATTGGGCTGAACAGCATGACAGTATCCTCTTCAGTCTGCATGCATGTGCGACATTTCACTGTGGTAACTTCACCTGGGAGTAACACCACTTTATCCTTTCCCTGTTTTTACTACGGTCCCCTCAGAAGTAGCTTGATGAGTGTGTATTAGCTAGATAAAAGTGTGTACAGCATAAGAGTCAATTTCAAAAGCACCGCTCACAACTGCTGTAGTGCTGTCACTTCCTGATGTGCCCTTCTGTTGCTTTAATTGTTCATTTATCACTTCCTCTATTACATTAAAGCCAACTATAGGGTCTTCTGCCACATTTTGATCACTGGAAACTAGAACTGGCACTAGCAGACTTGCACTAGAAGTCTCTAACCCGCTCAGTTGGAACTCTACTGGTATCCATCCCATAAATGGGATTTCTGTTCTATTTGCAGCAAGTCCATTTAGTGCTTCTTCTGGCCAAAAGAGTTCAGCTATAGGTCTGATAGTGCTGTGTGGCAGGTGTTCAGCTCGCCATTGTTCATTTATTGCTGTTGCCTGAGCACCCGTATCCCACAATGCTGTCACCAGTACGTTATCAAAAGTACATTTGACCATTTTCTGTTTGCCAATAAGTTTAATAAGTATTTTATCTTCTTTAGCTGAGAGGTAATTAACTTTGCATGTGTCTGGAAAGTTGTTTTTATGTCTCTTGGTTTCTGCTAAGTGTTCTGCAACTAAACTTACTGCTTTACACAGAGGTTTGTGTTCTGGCCAATGATGCTTCTGACAGGACCTGGAGCAATAAGCTGTACTTGAACAACCTGCAAATGTCACAAGTCTCCTGGTTGCATCCTCCTCCTGTAGACAGTTGTTGCAGCGGTGGGACCCTGATGGCTGTTGCAGGATTACTGCTGGTCCCCCTGCAGCAACCCTCCGAAGTTTCCCTGCGCCTGGCGTGGAGCTCTGCATCCTCTGGATATGTGTCCCAGCTGTCCACACTTGAAGCAGTGGCTACAGTTGACTTCCTCTCCTTTGTCCTGGCAGTCCCTGCACGCTCTTCTCCGGATGCTGTTGTTCCCTGTAGCTTGCCTGTAGTTCTGTGGCCTTCCAGTGCTCATGGAAGCTAACACCATACATTTCATTTCAGCAACCTCAGTTTGAAGCTCTCTTACCAGAGTGTGCATCACAAGCTCTTGTGGAGGTTGGGCTGTCTTTGTCTTCTCCTTGTGGGTGTCTTTAGCATCCTCCTGCAGTGTTTTCTGCATGGAGGGGTCAGGTGACTTGTCCAACTTATTGTTAGTTCTCTGTAGTTCAGCCATTCTGGGTGTTTTGGTGGTGTTACGTTTGAGCTTATTTATTCTTTCTGCCTCAAGGCTTCCTGTTTCATTTACACTTTCAATCAGAGTTTCATCGGTCACCTCCATGTCATCAAGGCATGGCTTAATCTGGTATTTGATGTTCTTCTTGACCAGGTCTGCACTGTAGTGCTCCTCCGAGTCTCTGTCCTTGGATGTAAACAGCAGTCTATCTTTTAGTTCAATAGCTCTGAACAAAAACTCTTGTGCTGATTATTTCGGCTCCCGGGACATGCTGATAAATTTTTGGTACAGATCTGACGTGTCATCTTCGTTGTAATGCCCCTTTAATATTATATTTAGCTGAGGCAGAGTCAATTCAGTCTTTATTTCTAGCATGTCACACAGCTTTAAGCCAGGGCTAATGGCCCTTATAACAGCCTTGATGACTTCCGACTCACCATGACCCTTGCGAAGACCGCTCTCTATCTGGTGTATTAGGTTGGTAAGACAGTTTGTCACGCTGCCCTCCTTCACCGATTTGGCCGCAGATGTGGAACTCTCGCCTGATGGTTACCTCTGGCACCTCAGCTGTGAATAGTGTCCCGCTAGTGCTGCTGCTGACGCCATCTGATATGATTAGTTTTTCACCCAGCATCTTTATTTCGTCTTACAAACTCTTTCGGGACTGCTGCAGCTCCATATATTTATCTCTAATCTCCGTGTCATGGCGGTGCTCGTGCGCTTTTCTGTCTCCGTCTTCTGTCTGGCCCTCCATGAAAACTAGCAGCTCTTGGGTTACTTTACATGCTTCCTCTGCATCTGCTTTTTCTTCAATTTCGTCAATTTTGTTTTCTGCCATTTTAAATAATGTTCGTCTGTTTTTATCAGCAAAAGTCTCGTCTTCATCATCTTCCATACCATGCAGATATTTACAGACCTCCACCATCCGGTCCCGGTTTTGCTAACTCAGAGCAATGTTGGCGCGATCTTAGAGAATCTCCAAATCCATATTTTCCTCACGGTAAAGTGTTGTCTTTCTTTTCCAGGTTCGTCTGAGGATAAAAGCCCTCTTTTAATCCATTTAGAGCTAATATCCTGGCTAGCTCGCCAAAATATGTTGCGCTCAAGGGCTCAAGCGGACATCACTTGTCTTTTCTCACTCGTGGCAACTTTATTATGAACCAAAAACTCCGTCACAGTTCCCTCAACCACCGAGGAAGAAACGCTCTTCCTCACCTTCACGACAAATAAACATAACACATCGTGAACTATATCGTCACATAAGCATTTTGCTTCTGGCGATTAGATTTAGGATTAGAAAATTATAGAAGTAGGGTAGACATGTGGAGATCATCCGGCTGAACAAAACGTGCATTTATCAAACAGGTTCATTTTCCACAGATCTTATTTTTATAATATTCCAAAATCCTATGGAAAAATCCTGTTGCTTTTTTGTAGAGGGAACCATGGATGTATAATAAGAACTGGATACAACGTGGGAGGCGGGGCCTCATTCATTCCTATGAGAGTTGCTGGCGCATGATGATAAAATGCATAGATATATATAAACACTACATGGCTCATGGGAGATTTTCCAGCGTAGCTCACCGGCCGCCATCTTGCTACAGTCAACAGCTACTCTGGTACGCGCTATGGTAGCTGTTGTAAGGTGAGTGATCTGCACATAAATACTCTTAAATCGCTGAAATCTTGACTGATTTACAAACGGTTTGGTTTATTATAAACATTATTAGCACGGCTATGATACAGGATGCTTGGACATGTTGAAATTGCAGCTTTTCTTTGTGTATGTGCCGTGGTTGTATTTATTAGCTGGCTAATAACAAGAGGCTTTGAGTGAGACCTAGTATTACAAAGTTGACCCAGCAACTTTACACCAGTGGGAGACGCATAACTGCTCTTTCTTTTCAACATAACTTAAGTTACACATGATTTCTTCCAAGTGGTTTGGCTTGTTAAAAACATCTTACATTTTAGATACATTATGATACAGGAAATTGCTGGCTTTGTGTTTACAGAAGTACCTGACTATGCCTGACTTTTGTGCAGCCTACGGATGCTCTAATCACCGCAGTGTGCAAACAACAAACCCGTGAAATCACCTTTCACGTCTAAGATATGACAATATTATGACTATAATTAGGATAATCGTTAATTACCTAGTGGATTTATGCACATTACAAGTCCTGTTACACAGGATCAGTGGGGCTATGTGAGATAATATTATTGCAAGATTGATGTTGACCCAGCCTCTTTAGAATATGTTGCTACCATTTCTTTACACAATTATTTAATGTTTCTTTTGGACACTTTTTTTTTTTTTTTTGTGGTTGTCTTATTCTTAAAGTATAAATTACATACAAACATACAATTACCCCAAACATATGATAATTTAGGTGTGTATTTTTGTCCTTACCCTTAATGTTAAAGGAAAGAAGGGAGGACAACGTTGACAATCATTTATATATCTGGCTACCTTTCTCATGTTTTTAAGGTTTCCCAAAACCGGAGAGAGGAGGAGGCAGTGGGAAGTTGCCCTAAGAAGGGACGGTTTTGTTTCCTGTGGCAGGACACTGCTCTGCAGTGAGCACTTCAGTTGTGAGGACTTTGACAGGATGGGGCAGACTGTCCGGCTTAAAGATGGTGTTGTGCCAACAGTATTCAATTTCCCAGCTCATCTTCAAAGGGTATGTGTATCATTGGCCAACAAGAATTCAAGGTGTATAAGATTGATATATAAATATGTGATTAAATGTCACACTTTAGTTTTTCTTTCTGCAAGTTTAGGAATAAATAAAGTGTTGTGTATTACAGCACATTTTAAACACTCAAAATGTCTTTAATTATGTTTATTTTAGCCGGAAGCAACAAGAAGCACAACCACTTCAAGAAGAGCGGAAGATGAACCTCAGCCTAATGTTGTGAGTATTCTGAATGTGGCCAAGACCAGAGAGATGGTCATTGGTGATTGGTGAGGACGTCTCCTCTACCCATGTGCATTCTGGGAGAGGATGTGGCTGTTGTGGAGGACTACAAATACCTGGGAGTGCACTTAGACAATGGGCTGAACTGGAGGATCAACACTGACGCTGTGCACAAGAAGGGGATGAGCAGACTCTATTTTCTGAGGAAGCTGATATCCTTCCACGTGTGCAGCAAGATGCTGGAGATCTTCTACCGGTCTGTTGTGGCTAGTGCACTCTTCTTTGCTGCGGTCTGCTGGGGGGGGGACAGCATAAGAGCCGGTGACACCAGCAGGATCAATAAACTGATCAAGAAAGCTGTGTCTGTCATCGGCATCAAGCTGGACCCCTTTGAAGCTGTGGTGGAGAGGAGGACACTGAACAGGCTGTTGTCCATCATGGATAACCCCACCCATCCTCTCCACCTGCAGCTGGACAATCAACGGAGGTTGAACCATACCCTTTCTTTTTAGACTAAAATGTTGGGTATCTCTAGGGTCCGTTTGGTGTTTTTTCTTTTCTGTTGCTTCAGCATATGAAACTTTGTATCTCTCTACCTCCTTTGCCTTTTTCTACACTTCGCAGCCCTGATACGCAGCACTATGTTCCCCACATATGTTTATGTTTGCTCAGTCTGTCTAATAAACCCATAAAATGGTTTTGAGAGAATACCAAAGCTGAGGCTGGACGATGATTGATTGTTGGTGTGCCATGTGTCACCGTGTGTCCTATTGGTTTTGTGTTATACTGTATTTTATTGTGTGCAGCTGGTCCTTATCTCCAAGACACATTTAAAAAAAAATAACCTTGAACCTTGAAGCCCAGTCTCTCCCCACCTGCCCCTGCTTCCTACATCCCCTCCACACCAAACCAAGTTGTTCTTCTTAATAATAATAATAATAATAATACATTTATTTTGGAGGGCCGCCTTTCATAACACCCAAGGACACCTTACAGGGCATAGGGGCAATATATAGGGAACAATTAAAACAGTGGATTTAGTGAGATATCAGCCGAGATAAGACAAGACAAACAACAGTAAATGGACTATAGAAGGACACAAAAGGACACAGGGTACAGTTTATATTATTCTTGGGCTTTTTTCGACTACAAGAACTCAGCGCACCGAGCTGTGAAGTGGTAACGTATTTCAAAGGCTCTGGATTTGTTTACAAATCTAGAAACTAAATACAAAACTAGGACGATATGAAGATCTGATGTCAAAAATAATTGTGATAAATGAGACAGAACTGGCCTGTCTGTGAGCTCATTTTATGTTGGTTTGGTTTTTCTGATAAAGGTGTGAATATCTAAATAATATATGCCATATGCTATTGTCATTAGTTGTGTCCCTGTTCTTCAAGCTAAGGCATTGCTGAATTAACAACTCTTGGCTTACAGAGTGGTAACATGAGACCGATTTTTATATATAAAATATAAATATATTTTAATTTTATAATTTATTTTAAATATTAACAATATAATAAAATAAATGGAAATATATACACCGGCAAATATTTAATATAAATACCTTGTGTGTGTGTGTGTGTATAGCTATTGCTTTATCTGCTTAATGTTATTTTCATAAGAAAGTCCATGATTATAAGTATGCAGTATCATAACTACATCTTTGATGTTTATCAAAAACCAAACCGTTTGAAAATTGGTTGAAAATTGAGCAAGCTATGGTTATTTAAATAGTAAACCATAATGTTGTGAATGAGAGCACTGCCTGTAGCAAGATGGCGGCCATGTGGCAACGTCGGTCTCCATCATGGATCTCCATTGGCCAGCAGCGCGGGCGAGTCATCTAGTGTTTATATATGTGACCTGCTCTATCGAAATCAGTCGCATTGACCCAAAGACACTTTTTGAGTTGTATACACTGCTGGAAAGAGGATATTCCTAGCTTTCTAATGATATCAGGGTTGTTTTTGTACTCCAAATATTAAGCGAAATATGTCACATTATATAATGACTGTCACTGAGTCATCATTTTGAGAAAAAGGCCTTCAAAGTATTCTCTTCTCTGGAATCCATCGATCTGATTGATTATTAGTGGCTAGCAAATTATCAAAATAGGCCTACTACGGAGGGAAGATATTTTCGTTTGGATTACTGGTCTGGTGGAAGCTCGCGAGTGTGTGTGTGTGTGTATACGTGTGTGTGTGTTTGTGTCTTTTTGCGTTTGTGTGTATTGCGTTTGTTTCCCGGGGAAAACCCTCACGAAAAACACCGGCTGTTGTTATGCCTGCTGTGACGTTACATAACTCCGTTCTCCGCTTGTAATTATGCCGTTACAAGCTTCAAAGTTGTATTTTTCATCTGAATTTGCAGAAACAAGTTTAATATTCTGAAAGCCAATACTTTGTTTAATTGAAAGCAGATGAAAGCAAACTGCAATGGCCCATCCACACTACAGCTTCGACAGCTTCAAAAATGGTTTCCAACGCGTCTGCCAATTCACTTTGAATGGGGTGACGTCACGTTGCCTCGCTTTTCGCCGAACTGAATTGTGGGTAGCAGAGCGGAGCTTTCCTGCCGTTTCAGGCTGCAAAAGTTGAACACAACTTTTGAAGCCGGAGACGCCGGAGTAGCCAGCGTCAGCCAATCAAATCCCGTTTATGGAAATCTGACAGTTCAAGCGTTAGCCAATCAAACCGCGTGCAAGCTGGGAGAGCCAGGCCGCAGTTCATTTCTTCATATTCCAAACGAGAAATTACGGTAGCAAATCACCCGGTTCTTTACGACCAGAACTATTTACTGGGATACAAACCGGAGGAACCAGGCATGGAGGGAGGTGGCAGAGACAGTGGGTGAAACTGGTAGGTTTTCGCCTGTTTGGGGTATATATATATTGCTTGCATAAAATCCCCGGGGTTTTTTGCTTTGTATGTCGGCGGCGGGACATTCATGTGATTGGTTGTTGGTCGCGGTGCTCGAATAAAATCCCCAAGCTTCAGACACGCCCAGCTCGAAGCTTTTTTTTGAAGCTATAGTGTTCGGGCCGTAACGGACCCTGCCGTGTTATTTATGATTACTCTACGCTTACATTCATAATGTCAGCCGGAGGGAGGGGGGGCGGCGCTGCGGAAGAGCAGATTGCCTGTCATCTTCCCTTTACAAGCTTAAAGAATGTATTTATCGTGTGAGTTTGGAAATAAAAGTTTCATATTCTGAAAGCCAAGACTTTGTTTGTTTAAAATCAAACAAAACACCCGAACCCCGAAACAATTGTTTTTTACGCAAATTCACGTTTATTTTGAAATAAGCCGTTGAGACTTCCGACTAATTTCGATAGAGCGGGTCACATATATCTATGATAAAATCATGGATGGATAAAATGGGCCAACTTTTGAGAGAGCGAAACGTCACAGATTACCCGTCATGCCTGAGAAGTACCCGTATGTGCGCTCATAGAGCATGCGCAACTTTAACCACGCCCCCCAAAAGGCTCGTTCACATTAAGCACGTCAATTTGCGTACACGTAGCAGCACCGCGCGTTCATGACAGCATGGTATTGGATCTTTATAGAGTGGCGAAGTCACGCCCACTTACTTCCGCATCATGGGACCTTATTCAGAAAAAATAATACATTGAAGTCAATGGAGAGAGAAAACGTATCTTTTGATCCCGTTTGAATTGTGCCATGAATTACACATATGTTGTTTGTCAATCTTAAAAAATCCTTTCCATGTCAAAAAATTCAAAGTTTGTCTTAAAACTGTTGAAATATAAGACTATGAAAAATACGCAACTAGAAAGACTACAAATCCCAGAGTCGCGAAGGTGCTGTCATAACTGATGTATTCCCTCCAGATAGCTAAAAATACATTTACTTACTGTACTTACTTACTTTAACAAGATGCCTGTGTGCTTTGTACCAGGTTGTTATCATACCAGTAATAGTACCTCTTGCTCGTTCTCAACTAAAACAAAACACGTGGGTGTACCTTGTTAGCTAATGTTAGCTAGCTGACATTAACGTTAAACATTACACTCGTGTTACTCACCGAAACCTTGTAAAGCCGGTCCCGCATGTTGGCTCTTACGGAACCGACTAACTCCCCTTTTTCGTATGTACAGCTCTTAACATGCCCAGACTTGTAGTGATTTTCAACTCTTTTAATACTTTTCGCCTCATTCTGAAAGAAAGAGGTGAAATGTACCAACGTGACGGCCATCTTGGTGTTGGTGACGTGTAAGAAATGTGTAACTTCACAGTTTTACGACACATTTAAAACAATTTGACTTGCAAAATTATCTTTTAAATTGACAAACATCATATGTGTAATTCGTGGCACAATTCAAACGGGATCGAAAGATAATCTTTCTATCCCCATTGACTTCAATACATTATTTTTCGCCACAGAGCCCTTCCGGTGGACCTCCATGGGACCTTATATCGGAAAAATAATGTTTACAATGTGTACAATCGTTTGCTTTAATATGCAGTATATTTTTTGTATATTTTTGTGTTTGCTTCCTCCTGCTCCCTTTCGGACACATACTGTATGATTTATTATTATTATTAATATGAAGATATTATTAAGATAAGATAAGATGTTACTTTATTGTATTGATTGAACATTTTAGTTTAGAATGTGCTGTCTGTCCCACGGTAATTCAGAAGGCTCACAGGTCACATTCCGACCATTATTTAAAACAATAGGTGCTTTCACACCATCTACAGTTTGATTTGTATAGAGGGAGCTCTGTGGCTGAATGGCCAGCGATTAGGTGTGGCGCATTTATCATAGGTGATCAGAGCTAACTGCCTGCCGTCAGATTTCATTCAAAAAACAGATCTGATTTTAAGACTATTTCTGCGCTCATAAAGAATGATAAGAATAAGAATAATGCGTATTGAACTGGTTTCATTAATTAGTGAGTTTATTTAACACTAGAACCACCAATCGGGTCAATTTGTGTGATGTGTGTTGTGTGTGTGCAATGTAACTTTTTTTCAATAAAATATTAAAGTCTCCCAGTCCGTGACTTTTCCTGAAAGTGTGTCATGTAGCACCCTATGTTGTTAAAAATTGCATTCGAATAGCGGGATTTGACGGTTTTAGGTAGGCCTATACAAAAACCTCTGGCGGTTGAAGTATTATTTGAATTATTTGAAGTATTAAAGTAACGTGTTATGGCAGGAAAGTTCAATCTGGTATATTCATTTTAATGTCACCTTATATATTCGTGGGTGTTAAATTTGAAAGTACATTTTTACTGTTTAAATAATAGAGAGGCTTTTCATATATTCCTGAAACAATGTCCCACTACTTAGTAATAATAAATTAAAGCAATAGTCTTTTCTTCCACTTTTCATGTGTAGTCAAAAGGGTGGTTTTATGACCTTTGAGATCTGCTTTGCAGTTCCCAGCAAGGAAGGGGCCCTGAGTCTCTAGCTTCCTCTGCTAATTGCTAAAACCCATATTGATTAGCCCAAAGGGAGATGTGCCTCAGATACAAGACAGTTGAAGCCGAATAGAATTAATGATTTATCTCCTACTGACCCCAAAAGAGGCCTTGAGACTTGGGTCACCCAGCAGTAAATGAGATAAAGGTCCTTTTGAGCTTATCAATAAAATGTATTCATTCCTAGTAAGCTGACTTTGGGGTGAAGGGAAGTTCAGGGAAGCCATTAAGCGATAAGAACAATTAACTTCTGTTAAAGATACATGATAGGATGTTTGTATATGTTGAAGATGTTTAGGGGGAATGAGTATGTGTCCTGTCAAAGAGTCCTCTGTCATGACTCCCAATCATTGATTGGGGGATCTTCCTGAGGGCAGAGGGACAAACACACACACACACACACATACACTGTGAAGCAACAGATGGAATCAACAAACTGACTTACTACCTGGGATCCCGCCCAGAACGGAAACCGACCAATGGAACACTGCCAACTCACTGTCTAGCTCGCTCAGAAGTGAACTCTGTGTATAAATGTTGTGATCATTTTGAAGATAGGGGCTCTTGTTTCTGACTGGCCGTTCCTGAGACGTGTCTCACACGGTGGTAGAACCTGAGCCCGGACTACTCTGCAGAGTGCTTCGTGATTCGGTGATGTATTTGTATGTTTGCATCATTAAAGCAGATTATTGTTTAACCCTTATCCTGGCTGCTTTGAATTTTTCCTTCTTTTGAGAACCCGCTCATATAGGAACGGCGCGGAGCAGAGATTCTGCCCCAACAAATGGTGACCCCGACGTGATGACGTCATGACGTGGTGACGTCATGAGTAGGGTTTTTGAGAGGAAAATCAGCAGCCAGCGGACGAATGGTCCGGAGAAGAGGCCTAGAATAATCTCTGACAACTAAAACGAGGATCCTACAATTGAAAGGTGAGCAGACGAGCCTGTTTCTATTGAAGGTCTGTAATTGGCTAAACTAAATTTTAGAGTTGTCAGAGACATATTCCGGTGTCATAGTTGTTGCGGTGGAATATACAAATACATATTTTAAATAGGTAGGAAAGTTATATAACATAAAAGTGAATCAACGAGGTATGTAAGACGAAGGTGAAAGGCCCCGTACTTCTTTCAGAAAGGAGACGGCTGAAGACTCGTTGGGGGATGTTCAGTGCCCGTTTTCAGACGGCATCCGGAACACATCTGAATAATAATTCTTAGGTTCATAGGAATCGAAGTTGAGTTATAAGTAAATCCAAAGGAGAGTAACGCAACCTTCAAAAAGCAATTTTGAAGTGACCGGACCTCATTAATCCTTTGTTCTGTGGGGGTTGAATCTATAAAGCCAAACGTCACGATAAAGAGTTCTGTAAGCCTGGGTTACGACTCCATGTCAGCGTCACATCGTTGAAAGACGGTGTTGAAGCGCGCTGAGAGGCTCGCTAAACTTGTTGGAATAAACATCGGACAATAAAAGCTGAATAGACTGTACGGGGTATTTTTTCTGTGAATATTTACTGGTAGCAAAGACAGTAAGTCAGATCAATAGATACAAAGTCTGTGAATATTTACTGGTAAAAAAGAAAGTAAGTCAGATCAATAGATACGAAGTCTGTGAATATGTACTGGTAACAAAGACAGTAAGTCAGATGAATAGATACAAAGTCATAATGAAGGGAGAATTTGAACGAGAGGAGCGTGAGTTAAGAGCTTACGAGAACAGTGGGTTCAAGCAGAACAATTTAATAAAAGGATAGCAGAAGTGTTAATTGTTGAAGGAAGCCCCCCTTTTTCCTCTCGAGAGCAGCAGCAGCAGCCCGGAGTGTGTCTGCTTGCTTTTTTCTCTAATGCCTGAAGTTGGAAGGAAATACATTGAAAATTAACAGATCAAGGTGTGATTTGAATTGGTAGATATATTGAAATAAATAAGAAACAATGATTTGCTGCTATTTAAATATAGTCTTTGAGAACTGATTGATACCGTTGCATTGCGTTGTGAATTTTATGGTATTTATCATTAACTAAGGATTGTACTTAATTATACTAAAAGGAAAATTATATTACATACAGTAACCTTAGGGGAAAGTAAAAAGAGATTTATTGAGTATATGAAGTACATTAAGGGTAAGGTTTTATTCAAATTAAATATGATAGGTGGATTTTTCCACCTAGAATAAGACATGGAAAGAGGAGAAGTTGTTAGACATGAAATAACGAACTCATTGGAAGAAATATATATTGTGAGGTTATTTAGGAGTTGTTATCATATACAGTTACTCTCAGTTGATGGTTGTTTAAAGTAGATAGGAAACTGAAAACGTAAACGATTCACCACAATGGTGTTTTTAAGTTTATGAAGAAGGAGTAGAAAGTAAAAAGAAGGTTTTTGTAAGTTTGTCA
Source organism: Notothenia rossii (assembly GCF_949606895.1). NCBI lineage: Eukaryota > Metazoa > Chordata > Actinopteri > Perciformes > Nototheniidae > Notothenia > Notothenia rossii. The sequence goes on along the minus strand of NC_136904.1, from coordinate 55,722,459 downwards.
GTCAGAGGGAATCTGTTAATGTTTAAGCATGACAGAGGTGCTGCACGAGGCTAAAAGCCATCTCACACAGTTGGAGAACAAAAGAGGTTTTGATGAGAGAAGCTTGGGCTGGCAGCTGCAGGGCGCAAAGAGGAAGAGAGAGAGAAAAGTCAGATGGTTTGAAGAAGTATAGAGAGAGTACAGGTTATATAGAGTTACTAATATTCGGGAAAAGGTCATATTGTTTTGTGAGTAACATAAAATAAGAATATATTTACTAGATATAATAACAACAGGCTTATCTAGGTTAACAGAACATTGCTATTAACCAGTTTCAGCTGCAACTATCCTGTCTTTGTTCTAAAGAGAACATACGTTTAATTTACAATTAATATTAAGAAAAGTTCACAATTGATACCATTAAAGACCGTTTGGGATTAATAGGACGAGTTTGTCATAAACATTCGTGCTTAGATGGAATAAAAGTGTTGAGATGTTCTCAAAAATGGGAGTTTTCACGATGCTTTTTAGTTTTTATTGAAACAATTAAGTAATAAGGACAGAAAAATGTTCCGTGATGATTTATTTAGGTTTCAGCTTTAGTAATAATGAAGATTACATTTTGTAATAATTCCTTTAAGTGTTCCAAAAATATATTCATTAACTGTAATCAGATTACTTGTTTTAAATATATAGCGCTGAATACAGTTAGTTTTGTATTCTGTTACAAATCTAACCATGTTTGTAACACACAACTTAGATAAACAATTTGAAAAATAATAGAATAAGCAAGTAGATAAAAGATGAATCTATAGTGGTTAAGAAAGGTGTCTTAGTTTTGCCTATTAACTTAGAACTGAAGTAATGAAGAATAGGAAGACTGTTACCATTAATGGGTTTAACATTCACATGTTTCAGCATTCCTGACCATATAGACACTCAGCTGTTTTATTTTGTAACCCGCTGGGGGAGAGATTTACATTGAGTTTTTCTCAGTAGCTGATTTGCTGTGATTACAGCAGCATTGGATAGTTGTGCACCACCTTTGGGTTGTAGGGGAGAGCGGGGTAATGTGGGACACCGGGTAATGTGAGACACCCGCTGTAACTAGGCAAAGAAACAAATTTGCGGTCATGTGACCATAATGTTTTCAACCCCTTCCCACCCCCCACTTGTCATGAAGGAGAAGTTGGTGCTGGTTCTGTGGTAAGTATTTTTTTTCACAAAAATGTGTTTGTTGCATGTAAAAGTAAATTTTCTTACTGCGAACGTAATCAACTGTAGTATCAAAGCAAATTGATTCAGGTTGAAAAACTTATATCAGACATGTTGATGAACTTCCAACATATAAAACCATGTGATTGATGCTAGTTAAAGATTAGCCTGAATTGCCTAGAGATGTTGTTTTTTCTAAAATGGTGGCTGTGGGGTAAAGTGAGACAGATGCTGTGGGGTAAAGTGAGACGCTGACTCACTTTACCCCGACATGAAGCACAAGTTAAGTTTAGTCTTATATATATTTTAGTCTAATATTACAATACATATGTTTTAATTTTAATGTCATAAACATTGTAGAAAAGTCATCATGCCAAGACGATACATCAGGACGACATCTTGGGGCCAAACACCCCTCACAGAGATGGAGAGTGCAGCTGCAGAGGTCATGCAAGGAAAGAAGTCCTTAAGACAAGCAGGAAAGGAACGAAATATCGACAAGACAACCCTCCAAAGATTCATTAAGAAAATAGAGAAAGGGAGAGTTAAATCAGTAGCCTGGGGTGCAGTAGCTGAGGCAAAAAGAATACTGACAGATGAGATGGAGGAGGAGCTTGCCCAACATTTAAAACAACTGGCTGACCAGTTCCATGGCCTTGCTCCAGTTAAGTGCCGTGAACTGGCATTTGAATATGCAGACAAAAACCATATCCCTGTCCCTGCCAATTGGATGGAGAAACAATGTGCAGGTAGGCTAGGGTGCGCAAGAGATCACATGATTCTGTAGGTCAACTTAGGCCAACTGATCTTGCCACAAAGCTTATCTTATAATAACGAATTGTCCACTCTTTAGGAGTAGAGCGGTTTGGCAGCTTTCTAGCCCGTCGCCATCTCTCTGTCCGAACTCCGGAGGCAACATCCCTGGGAAGGGCTATAGCCTTCAATAAGACTACAGTGGGGGAGTTCTTTACAAATCTGGCTGTAGTGATGGACAGGTGACAGAATTAATTCTTTAGTTGCAAATGTTTTATGGAGGCTTTACCTGTAAGATTTGGTTTTGATTCTGATAAGGTTCTTCCCTTGCCTCTCTTCTTTAACAGACACACATTTCCTCCACACATGATTTACAATGTGGATGAAACAGGCGTCTTTACAGTACAAAAGCCACGGCAGGTAAGCTACTAGAGAGCAGCAGACTGATACTGAGTGGCTTGTGATAATGACCAGCTAACTATTGGCAGAATGCTGAAACTAATGCTATTAGTAATGTTGTGAGCCTGTGAACTAGAAAAAAATGAATGGACTGCAACAAAATAAAATGTACCTTTAGACCAATAGTAGCCTACTGATTGCACATGCCATTGATTCTAAACTTTCTACTTGATTCAGGTTGTGACAGAGAAAGGGAAAAAGCAAGTTGGTTCTATCACATCAGCTGAGAGAGGAGAACTGGTGACTGTGGTGTGTGCAGTGAATGCTGCTGGGAATGCCATACCTCCCATGTTTGTCTTCCCCAGAGTTAGGTTTAAGGACAACTTCATGATAGGAGCACCTCCAGGAGCCAAAGGTGCCTCCACCAGAACAGGATGGATGAACGAAGACACCTGGCCTGAGTTCCTCGATCACTTGATAAAGCACACTAAGTGCACTCCTGACCATCCCATGCTGCTAATCCTGGATAATCTGAGAGCTCACATCTCACTCAAGGCAGTGGAGAAAGCAAAGAGTAATGGTATTGTTCTGCTCACCCTCCCACCCCACACATCCCATCGCTTGCAGCCTCTCGACGTGACGGTGTATGGCCCGTTCAAGACCCTATACAGCCGAGCTCTTGATGGGTGGATGAGATCTAACCCTGGCAAAACAGTCTCCATCTATCAGATTGCAGGATTTGTGAACGAGGCCTTCTTGTCAGCAGTGACACACGCAATATCACCTCTGGCTTCAAGTCCACTGGGATCTTCCCATAATATAACAGAGATATTTTCCCTGAGGAGGCGTTTGCACCATCCATGGTGTCAGACCGGCCAAACCCTGAGCTGCGGCCTGCATCCACTGGTCCATCCACTTCAGATGATCCGGATGGTCCACGGCCTGCAGATTATCCACCCCCTGCAGATGAACCACCTGCTGCAGATGCTATTCCACTCGCTGATGCTATTCCATCCACTTTGCATGGTCCACATGGATGTGCCTCGCCAGCTGTCTCACGATCTGGATATGTGTCTCCTCAGGAAATCATACCACTTCCAAAATGTCCCCCCAGAGGACAAACAAAACGAAAGCGTGTGAAGACAGCCATCTTAACAGATACTCCAGAGAAGCAAATCATAGAACAGGCTTATGAAGAGAGACAAAAGAAACTTGCAGGGAAAAAGCAAAATAGCAAAGAAAAGGGAAAACCGAAAAAGAAGGCACCCAAGAAGAAAATCATAGATAGTAGCTCGGAGGAGAGTGATGACCCTGTCCCATTTGAGGATGATTTTGAGAGCTCTGAAGATGAGAGGAGTGACCCCGGAAACAAAGATCTGTCCGTGGGTGACTTCGTCCTCGTCAACTTTGCCACAAAACACCGAAGTATCCGTTATGTTGGCATGGTTGAGAAGGTTGAGGGGGACGAAATACTAACCCAATTCCTCAGAAAAACCCAGGGAAACAACAGAGAGTGGGAGAGACCCACGTTTGCTATGAAAGAAAAGGATGTGGCACATGTTCCTAAAGGTGATGTGGTGAAGAAGCTGCCTCAACCTAATAGGCCTGGAGGAACAACACGGAGAGAGCAACTCTTCACCTTTCCCTGTAACCTGCAGGGCTGGAATGTAGAGTAGGCCTTGTTTAAATATGCGGCTGATGTTCATATCATATCGTGTTCTAATCTAACTGGTTAAAGGGTTAATTGAATGTTTATTAAAGCACTTTGAAATATATTATGTTGTATTTGACTTTGTTTGGAGTTACTTTGTTTAAAAAATGTGCTAAATTGACCAATCCCCATGATTATGTTGCGCATCCGACATTAGTTTTGGAATGTGTGGTTGTCAATCTATCTGTCAGGATTCTAACTGTTACAACATGTGTTGTTTTGGTAGTTTAAAAGTGGAAAAGGTAAGTGGTTCAGTTTACCCCCTTGATTTCTCTAGTCTGTCTCAGTTCACCCCTTAGCTGGGGTAAAGTGAGACACAAGACCACTTTTTAAAAAACAATCATATTTTCACTGCCCTTTGTCCTGAAGACATTCTGATCATTTCCAGTGCTAGGAAACATCCTGAATTAATGGGAAATGTGTAAATTTTACTGATATATCATTTTAGCTCGCCTACAGGAGAGCAAATGTAAAAAATGTCTCACATTACCCCGCTCTCCCCTACTCTGAATCAGTGTGTTGGTGAAAAGTTGCTCATTACAGAAACAGAAGAACTGTGCAAAGAACGCATCTCTGAGGAGGTTTTGACAGTTTGCTTGTGCCTTGTTGTCAAGGCAACAGTGGTGTGAAGAGGTACTGCAGTTTTGGGGGATTTCTGCTGTACAGAGGACAACGTGTGTCTGCTGATTGTATCACATTGATCCAGAGGTCCCTTCCCCCTCAGAACATCCCAATGCCAGAGAGAGTTTCCTTGGAGCCCACTGACCAGGGCCGGTTCTAGCTTTTTGGGGGCCCTGCCACTGACTACAGCTGAAGAGGACAATGAATCATTGACTGTTCTCAATATGACAAGATCAAGAGACAGGCTGGTCTCAGTCTGTTCAGACTCTGAAGAAATCATGCAATGATTTTACAGCATAACTGTGCAAGAGTTTATCAGAAGGTGGTGTAGAACGATATGCTTAAGCGTTTAGGAAGGGAGGCTGATTGTTTAATGATGGTCTGGAATGCTGAAAAGAATAACGTTTAATATCCTTGTTTGGCAAACAAGACATCTGATTATTATGTCACACATGATAATCTTGACATAGTGACTAGCTATGGGTAAACGTGTGGACGTTATACCATTATTATCATGAACTAAAAATAAATAGGGAAATAGTATCTGGTTAAAGATGAATGGATTTCATATCCTAGAGAGGATTAGTTATATTGTGAATACACAAGGTATTTACTAATGTATTTTGAAGAACACATAACAAAAACACAAGTCCAGTTTTGTTTTGTTTTTGGATTAAATTGTCCATTACCAAAACGGTTCAGCTTAGGTCTAGCTTTAGATTTTGATAGTAAAAGAGTATTTAGACTTATTTTTGTATATCTGACATTTTTTAAATATGTTGGCTATTCACTAGATAGAAAGATGGCATTACTCTCCATTTGTTGAGAACATTTCTGAAGATTAAATATTTGTTTCATTTCTAATATTCCTATTTAAGACGTAATTTTAGAGTAACAAGGCTGATGCTGAAATTGGAAAATATGTTAGTGGTTTGCATGAGGTAAACAAAAAAAAAGGTTTTGTTTGTTCAACCTCCAGTTAGATCTGAAACAGTAATAATGATTGATTTGGCCAAAGCTTAGTTTAACATCCTGATATAACATTATGAGGTATGTTCACTTCTAAGGGTAAACAAATTGATAAAATTGATTATTGTTATTATTATTGATTAATTTGGAATATTAATTCAAAAGGCTGTTTTCTGCAGGTTCACTTAAGAATGCCTTGCATGAATATTTGTCAGGTATTGTGTTTCCTAGGGGCGGTATATTAATAAAGTGTATTGATCATTTGTTTGTTAAACATCTGAAGAAAATGGTGCTGCGAACACGAGAAAAACTTTGTTGCATTGGTTGACATCAACACAATGATGTCACTAGTACAACTCCAGCTAGTAGAATATTAAAGTCTCTGCAGAGCACGACACATGGCCAAAAGACTGAGACCAAATTACCTTTGACCCTGACTGACAGTGTGACTTGAGAAAAGCACTATCAATGACTGACTCTGGGGCTGACCGAACTTGACTTTAAAACCTGACAGTGTGAGTGTGAATGGAATGCCGGCATGTGATCAGTGTAACTGCATGATTCTAAAACAATAACTAACCAAGCATGTTTTTAGACTAACACATTATTCTGGAGCTCCAAGGGAAACGAGAGGTTTCCTAAAAAATGTTGACATGTTTCTAATATTGATTGAGTTATAACAGGTAACACAGATGCAGAATCAGTGGCCAAGGGGCTACCTAGAGAGGTAATTCCAGAATGAGAATACCAGAGAAGGTGAAGTGTGATAATGAAAACAATTTTGTAATATTTCAATAGGTATTAAAGTAACTGAGGTTTGAAATGTAGAAAGAACATATTACAGCTAAGTTAAAACATAGTAATGTAATGAGATAGAATTTAATTTAGACAACATCTTGTAACTAGCCTGGTAAAGAAGTAAAAGCCATGGACTTTTTGGTGTAGATCATTATTGGGATGTACATTTAATTTAAATTCATAATAGAAAGACATTTGATGACAGTATGTTGGATTTCTGTATTCATTTTTCAGCTTGATAATATCTAAGCACTGACGGGTAGAAGCAGTATCACCAGGAAATTATTCACTTTGTCAGTATCATGATTTTAGTTGTTTTTAATCCATAACATTAGTGTGTTTCTTTACCAGAGACATTAGCAGTTCATATTATATTTAGATTTTAAATAGGATCTCAAGGATTTCATTTATAATAACACAGATGCTTGTCAGAAATTCAGAGCTATTGAGATATGTTATTTAGTTCACCTGAAGATGTTGGGGTTTATTTTGTTGACACAGGCCAAGTATTAGAATTCTGAAGCGGCCTACCAGTGGTGGGTCAAACACCTGAGGGCCCAGAAGCCCTGAGCGTAGAGGGGTGGGTATCAGATTTCTCCACACAGGTTGCTGACGCCAAAAGGGGGACCCGAGGAGCAGGAGGCCGACACAGCGGAGTTCGTCTGGCTGAAGGTGGCTCAACCCCAGGTTCTCCGGCCTCTACAGAGTGACCCAGAGGACATCTCATGCCGTCCACCGAGGAGCAAAGGGGGACATCTGGTACTACTGGAGCCAGTGTGCAGCGGGGAAACCTCCGGCTAGGACCATGGAGGAAATCAGGACGGACCTGGCTATCGTCAACAAGGACATCCCTACAGCAGACGACTCGGAAGCTGTCATCAGCGGACTGGAGGAGAAGGACCTCGCGGACATCCCTACAGCAGACGACTCGGAAGCTGGCGTCAGCGGGCTGGGGGACTTCTCGAGGCAGCAGAGGAGTCTACTTCTCTCTGATCAGATTCATCAGTTCCACCTTTGAAGGAAAGGCCACATCTCCCTCTCCCTATCAGCTGCCCTTGTTGGCGTATTCCTTTGAGGGGGAGGGGGGCCCTGAGGATTCAACAACACGCAAGGATGCTGCTTTCTGGCACTAAGGCAACCACTCTGATAGTTCCTCCACTGACACGAGAAACTGTTATGAGGAGCTGTTCCCAAATGTTTGAAGTGCTCTAAATCCCAGCTTCTGATGGATGTATATACTGTTGGAGAGCAGACACAGAAGTAAAGAATGACAGTGGTTGTGTTTCAAATGTCTTATGTGAGTTGGTCTCGTGGGGCGAGACCAAAAGGGGGAATTGAAGTATTATTTGAATTATTTGAAGTATTAAAGTAACGTGTTATGGCAGGAAAGTTCAATCTGGTATATTCATTTTAATGTCACCTTATATATTCGTGGGTGTTAAATTTGAAAGTACATTTTTACTGTTTAAATAATAGAGAGGCTTTTCATATATTCCTGAAACAATGTCCCACTTAGTAATAATAAATTAATAGATTAATAAATTAATTAAAGCAATAGTCTTTTCTTCCACTTTTCATGTGTAGTCAAAAGGGTGGTTTTATGACCTTTGACATCTGCTTTGCAGTTCCCAGCAAGGAAGGGGCCCTGAGTCTCTAGCTGACTTTGGGGTGAAGGGAAGTTCAGGGAAGCCATTAAGCGATAAGAACAATTAACTTCTGTTAAAGATACATGATAGGATGTTTGTATGTGTTGAAGATGTTTAGGGGGAATGAGTATGTGTCCTGTCAAAGAGTCCTCTGTCATGACTCCAAATCATTGATTGGGGGATCTTCCTGAGGGCAGAGGGACAAACACACACACACACACACACACACACACACACACACACACACACACACACACACACACATACACTGTGAAGCAACAGATGGAATCAACAAACTGACTTACTACCTGGGATCCCGCCCAGAAGGGAAACCGACCAATGGAACACTGCCAACTCACTGTCTAGCTCGCTCAGAAGTGAACTCTGTGTATAAATGTTGTGTTCATTTTGAAGATCGGCGCTCTTGTTTCTGACTGGCCGTTCCTGAGACGTGTCTCACACGGTGGTAGAACCTGAGCCCGGACTACTCTGCAGAGTGCTTCGTGATTCGGTGATGTATTTGTATGTTTGCACCATTAAAGCAGATTATTGTTTAACCCTTATCCTGGCTGCTTTGAATTTTTCCTTCTTTTGAGAACCCGCTCATATAAGAACGGCGCGGAGCAGAGATTCTGCCCCAACACGGTTCTAGTGTTAAGGTAATTAGGTACAGTAGAAGCCCTTTTTTATCAGTAACGAATTTAGCAGTTGAACATAAAAGTCAACTAACTGAGGGTCACTTGCAATGACAGTGTTGTGTCTATTGTAGGTTTGTCACTCAGAGTAACCTACAGTTAATTTAGCTGCTGGAGAAGAAAGATCAGGGGGGAGGGGGGGAGACAGCTGTGGTTGATGGGCCATTAGTTGTGTAAATACACAGCTGAGAGCTGCCTCCGCTACGCTTTGGGATCCTGATCTGCCGACGAGGCTCCATTAAAATATAAATATCTTCTGTGAATTACTGAGTTTAGGCACGTTAATAACGTTTTAATGAAGTTGAATACAGTATATTGTAGTGCCGAGAGACGGGAGTCGGAGGCGGGGTATCGAAGGTACAAGCTAGACTTTTATTTAACATCAGAACAACATGTAAACAGCTTTCAGCCCGGGAAGATAAGACCGGGGGAAACAGGAAGTCCGGTCAACTCACTAATGTCCGTGCGGAACAATACCCCAACGCATATTTCCGTGGGTGAATAATGTCAATCACCACACAAGCCCCCCCAGAATTCACCCATAGTCAAAACCCTCGCGCCGGGGCGGGGCCGCAGGCGAGGGCAGGGGCAGGGGCGCCAACGAGGGCGAGGGCATCCCCACAGGGGGTGGGGGGCGGGACATGGGAGGGCGGCCCCGACGTGGGGGCAGAGCCAACTCCAACGGCCTGGAAACGTCCACGTGAGCAGGCTTAATCCGATCAACGGACACAGTCTCAGGCCTGCCACCAACGTCCACCACCAGGCTCTTGTCCCCGTGACGTATGACCCTGAACGGACCGTCGTAAGGGGGGCGCAGGGGACCGCGGTGAGCGTCGTGGCGAATAAAAACGAAATCCGCCGACCGTAATCCGGGGGACACCCGGAAAGCTGGGTTGCTGTGCTGCGACGTGGGGACGGGCGTGAATGTCCCGGCGGTCTCCAGCAGGGAGGAGCGCTGCCCGGCTGCAGACCAGGGCACAGTGGCGGTGGGAATGAATTCCCCGGGGACCCGTAGCGTCTGGCCATAGACGAGCTCCGCCGACGAGGACTGCAGGTCTTCCTTGGGGGCACACCTGAGGCCGAGCATAACCCACGGGAGCTTATCCACCCAGTTGCCGTCTGTCAATCCGGCACGCAGTGACGCCTTCATGGATCGGTGAAACCGCTCACACAATCCGTTAGCCTGGGGGTGATACGCGGTGGTGCGGTGCAGCTTGACCCCCAAACCCACAGCAACAGCGTTCCACAGCTCCGAGGTGAACTGAGAACCGCGGTCAGAGGAGAGGTCAGACGGGGTCCTGAAGCGCGCCACCCACGTGCCGATGAAAGCGCGGGCGACGTCGGAAGCTGACGTCGAGGTGAGGGGAACGGCCTCGGGCCAGCGGGTCGTCCTGTCCACCATCGTAAACAGGTAGGTGAAACCGTGAGAGGGGGGAAGCGGACCTACGAGGTCGACATTGACATGGTCAAACCTCCTCTCAGGAACCGCAAACAGTTCAAAAGGGGCCCTAGTATGGCGGTGGACTTTAGCCCGTTGACAAGCCACGCATGCGTCGACCCAGGACTTCACGTCCTTCTTAAGCCCCTGCCACACGAACTTCTGCGACACCAACTTCACGGACGGTTTCCTACCGGGGTGGGAAAGATTGTGAACCGCCTCAAAAACGGGTCGGCGCCAGTCCGTAGGGACTAGCGGTCGAGGCTGGCCCGTGGAGATGTCACACCACAGCTTCGCGCCCGAGTCACCGACCGTGACCTCCTCCAGTCGCAATCCCGTGACCGAGGCCTTGAGGGTCTGGACCCCGTGGTCAGAGGCCTGGTCAGCGCCCATGCGGAGGTAATCGAGGCCCAGCTGCACAGCTCCGATGACCGCTCTGGAGAGGCAGTCCGCGACTACGTTAGCCTTGCCAGCGATGTGTCGTATGTCCGTGGTGTACTCGGAGATGTACGAAAGCTGGCGTTGCTGTCGGGCGGACCACGGCTCGGCCACCTTGGACATGCAGAAAGTAAGTGGCTTGTGATCCACGAACGCCGCAAACTCCCGGCCTTCCAGCAGGAAACGGAAGTGGCGAACAGCCAAATAGAGACCAAGGAGTTCCCTGTCGAAAGCGCTGTACTTGCGCTCCCTGGGAGTCAACTGGCGGCTGAAAAAGGCAAGCGGTTGCCAGGCGCCGTCGACCCATTGTTCATGCACCGCGCCCACAGCGTAGTCAGACGCGTCGGTGGTGATAGCGATGGGGGCCCTGTGTGACGGGTGAGCCAACATGGCGGCTTCGCTCAGGGCGGCTTTGGTGGCATCGAAAGCGGCTTCCCTTTCAGCCGTCCAGTCTATGGCCTGGCCGGGGGACTTGTCCTTGAGGGCCTCGTACAGCGGGCGCATGGTGTGGGCCGCCCGGCGGATGAACCGGTGATAAAACGTCACCATCCTGAGGAACTCTCGGAGCGCCCGAGCTGTAGACGGTCGTGGAAAGGCGGACACGGCCTCCACTTTCGATGGGAGGGGGGCGGCTCCATCTTTGCTGATGAGATGCCCGAGGAAGTGGATGGAGGACAACCCGAACTGACACTTTGACGGGTTGATAATCAGGCCGTGTTGGCTGAGCCTCGCAAAAAGGACACGGAGATGTGCCTGGTGCTCTTCAGAGGAGGAGCTGGCGACAAGGATGTCGTCTAAATAGACGAAAATGAATGGCATATCTCTGAGCGCCGAATCCATCAGCCGCTGAAAGGACTGAGCTGCGTTCTTAAGTCCAAACGGCATACGCAGGAACTCGAAAAGCCCGAACGGCGTAATCACCGCAGTTTTGGGGACGTCTGAGGGGTGCACCGGAACCTGATGGTAGCCCCGCACCAGATCCACCTTGGAGAAAACCAGCTTGCCCGCCAGGTGTGAAGAGAAGTCCTGGATGTGAGGGACCGGGTAGCGGTCTGGCGTAGTGGCGTCGTTAAGGCGGCGGTAGTCACCACACGGTCGCCAGCCACCGGCTGATTTAGGGACCATGTGGAGCGGCGAAGCCCAAGGGCTGTCCGAGCGGCGGATGATGCCCAGACGCTCCATGCTGTCGAACTCCGACTTGGCGACCGACAGCATGTCAGGGTTGAGCCGCCGGGCCCTAGCATAGACTGGGGGGCCTTCAGTGTCAATGTGGTGCTCTACCCTGTGTTTGGTAGTGGCAGCGGAAAAGGTGGGCTGCGTCAAGTCGGGAAACTCACTGAGAAGGTGCTGGAACTTGTCACCCTGTGAGAGTGAGCTGGAGAGCCCGCTGAATGACGCCTCGCCGCGGGTAAATGCGAACGAGGCAAACGTCAGTGCGTCCACCAGGCGGCTGTTCTTGACGTCCACCAGCAGTCCGTGAGCGCACAGGAAGTCTGCGCCAAGGAGGGCGAAGGAGATGTCAGCCGTGATGAAATCCCACTTAAACCGCTGACCCTCGAAACACAGGTCCACTGTCTTTGTGCCATAGGTGCGGATAGGGGTGTCGTTAGCGGACGTCAAAGGTGGGCCGTGGCCCCCACCGGCGGCGTCCTCCACCGTAGCCGGCAGGACGCTCCGCTGGGCTCCTGTGTCACAAAGGAATCTGCGACCAGAGAGGGTGTCCCTGATGAACAGGAGCCGGTTGGATGTGCCCACGCTCGCGGCCACTACCGAGCGCAGGCCTTGGCGTTTCCCGTTTCCTTGTAGGTGCAGGGGGGACGGCACATCCTCGCTTTCGCCCCATAGCGTGCATGGTACTGACACAGGCCAGGGCTGGAGTCGCTGACGTCGGCCCTGGAGCTTCTGCTAGGTGGCATGCCTCTACCAGGGAAGGAGCCGCTGCGTGTCGGGGCCAGCACCTCAGGGGTAAAACGCTGGGTGGCCAGGAAGAACCGGTCAGCTTCTTCGGCTAAAGCGCGTGGCTCAGTAATAGCCGTGTTAGCGAGCGCTGTCTGAACATGCGGCGGCATGTGCCGAAGAAACAGTTCTATGAACAAAAAATTGGGTTCTTCCGTACCTAGCAGGTTGAGCATCATTTCCATGTGGTCAGAAGGCTTGCTGTCTCCCAGGCTATGAATAGCGAGCAGGCGTCGGGCCCGTTCCGACCGAGACAGCTCGAAAGTCTTTAGCAGGAAAGCCTTGAACGCTGCATATTTATCCTGGGCAGGGGGAGATGTAATAAAGCCCACCGTCCGGGTCGCAATGGAGCTTCCCAGTGCCGAAACGACGTGGAAATAGCGTGATGCGTCATCAGTTACTCCGCGGAGGGCGAACTGAGCCTCCGCCTGTGCGAACCATGCAGCCGCAGATGTATCCCAAAACTCCGGCAGTTTGAAAAAAACGGCGTTATTTGCCATGCTCGGTTCAGTCTCGGATCCTTCTACGAGACTTATGTCGGGGTCACCAATGTAGTGCCGAGAGACGGGAGTCGGAGGCGGGGTATCGAAGGTACAAGCTAGACTTTTATTTAACATCAGAACAACATGTAAACAGCTTTCAGCCCGGGAAGATAAGACCGGGGGAAACAGGAAGTCCGGTCAACTCACTAATGTCCGTGCGGAACAATACCCCAACGCATAGTTCCGTGGGTGAATAATGTCAATCACCACAATATTCATATTTTTCAGTGATTTCATGTCGTGTGTGTGTGTGTGTGTGTGTGTGTGTGTGTGTGTGTGTGTGTGTGTGTGTGTGTGTGTGGGGGGGGGGGGGTGTGTTCGTGTGTGCGTGTAGAGGTGTGTGTGGTTAAAACACTTTCATGAAGTGAAGGAGGTTTTCCTTCTATAAAACAGCTGTGGGCAGCAGTGAGTGTCACGGACATGAATTCATAGATCAAGGCAGACTGGTGCACACTCTCCTGTCCTGCCAGGCGACACACCCGTTCTAAGCCGTGTCCCTCACTCCTCACATCACAAGCTGCATCAAAGTGTATTACGTTGTTACATCGTTTCAGATGTTATGTTTCAGTTGTGATTGATGCAAACTTGTCAAAATTCGCCGTTTTGAATCCAAAATATGTCGTTTGTGTGATTCATGTAGATCTGCAATACAAATATTTTTGGGGTATGGGGGGTCTGGGACCCGGAGTAATCTGCGGCCGTGAGCTGTTATGTGCCATCATGACACGCATGGTGTTCTTTTTTTATATATTATAATGAAGTGCGAGCTGTGTGCTCGAGTCTTCCTGCCTGTCGGCTCTGCTCTCATGGATGTATAATAAGGCTCTGCTGCTCCGAGATGATGGTCTAGCTTCAGCAGCTACATTACCTACGGGTGCGTTCGTTAATATTAACTGCGCGTCCGGAGTCACTGTGGCACAGACTGGACCGCTGGTGAACAGCTGTTAGAACGGGCCGTTCAGGTGTTCAGAGCAGAGCTCCCTGTCGGAGCGGCAGAGCGTGATGTGAACTGAAAAGTTTTTCTGTGGCAATATTATTTAAGGAATCGTTGAGCTAGCTAGCTATCATATATTGTCACTATCTGCTAACGTTAGCTTTAGCCTTCTATTTCTAATAGTTTTTTTCATAGCCTATAAACAGAGGTGGTATATATATATATATATATATATATATATTGTACTTGAGTACTCAGATCTTGTACTTGAGTAAAAGTAGAAGCACACAGATCTTGTAGAGTAAAAGTAGAAGTACTCAGGTTTTGTACTTGAGTAAAAGTAGAAGTACTCAGGTCTTCTACTTGAGTAAAAGTAGAAGTACTCAGATCTTGTACTTGAGTAAAAGTAGAAGTACCAGAGTGTAGGAATACTCTGTTACAGTGAAAGTCCTGCATTCAAAATGTTCCTCAAGTGAAAGTAGAAAAGTATTCTCATCAAAATATAGTGAAAGTAGCGACAGTAAAAGTAGCCATTGTGCAGATTGGTCCATTTCAGAATAATATATATGATATGTTTTATAATGATTGATCATGAAAGTGTTCTCAAAGCTGGTAAAGGTGCAGCTAGTTTGAATGACTTTGTATACTAAAGGGTAGCTTGTGGATTTACTCCAGGTGGAACTAAAGTCTGATTTAACACTTGATTATATTTCACATCATTCATCCACATCTGTAAAGTAACTAAAGGTATTAAATACATGGAGTGGAGTAGAAGTACACCATGTACCTCTGAACTGTAGTGGAGTAGAAGAACAAAGTAGTAAAACATTGAAATACTTAAATAAAGTACAAGTATCTCAAAATTGTGCGCAAGTATAGTACTTGTTGAGTTTATGAACTTAGTTACTTTACACCATGTGGCTATAAAGATAGAAAGACTAAGCCTTGCACAGAGGCATGAAAATACATTTTCAAAATGCTCAACAGTGCTGCCAAAATTATAAACTGACTGCTACACCATTACAATAAATGCTTTTATATATTTCTATTAGATGTGACTCTTTGGCGTTTCTGTTAACACTGCTGCTTTAGTTGTTCTGACTGCTGAAATCCTCTATTATTCCTCATTTTAAAGCCGATATTCCGTGGGGTGGGGGAGCCGGGGGTTCAGATCGTTGTCACCTTTTTCATACAGATGAGTTTGCATCCCAAAGCTTCAGTCACCTTAATTCATGTAATAAAAACATCTCAGGTCAGTAACACTCAAAGCTAAATGTGCAATACCATGTTCAGCTATGTTACTATTTATAATGTTATTGTTGTTACATCCGAAGATGTACATATTGGAATGATTTCTTAACTTACAGTAGGCTATTTTTTACAATGTGTGTTGGAAGGATTTATTAAATTACTATGAATATTGTCATTGTTGAAGGCTTTTAGAGAAGGATGAACTATAAGCCTGAATTACATAACATTTTATACCTAAAAACATAAAAGCCACAATAAATAAATCACAATTATTGTAGTTATTTGTACCTCCCGTATTGCTTTCAACCCACCAGCTTTTATGGTGTTGTTACGTCACTAACTGTAAGCTTGTCACATACAGTCTATGGTCACTCAGAGTGACCTACAGTTAATTTAGCAGCTGGAGAAGAAAGATCAGGGGGGGAGGGGGGGGAGAGCTGCCGGTGTTACAGTACAAGTTGAGTCATGACAACTGGCGACATTCTATTATTTTCGTCATAGGAATCCGGGGCGTGTACATTGAGGACCCATTGTTGACTTACCAGGAAAGAAACATCGTTTGTCGTTTACGTTCATCTTTTGCTATATCTGCCTCCATAGGATCACTTTGATGCACATTCAGTACTCGTATGTGAGGTTGTGGGGGAGAGGTCGATATCGTGACGCTTACAGGGAGGTATCGAACATTACAAAGTAGGTGACTGTGTAGATGCCTGTTCAAAATATTGCAAACTTGAATAAATCATTTAAATTATATTATTTGTTTCCGACTTTCATTTGTTCATCGTTCTTAATGTGATGTATATTAGCTTTGATAGCTGTCCATACCTTCAAACAGCCTACAAGCAAAACACAAGTTGTTTATTCACAAACGCTCATCGACATGACTGGATCACTCATGACAAGTTGTGATCAGCTCCGATTAAATTGTGATATCAATTCTGTAGCTATTCTCCAGGGAGCACGTTTTTTTGATGAAATACCTGTATCCCTCTCATCACAACAAGACTCTACACTGTGCAGGAAAAACAATTACATACATGAAAATAACCTTGATGCATGGGAATGAAACACACAAACTATCTTCCGTGGCTATGCTGATATGTAACAGTCAACCACATAAAAGTAAGTCCAGCGGGGCACACGTTGAATACATATAAAACATTTGTACATCATTCTTAATGTGATGTATAGTAGCTTTGATAGCCTAAAAGTAAAACACAAGTTGTTTATTCACAGCCCGAAAGCAACATCGAGATGACTGGATCATCTGCAGTGTTGGGCAAGTTACTTCCAAAATGTAAGACAGTACATTACTTACTAATGTCTTTTTTAAGTAATAGGCTACGTTACATTACAATATTACTGTCTCTGAAATGTAATTACTAACACTACTTTTATATTAGCCTATTTTTGAGTTACTCTACCAAAATAACCTTAAAAGAATGGCTAAGTATTTTAAATGCTAAAATGTAGTTAAGTGCAGCTCATTATACATCCAGTGAAGGACAATGTGGTATAGCATAACAACTGTGTAGGCCATTAAGGCTACTCACAACTTTTATTACACGGCTTAGTTGAATACTCGATTCTGATTCATTGAACCTGTGACACGTTGTTAATACAGTAGTACAGACCACTGTTGATGACTACAATGAAGGTTGCTAAGGAGGATCAAGAAAGAGAAAGCAAAAGAGGTTAAAAGACGGAGCGCTGAACGTCAGATAAATCACCAGAAGAAGGCAGAGAGGAAGTAAATACTAGCAGGAACACGGAATGGGCTCTGTAGTGTGTTTAGTGTATAAGCGGGATATTTGTGCAGTGAGGCAGTCATGGGGAAAAGAACATCCGACAGCCTGGATCTTGATGAGCCTGAAGGGTAAACAATTTTTCTCTGGTGTCAGAATGTCTTGCGATGTTGGTAAATGGTTCAAAAACATAAAACCATTT
Source organism: Notothenia rossii (assembly GCF_949606895.1). NCBI lineage: Eukaryota > Metazoa > Chordata > Actinopteri > Perciformes > Nototheniidae > Notothenia > Notothenia rossii. Next base: position 55,705,164 of record NC_136904.1, on the reverse strand, counting down.
AATTTCGGGTTAAAATGTGTTGTTACTGCGTTACTGAGAATTGTAACGGGCAATATATTACCCACATTTTATTAGTAATGCATTACATTACTTCGTTACAGCTAACAGTTATACATTACTGTAACTCCGTTACTTTTGTAACGCATTACACCCAACACTGTAACTGAAGCACGTGTTCATCACAGGATCGATCACAGCTGGCCACAGCTGACCATCTGGGACAAGCTGTGATCTGCTCCTTGATTGTCTCTAGTGCTATATAAACTGGTGGAAATGACACAAATGTATGAGGATAGCGAGAGAGATATAGCGAGAGACATTTAGAGCGAGAGAGACATTTAGAGAGAGAGACATTTAGAGCGAGAGAGACATTTAGAGTTAGAGCAAGAGAGACATTTAGAGAGAGACATTTAGAGCGAGAGAGACATTTAGAGAGAGACATTTAGAGCGAGAGAGACATTTAGAGTTAGAGCGAGAGAGACATTTAGAGTTAGAGCGAGAGAGACATTTAGAGCGAGAGACAGATACATAGCGATAGAATAGTGAGATTCGACAGAGAAAGATCGATTGTGCGTGAGTACTGAATGTGATTGTTTGTTTGTCCTTGTGTGTTGTGTGTTAATTTAGTGAGTAGTTGTTTGCCTGTGTGTGTGTTGGAGGGACAGCATTTGTGTAGGGCTTAATATTAGAGAGGGCCAGCAAACCATGGATGCAAACATGGTGAAAGAACTGTTGGATTTCCATATCCGCCATATATATCCTGAAGGCTTGACTAACAAACAGAGGTTTGCTATCAAAAGAAGAGCTGAGTCCTTCAGGATTAAAGGTAACCATTTCAGACATGTGGTCTTCAGAACATCATCTGCTTTGATAACACTGTTGATACATGTATAATTATGACATTTCAATACCAGACGGAGACCTGCACTACATATGCAGGAGGAAAAAAAACAGGACTGAGCACCTTGCAAAAGTGGTCTTATCAAGTGAAGAAGCCAACGAGCTCTTCATAGAGTTCCACTGCAGCCTAATTGGTGGACACGCTGGAATGGAGAAAACTCATCTGGCCATCATTCAGCGGTTCTATTGGCCTGGCATGACGGAGGACATCCGCAAGTGGGTGAGTTCAAAATAATGAGGTAAATTACACATTATGGTACAAAAGTGCAACACATAAAGGTTTATAGTGTGTTTTTTTGTTCAGATTGCTGCGTGTCCCCAGTGCCAATCCAAGAGGGCCACTATCAAGGAGAAGAAAGAGTACAATCCTATTGAAGTACAGGACACATTTGCAGACAGTTTCAGCTTTCAAACATGCCAACAGTAATGTACTGCAATGCTCATGTTAATGTTTTCATCTCAGGTAACAGAGCCTCTGGAGCTTGTCGGCATGGACCTAGTGGGTAAACTCACAGTAACCGATGGTGGCAATCAGTACATTTGTGTAATGGTTGATTATTTCACCAAATGGGCAGAGGCATACCCACTTAAAAATAAAACAGCAGATGAGGTGACCAAGTGTATTCTTGATTTCTTTTACAAATTTGGTGCACCTAAAAGACTGCTAACAGATCAAGGCAGGGAATTTTGCAATAAGGTACTACTGTGAAGAATTATGACTCCCCATTATGTAACTGCTGTGCTAACAAATTTATTTCCTGTTTGTCCCAATGTTCACTTCAAGGTCAACTATAACCTTTGTGAGAAGCTGGCCATCAAAAGAAGCCTGTGCTTGCCGTACCACCCACAAACAAATGGTTTGGTGGAAAAACTAAATGGCACAATACAAAGGTATATTTGTTCATAGAATAACAAACATTACTGTTCCTATATGAACTAATCAGAATTGATAGCTAAAAATACAACAAAAGTAAATAAATCAGCTGCTTTATCATATATTAGAAACCAATTTCTGTTCTACCTGCTTGTGTTTGTACTTGACCTGAATTTAGGTCCCTGAACAAACTGGTGGAGGGTGAGCCCAAACGGTGGGACCAACTCCTCCAAGGGACGATGTTTGGTCTGAGAACGAAAACCCAGCTGACCACCAAGTTCAGTCCTTATTTTCTGATGTTTGGGAGGGAGGCGAGGTACCCGTCAGAGGTGCCCAAGGAGTATGAGGTAAGATCAGATAAGGTCCTCATCCTTTTTAATTATTCATACTATTTCAAACATCAATGTTTTCTCAACATTCTGACGCTTTTCTGTGGCAGATAACGGAAGAGAAAGTGAGCAACTTGTTGCAAATGGAGGAAGTCTTCGAGGGACTCAAAAAACAGGAGGCAGTTTTCGCGAGGGTGAAAGGTAACATAGCAAAAAGCCAAGATAAGATCCGCAAGAGGAAAGAAGGTGGGCAAGTGGACAATTTTCAAGTGGGGGATTTCGTTTTAAAACGCAACAAAAGGTCGGAACAGAGGAAAGGAGGAAAGCTAGAGGCAGACATGTTGGGACCATTCAGGATCCTAAAAATTGAGGGGAAGGTAGCGGACCTTGCTACAAAAAAAGGAAAAAAGACAATGAGAGTGAACATTGATCATTTGAAACACTATGTCCAGCCAGAGGAGAGGATCCCTGCTAAATTACAAAAAGTGTTGGATCCTTCTCCTCTGGCTGCTCCACTGCCCTCCACACCCACACCCACCTCCACACCCACACCCACCTCCACCTCCACAACAGAGTGCCAGGCACGAGGAGCATCCTCTGATGTAGAGACTTGTAAGTAAACTGAAAAAAAGTACACCTTAAAGTATGCATTTCATTAATAACTAACATGCCTTTTTTTTATAGTAATCCGAGACATATGGGCAGGGAGGAGACAAGAGACACTGTGGGCCAAGTATGGCCCATACAAAATATACAGTCAAAATCTGTTGGTCTTGGCCCCGGGAGAGGAGTTGGAGGGAGAGGTAAGCCTACTGTATATGAAAAATGTAAGTAGGCAAACTGATCATTCTGAAAATGGGTTCAAAAGATACTGGTGTATTCATAGATTGTGAATGCCTATCTGGCATGGGTTGGGGCCAAAGCTGGGGTCTTCATTGTGGACTCCTACCTGATGACTTCCCTCTGGCAGGGAACCCACAAGGGAGGCTTAAGAAAGGTGAGTAGAGTACTAGAAATAAGTGTATATATGAACATATGTATGTACTGATGTATGTACAAATATTTTTCAGTTGGATTTGTCAAAACATGAGGTGGCGGCCGGAGCTGTCTGTGACGGGGCACACTGGACCCTCATTGTAAGTAATCTAAAATGTTAATGGGTCAAGACATTTTTATTTATTCAACACTCAACACTTTAATAATTTCTTTGCACTTCCGTAGATCATGTATCTGAATGAGAACAGGTCCCTGTTCTTGAACCCATTGGGGGCCACGGAAGAGCAATTAATCAGATGCAAAGATGTAACAAGGTGAATAAAATATAAGCTCTAATGTGTTTACTAGACATATTCAGGATTTTTGATTATATTAAGAGGGAGCAACACAAAGCCACATAAATCATGTTCCTGATTACTACTGTTTTACTTGAATACCATTAGATTGTCCTGTGTGAACATGCAGCTCTTCTTGACTTAAAAAAGGATCTGAATTGGGCTTATATACAAAACCCAATCTATCTGTTTCCTATGTAGATCGCTGGTCCGGAAACACAGACCTTCAGTTGGGAGATGGGCCTGCACAACAATCGATCATCCCAAACAGATGGATTCTACGTGCTGCGGTGTGTTGGTTCTGAAGGTAACATTTAGTAATGTGTGTGTGTATATATAACCATCTGTAATTAACAAAAATTATGAAGATACTTATGACAGACCTTTTAAGCTTGCAGAGCAAATACTGCAAAAACAACAGGTCCAGTACCCAGTGGACCAGGAAGGAGTGGCCTCAATGAGGTTAAAGATGGCAATGGCTCTGGTGAACAACTCAGGTATACAGGACTAGACAGGGGAAACATAAATATTGTGTCTTATTTGGCATTTCAATACCTTAATGCCTGTATTTCTTAATATTTTTTTTACAGATGACCTATCCGAGCTGTGTCGGGCCTGTGGGGAACATAGCATAGGGCCTAAGGTTGACCAATGGGTAAGAAGTTGTATTTATTTCCTGACCAACATTTGGCTGGAGGACTGGGATACACCCTGGATTGGTTACCTCTACAGCACTGGGTGAACATTCTCTATAACAGATATTATAAATGTTTACTTTAATTCACCAAACTTGCATGCCTTTGCACTATGGGATGACACTGGAGCAGTTGAAGAAACTTCTGAGCATGGACTCTAAACAGAAAGGAAAACAGCTAAGATCTAAAACTATACATTGCTTGCTTAATGAAATGTAAACAACTTGATTACTGCTTACTCTGGATGAGGGATGTTAAAATGTTTGTCAATATTCTAACAAGTCGTTTTTCTGTTTATTTTTAAGATCGAGTGCACTGGGTGCACTATGTGGTACCACACGTACTGTGTTGGGGAGCCCTCTCTCAATGCAGATTTCTTTTGTAAAGGCTGCACTTCTTAGACACACACACATATACACACACACACACACACACACACACACACACACACACACACACACACACACACACACACACACACACACACACACACACACACACACACACACACACACACACACACACACAGTTTATTATTTCTGTTGGCAAAATCCTGAATGTCCTCTTCCAACATGAGGGTAACATGATAACAAAGGTATCAACTGTAGCTGTGAACATGACAGGATGTGTGATTACCTAGAAGAGCATCAGGACTGTTTGAGGCATATGATAGCTATGTGATTAACATGATGATTCAGCCTCTATGGAGAGAGACATATGACAAGCATGATCATTTCTGACGTGGAGCTAATCTGAAGTAAACATTGAATACTGCTTTCTATTCCTCCATCTTGTGACTGTGGAACTCCCTCTCTTGGATATCAGCATGTGAAGGACACTGTTCAGGAACTAGTTGATGCTCTGTATGTGATGACTCCTTCCATTCTGGAGAGGATCACAGATACATGGATCCTGAGGCTCAAGCTCAAGCCGGTGACCAGGGAGATTGTTCTAACAATTTCCAATAAATGTTATTCTGAAACATAACTATCACTGTTGTCTTTCCTTCTATAAATGAAGCCAAAAAGATGTCAAGCTGGCACTTAGCCCTCCAAAAAGTGCATGGTTGCAACTTAGACAGTTAAGCATTTTATATCAGTGGGTCCTCATGGTGCAACACGGAAGGCAGACATAATTGCTTAGACACAGGTGTCACATGAACTTTAAATGCTCTGGAAAGTTCCTTATACAACTTTAGCCTTTTTTGTCTCATGAAGTCCCTAAGTGACACACACTGAACAGTCTGGTGGGTCATGGTCCTAGTCATTTGCTTTTGTGTTCCCATAACAACATGTCCAAGATGTCCATGTGCCAGGCTAACTCATGTGACAGAACTAGCTACATTTGGAAATGTTTTTTGTTGCTAAAGCTAACATTCAAGCCATTTAAGAATAAAAATGCTTACATGACATGTCATTTGTTAAACATTAAGCTGTCTTTGGCTCTTTTCTGATTCTGATTACATATACATATGTTGTAGAAACATTTCTTGATGAAATTGATATGAAACAAATGCCATAAATATTGCTGTGACACTGGTGTCACATCGGGACATTAACCCTAAACATTCACAGTAAACCCAGAGTGACATATATGTACAATTACAAATATGATTATGATCTGCTCAGTTAATTTAGCTGATTCAATTATATTTAGTTAACATATTCTTTATTATTCAATTGAAAGTATGTTCAAACAAATGTAAACCAAAACATCATCCTCATTAATGAAGTTATAAATAAGAGTTACTTTACGATTAAAGCCCAATGTGACATATATGTCACATTTCAGATATTTGACACTAGGGGGGTTACTTGTCAGAAATGTGTCTATTTAGTCTAAATGACGTTCCCCTTAATTTCCCCAAAAGTAGAAATGGGTCCGGGTTCTTATGGGTTAAACGTATAGGCTTAAAGGCATAATAGAACTACTGTATTATATGTATTCAACGTTTGCCCCGCTGGACTTACTTTTATGTGGTTGACTGTTACTGTGACATATCAGCATAGCCACGGAAGATAGTTTGTGTGTTTCATTCCCATGCATCAAGGTTATTTTCATGTATGTAATTGTTTTTCCTGCACAGTGTAGAGTCTTGTTGTGATGAGAGGGATACAGGTATTTCATCAAAAAAACGTGCTCCCTGGAGAATAGCTACAGAATTTATATCACAATTTAATCGGAGCTGATCACAACTTGTCATGAGTGATCCAGTCATGTCGATGAGCGTTTGTGAATAAACAACTTGTGTTTTACTTTTAGGCTGTCTGAAGGTATGGACAGCTATCAAAGCTAATATACATCACATTAAGAACGATGAACAAATGAAAGTCGGAAACAAATAATATAATTTAAATGATTTATTCAAGTTTGCAATATTTTGAACAGGCATCTACACAGTCACCTACTTTGTAATGTTCGATACCTCCCTGTAAGCGTCACGATATCGACCTCTCCCCCACAACCTCACATACGAGTACTGAATGTGCATCAAAGTGATCCTATGGAGGCAGATATAGCAAAAGATGAACGTAAACGACAAACGATGTTTCTTTCCTGGTAAGTCAACAATGGGTCCTCAATGTACACGCCCCGGATTCCTATGACGAAAATAATAGAATGTCGCCAGTTGTCATGACTCAACTTGTACTGTAACACCGTTTCATTCACACTGTTTAAAAAACGGTAACAAAGGACTATTTTTCTTAGCGGATGCATGTCAATTTAAATCAATACATACAACTATTTTTTAAATCAATAAAAACATTTTCTAAATCCATAAAAGCATTTAAATTAATATTGGGAGTCATGTCGTTACTTTGTTGAGAATGTGGCCATGTAATAAGCGGGATAATTTGCAGCGACTTGTTCCTTATGGGGAAAATAACACCCGTCATGCAGACCAATATCCCGCCGCTGCACGTTGGGATTCTGATCTGCCGACGAGGCTCCATTAAAATATAAATATTTTCAGTGAATTACTGAGTTTAGGCACGTTAATAATGTTTTAATGAAGTTGAATACAGTATATTCATATGTGTCAGTGATTTCATGTCAATTCGGTGAACATAAACATAAATGATCGTGGTGAAGATGATGATTAAATTAGGATTAAAAATCGAGAGCCGGGCTGCATTTCCTCCCGTTCGTTTTTTTCGACTAAACAACATTATTTTGTTAAATAACAACATGGTGATGTTTTGTAAATGATTACATGTCTCTTATTGAGCACAGAGTATGATATCCGTGACATATGGATCTTAACAAAGTTCGGCTGTACATCCAGTGTACTGTCTCTGATTTTATTTCACATGAGCTCCAGTGTGGAACCCCACTGCACCCCCTGGTGGATCAATGATCCATTGCAGCTGGCTTCATTATAATTACATGTATCTATCACGGGGGCGTTCTCAAGTCAAGCTGGAGGTTTTCCCTTGAGCGAGGGCAGATCACGTACCAATCATGGCCCTCGCGTTTCAAACTGTCTGAAATGAATACTTACATCTGTAAGATATTCATTGCTATCGGGATGTGAAGAGCATTCCATGGAATATAACAAAAAGTGTATCTCGAGTCGGTTTCTGAAACTTACCTACCCCACCTTTAAAAAGATACGGTTCAAATTATTATTTGTTTTAAAGTTCAATAAATGGATGTTTTCAAAGTGAATGAATAATCGTATTTAATAATCGTGATATCAATTATTGACCAAAAATAATCGTGATTATGATTTTTGCCACAATCAAGCAGCCCTTGTGTGTGTGTGTGTGTGTGTGTGTGTGTGTGTGTGTGTGTGTGTGTGTGTGTGTGTGTGTGTGTGTGTGTGTGTGTGTGTGTGTGTGTGTGTGTGTGTGTGTGTGTGTGTGTGTGTGTGTGTGTGTGTGTGTGTGTGTGTGTGTGTGTGTGTGTGTGTGTGTGTGTGTGTGTGAGTAACAAGAGCTATATTCAGAGCTCTGCTGCCTTGGCTACAATCTTTCATCGTTGCTGTTGTATGATTGGTGTTTAACTACGGTATTTAGCGTCTACAGCACCTCCGCTTTTAGGGTTGACGTAGACCCAAACGTCGCCCGGAGGTCCCCCGGTGTTGTTGCGGGAGCTGCTGCACTAGCTAACGCTACATTAGCAAAACAAACGCTGATTTATTTTGCAAAAGGTGCAGCGGGCTTCAAACACGTCCCCCTCCACTGGTTTCAACCAAGCACTAAATTCGATGTTTTCCAACCAATACGGTTGAACTTACACTTCCCCATATTTATTTGTACGTAGATTCGAAGAGACATGAGTTTCGGACTGCCGCTAGCTGAAGCTTGGTTGCTAGGTTACTCGCTGGGTGTTCTCCAATGAGGGGCCGGGGGAAACAAAGTTCGTGATTACTGGTTCCATGTTGATTTATTTTAATACAAATTGTCGGGGGGAACTGAAAGGCTCTTACCGTACTGTGTACTTTGCAGCCCGGAAATTTTCCCCAAAACACATTTTAGACGCGATCGCAACAAAGAAGTACCTTTCAAATCCGATCATTTTTAAGACCTTCTAAATCATATTTAAGACCTTTCTTATTTTTTTGGTCATATTTAAGACCTTTTTAAGGCCTTAAATTCAGATTATCAAATTGAAAACTTTTAAAGACCCCGCGGGAACCCTATAATGATACAGTCTGGTTATTATGCTGTTTGGAGGAGGCCTCACAGGTAAGAGCACTAACTAGCTACCATCACATGTACGTTAGCTTGACTTAAATGTATTAAACGTATAATTAAGTAATATCAAAATATAAATAACTAATGTCATGCAAACATATTAATATTTGCTTGATTCCAGTGTTGAATCTAGCACAATTGCATACAAACGTTAAGGGATTTTAAGATTCTGAAGTATTATGCTAAAATCTCAATAACTTAGATTATTATTTATAGTTTTGCTGAGTAGTTTCATGTCTGCTTACCTTAGAAACGTAAAATGCCACGGCAGTGTGCAGATGGGGAGCATGTTAGCTTAGCTTGGTAGCTTCAGCTAGCTCTGGAACTTTCAGCTCGGTGGCAGCAGGTCCCGCCGTCCCGCCTCGGCTCCGCCTCGTTGCCCTTATTTGGAGAAGGCTGGAGAAGGCGGGAGTTGAACTCCAACGTCACTGTCGAGCCGTTAGTGGCCGACTCCGCCTACTAAGGGCTTCTCGGCAACTCTGCAGAATCCTATGGGTGACGTCACGGACCCTACGTCCATTTATATATACAGTCTATAGTTGTTGTTGGAGATTGAGGATGTTTAAAACCAACCTTGTCTCCGCGTGTCGTTTGGTAAGCTGGGTAAATTCGTAAAAAGGAAGGGATTAAGAAACACCAGAATGCAAGTTAAACAATAATCTTGTTTTAATGATAAAAAGTAACAATACAAATACAAAGGAAGTACTTCCTGCTATTCCTCCAATCTTACGGATCTGGTCAGTTTGAAGAAAAGAAGAGACTGGTCTAAAGAAAACACAGGCTTATATCCAAAAAAACCAGGAGGAGCTATGCGGCTGCCCCCCCCCCGAGGGGGTCCTCCACTTAGAAAAGACAGCCAATCAGCGCGAGCCAGAGGCGACCCTTACATTCGAGATAACAAACCCCTCCCTGCAAGTTTCACATACTTTTGGCATTTTATAAAGATAGGTTTAAGATATAGTTTTTTATAGTTGGATTATACAAATAACACATGTGAGTTACCTTAACCTCAAACAATAATAACAAGAGGAAAACATCAGCTCTGATCTCAAGCAGTAAAAAAGTACCGCACACTCATTTAGCCTGCAGCTCTTCCAGACACTTGAGCTATTGTTCTTTAAGAATATTCCCTGCAGAATCTTTATTTCAAATAAAAGGTTTCACATTGCATATTTCCAGCTTCCTTTACACATACTGTTATTATTAATACAAAGTAATCAACCACACACATCTATTTAAAACAAATAGATTTCCCTGATCATTGACATGCTGAAAATCTCAAGAAGAATGTCCCCTCCCCCAGCTCTCTCGTCCCTGTCATAAAAGCTGCTTCCATTTCATATAGAGTAATAAGCTAATTTCTCCACAATGTTTGTAGCCATTTAGTACCCACACATGAAAGAATAAAAACAGAGGAATCAAATAAAACACCAATACAGGAATAGTTGATAAATGATTATACAGGACATATGATCACAGTAAGGAATACACACACATATTCTCTATGAAGTGACCCTTGTTATAGGTCCGAATGTCCTGTCCCCTGACAGTCATGAGTTTTGGTTGATTAACAGAAGTTTAATTGTTCTGGTAGCTTAAGGCCCTATTAGAACTTCCTTTCACCTCGAAGTCAGTTTTACTGGAATGAATACAGACATCAATGAGAACAAAAGACTATGGCCTCGGTAACTGTTTGACTCAATTCTCAAGGCCTCTTTAGGGGTCTTGTAGGAGATAAATCATTAATTCTACAAGGCTTCAACTGTCTTGTATCTGAGGCACATCTCCCTCGGGCTAATCAATACGGGTTTTAGCAATTAGCAGAGGAAGCTAGAGACTCAGGGCCCCTTCCTTGCTGGGAACTGCAAAGCAGATGTCAAAGGTCATAAAACCACCCTTTTGACTACACATGAAAAGTGGAAGAAAAGACTATTGCTTTAATTTATTATTACTAAGTAGTGGGACATTGTTTCAGGAATATATGAAAAGCCTCTCTATTATTTAAACAGTAAAAATGTACTTTCAAATTTAACACCCACGAATATATAAGGTGACATTAAAATCATTATATCACATTGTACATGAAACCACTTGGTAATATACAGGGCTGCCAACATTTGAGTTCAGCTTGGAGTGAGATTTTTTTTTGGTGAACCGAAAAAAGAAACGTTCATGTGTACAGTGTTACAAATGTATTGAACATGTACCGGGCGCTACAATGGAATACGCACATACACACTGTACCCGCGACTCTTACAATGAAGGCTCGATATTCAGCTCACAGCATATAAAATGGCATATAGGTGTAAGCAGAGGTGTCGGAGCCATGATCACTGTTGATCACTAGTTGGCTTGGGTCATATGGGTATGGGTGGCACTCATTATAATCCTGTTCACCTGTGTGAGGTGTGGGTGTGTGGAAGAGAGGGTGACACAGGGCCGTTATATGTTTTTGTTGACCGCAAAATTACAATTGCTTTGAGTATAACAATGTATATGTCTGATCACCGAGTTTTTTCATTAAACTATACTACGAAACAGAGCTTTGGATCTCAGCAAGTACTTTATTAGCGTGTCATACAACAGCAAACAGGCCCGGCCTCAGCCTCTCAGCGACTTTGTTTCCTGCAAGTGGTAAAGTGCTATTTTATAAGTGTGGGGGGTGTCCTCACCTCCGGGATTTTTTTTTAAATATTAAAGTTAAATGTATCAACCTGGTGCATTTTGAGAGCAAAATGAATTTAAAGAGAATCTTGCAGCTTTTTATTTTTTCTACATTTATGCTTAAACTTGCTTGAAAATTAAAATTAAAAATGCGAATGCAGGATTTGATATGTTTTACGAGACATAAGGGCAGGAATTCAGAGGGAAAGGAGCAATTTTGAGCTCTGCTCTTAAAAACGGCTTTTTTTTAAGGTCAAACGCGTCATATTACATAACACAGGGGACACATTTCCGCTCTCTGACCGCGGGTATAGTAGAGTTGCGTTGAGTAGAGCGGTTGTGTTTTAAGGAGCTGGTATTTTTCGGTAGTTTTACATTGTATTTCATCATTTGTAATCATGGTGCAGTATTGTGTTTGTGCAGGTTGCACAAATACCAGCCTGTCAGGACATCGAGTCCACAGTAAAAAGGACCGGAGCTAGCGTTCGTTCCTGGGTGCGTTGTGCATCCACCTCCCTGCAGCACATACTCTCCACAGCTTTATCAGGAAACCGTATTACTTCTCTTTTCCCCCCCCCCTTCGCTGGTCTCTCTCTCTCCCCTCCGAACACGGCACCGTAAGAAATAGTGTGGAGTTGCATTAGGTAATGCTGTGGTGGCTGTACTGCTCCAGCCGTCTCCTTTGTGTTTGTTTGTTTCCCCCTGTCTGTGTTGTTTGTGTGTGCGTGGTGGCTGTCACTCCTGGCTCCCGGCTCAACCTCCACTCACCTGCTGCAATCAGCTGTGCACCCTCCCCGACTACACACCTGCTTTCCATCAAGCCATTTACAACGACATATCAACGGAGGCTCCACAACCTTTCTCCGCCAGATCGTCAAGTATCAGCCGTATCTCGCGTCTCTCCTCCGGTACACAGCACCGTAGTGTGGAGTTGCATTAGGTAACGCGAGATACGGCTGATACTTGCGCATTAGTTTCTGTTATGGATCAGTATCAACAGTCCTGCCAGTAACGTTACTATATTATCAATGCTACTTTAGTTATAGCCTGATATATGATAGCTAACTTTACAATGTTGTGATGTGACGTTAGCTAACATTCTGTAGCTAACGCCGGTCACTCACCAAGATAGCTGCCCAGTTCTCCACTGGTTCTCCTCACACCACAGCTCAATTTCTCTCCGATACCGTTATTTCTATCCTTGGCTGCTCCTGGTCTCTTGGACGCCTAGCAGGCTCATAATTATAAGGTTGTGGTCCCTCATATGCATTCGAATATTCATGTTCAACTTCTTCTGTGTCTTCTGTGTCGAAACTAGCATTGGGATCCATGTTTATTAATACGTTACACCGGCCGCTCTCCCCCTTGTGTTCCCCGTGTTACGTTGCACGCGGGAGGTCACGTGCCGAGGCTTTTTTATGCGGAAGTGAACATTTCTTACAAAAACGATGCCAGATGTCACTGTAGTGTATATTTCTGTATATTTTTTTGAAAATCTAGTGTACTCATCATTTTCCTACACATTTATTCACAGGTGTCTTTAACCTTGAAGTTGCTCTTTAAGGATACATCTCTCAACACCCATATGAAACAGAACTAAACAGATTTTCTTTTTGGATATTTTATAAATCACTCCCCTTTTAAACTTTATTCTTGTTTTACTGTCATATAGTATTTCATAACTGTTTTTCATTTAATCTCATAAATGGTGACCAAAACGTTTGAGACCCACTGAGATAAATAGACTAAAGTTAACTATCTAAACAGAGTCCCTTACCTCACTGAGCTGTAGTTATCTCTCAGGCTGACAGGACAGAGCTCTCCCTCTCATTGTTTGAGAAACAGCTTCTGGTTAGCACAGCTAGCTAACCAGATGCTAACAACAACAATGCAAATAGTGAGTTTGGTAGAAATATACTGTATAATATTAAAGTTATTTAAGATGATGCCATATTTATTGAAGATTTTACATTATAAATATTCCCCACAATTATTCAAAAGCATATTCTTTCAAACTCCTTGCTGTAGTATGACACACAGGAGACTATTGATGTGTGTAGTTTAGTAGTAATAAGCTGTATAATAGTGATTGAATATTATTGTATTCTCTTTTTTCGGAATTGCACTTTGCAGACGGTCCCTGAGCACTCGTTTCTTCTCCGGCTGCGGATAGAGACCAATGTAATGTGTCCAGCTCGGAGGACGGCGCGTATTGGCCTTTTTTGATCAAAATGTGATTGTAGCTTGTTGTCAACCTTACCACGGTACTTAGGAGACGACATTTGAGTCTGAATAACGTTTTGTTCATGAGTTATTGATCCGTGAAATCAGAATCTCCCAATATCGTTACAACTTTACTGAACTAAGCCAGAAGACCGTCTCATTTCGTAGACCGCTCGGTTTGCTGTTCCTTCACTTTATTTATATACATTTATTTTGGACGAAAACTTAGCGTGAGGAAAGGCAAGTGTGGCATGAGTGCGTGAGATATGGGTCAATTGCGTGACTCTCACGCTCAATGCGTGAGTGTTGGCAGCCCTGATTTAATATATAAACATGTATGTATTTTTAGATAAGATTTAACTCACAATTGATTCAATTGTGAGTTAAATCTTATCTAAAAAGTAAAGCTGATGATGGATTACTGTGTAGAGTTAAAATAACAATAGCCTATTTCTCTTTGAAATGTGATGAAGTAAAAGGATAGTATCTGTGACTATTCATGTTCAGTACTGTACCCCACAAGTAACAAAAACGTATAATACTTGAAGGAAAGGTATAAAATGTTTCCATAAATACCAATTTCACACACTACAATACAGACTATAACACCCCTTTTTGTTAAATACCAACCATATGTATATATATATATATATATATGCCGCTAAAACTGTAATATACCAGGTTGCTAAATTCTCCAAACTGTTACAGTCAGAACACGTAACATGAAGGTGCCGGGCAGCGCGGTCCCGTGGGTTAGATGCGCATTCATAATGCCGAGAAAAATAACTCTCAGAATAACGTTATTAGCACATTTTACAACTTGAGGACCGAATGTTTTTAATAAGGGCTATACACACGTTTATACTGGGTAGTTTATTTAGTTTAAAAAAAAATATCCAACGATTTACAGACCACTCTTTCCCAATAGCTGCGTTCACACCGGAGTACTTTTCCCACTTTAGTTCCAATATAGTTCCGAAATGTCGCGTTCACACCAAACAGAGCCGGAACTAAAATGAGTTCATGGGAACCTTTTTACCCCCTTTTCCGTCCCTTCTAGAGAGCAGGGACTCTCATGCGGCTCTCTTGTGAGAAAAAAGCTATATTTCTGATTGGCTGGGCGGATTTTAAACCACGCCCCGTAAAACTCAAAAAAAGTGTTGTGAAGTCACCATTTTATTAGCATTATTAGCATTAGCATTAGCCCAGCGCAGAAACGCAGAGAGACTAATTTATGGCAACACAAAATAAAACATGGGAGTGGTGGAGATGAGGAGGTGTCGGCGTTCTGGCGATTTACTCGGAAGGCTTGGGAGTCCCAGCAGCTTGGTTATGGCTAGAAAGGATCCGTCTAATGTAAATATGACGTCACGTTCTCGTTCTAACTCTCGTTGTAATCGGAGCGGCTCGGCTGTAATCGGAAAGGGTCGGGG
The DNA here is from genome assembly GCF_949606895.1 of Notothenia rossii. NCBI lineage: Eukaryota > Metazoa > Chordata > Actinopteri > Perciformes > Nototheniidae > Notothenia > Notothenia rossii. Next base: position 55,690,015 of record NC_136904.1, on the reverse strand, counting down.
TGGGCGGGACGCGGGAAGATCGCGGGAAGATCGAGAAGAGACGTCATTCTAACTCTCGTTGTAATCAGAGCAGTGGGCGGGACGTGGGAAGATCGAGAAGAGAAGGATGGATGACAGACAAGTTCGTCAGTTTAAATGTCTAGAACATTTAAACACTAGTTTGAGCATACATGAGCAGGAAACAAAGACCAAATTTGTATCAACAAAGAAGGACAAATGTTTTGGTAAAAGAGGTGAGTTTATAATTGATGTTAGCTTTTAAACTGTCAGACATTTCAAATAAATGAAGGCAAATAAATAATCAAGTTGTCCTTCTCAGATCTGAATTTGTGTAAAAGAATACAATGGGACATAAAACATATCCCATTTGATGGAGAACCACTGATGGTGGTTGGCAAAAATACCTATGCTTGCCATCAAGGCAAAGATAAGAATGCCAGTGCCAAAAGAAACCGGGAAGAGCAAATAGTGAGTATCTGTGTGTGTGTGTGTGTGTGTGTGTGTGTGTGTGTGTGTGTGTGTGAGAGAGAGAGAGAAACATTGTTTCGTTTAACTTTAATGCCAATACAGCCCCATTTAATTGAATATATATATGAATATATATATATATATATATATATATATAGAGAGAGAGAGAGAGAGAGAGAGAGAGAGACACAGCTTTTCTCATGTGAGACTGCTATTTTACTTGAAAATACAAGTTATTTTATTTCTCTTTTTTAATTGTTCTATTTAGCAAAAAGATCACCGAAAGGACCACACTGGGTTCCCAGGAAGGCGATGTCTGGTGCAAAACACCAATAAAATGGATTGCTACGATCAATGTTGTGCATTTCATGAAGTTCCCTGAATATAAAGTAGGCACCTTAACTTTATATTTCCTTTCCTAATGATCATGTATTTAATGTCTTAACACAAACATACATGTTTCTGTATTTGTAGATATCTGTCAACAATGAAAAAGGGAAGCGGGAGGCATCCCAACAACTGAAACAGGCACTTAAAGATGACTAGAGCAAAGTAAAGACAGTAGGGCTCTTCGCAGCATACTTTCCCAAAATTGAAGAGCATCAAAACCACCCAGTTTTGGGACAGGTCAGTGAAATACATTTGTCATAAAAATATGTATTTTTTAAAAATATTTATTTTAAGAGCATTTCAAACTTGGACTTACCGAGTCCACTCCGCCTCGACTTAAACTTCCGTCTGTCCTTTGCCTTCACAAGAGACAATATTACAAATATAATGCTTTAGATTTAGATTTAGCATGGCTGCCTCACTGAAGTTTTGATTATTTAATTAGTTAATTTATTTACTAATTTATTAGTTATATAGGTGTATGTGTTTTTTTGTTATATTAAAGAAACCTAGACTGTTCTAATCAATGAAAATAGGTATTGCCAACTGTTTTTTTCCGTTATAGGCAGCTGAGGACCGAGAGCCTGTTGATCCAAAGGTGGAATTGTTCATAGAAAGGATGGCATTGGATGGAGCGAGAAAGATTGGAGAGTTCAGAAGGCACATTAGGACATTTGTAATTAGTGAACTGTTTAGGGGTTTGGATCCTCCTCCTCCTACCAGGAGGAGATTCTACCCTCTGGACAAGGACATATGGAACATCATCCAGAGGACAAAGGCCAGCACAAGGCGGTCAAATATTGACCAAGTTAATCTTTAGGTAAGCAGAACTATTTTAGTAGTATGGGTATTGACTGCATTGTTAGGACATGGAAGCAAACTATTATACAAACATGCATGCATTAACGTTGATCATATTGCTTGAGCATCTCTGTTTATAATATGGGAACATGATTTCACAACATTTCAGAGCTTGGTGGACACATGGACACAGCAGGATATACATATTGTATACAGGCCCAGTGAAGAGCAGGATGATGGCTCTGTGACCAAGTTGCTGTTCTGCTTGCAGACCTCCTGGCAACAGCGGCTTCTCCTGTTGGACGGACAACAGATGTGTCTGCTTGATGCAACATATCGCACATGCCGATATTCTGTTCTGCTTTTTTTTGTGTGTGTGAGGACAAATGTGAACTATGTTATTGTGGGAGTGTTTGTCACACAGTCAGAGAGTACTTCTGATATTAAAGAGGCACTTCAGGTGTTCAAGGATTGGAATCTTGATTGGAAGCCCTCCCACTTCATGGTGGACTTCTGTGAGGCAGAAATCGGCGCCCTGGAGGAAGTGCTCAATGGTAAGATGTGAAAGCATGGATGGAGGTTTGAAATAATGTGACAAACACTTGCAATGTGGAAGAGGGCATTGAGATAACATGTATTGTTTTTGCATCCATTGGATGACAGCTAAATGTTTCAAAATATTATTTCTTATAGATTCCAAAGTCATTCTCTGTGACTTCCATCGGGAGAAGGCGTGGGTTGAGTGGACCCGTAAAGGAGGTAACGGGGTGTGCTCACAGGCTGAGGTCCTACGCCTTCTTCGGGACATTGCTCACTCACACACTGAGGAGTTTAAAAGGCACATTCTGGTCCTCCAGACAAACACCAACTGGCTCACAAATGAAAAATTGAGGAGGTGGTTCAACACCAAATGGCTACCCCAAGCCAAGGTAGATTAATGTCCTCTGGATTTTGTCCATATCTAGGATTTGTCTTAATAATATACTATCAATATGGTTTAGTTATTTTCAACAATGTCATGTCTTTCTCTTCAGAGATGGGTGAATGTCTACAAGACGGAATCCCTTAAGGTAGCCATCTACACCAACAATGGTGTGGAGAGGCAAAACGAGACCCTCAAGCACATGTTCCTTGAAGGCTATAAGAACTGCAGTCTGAGTGAACTGCTGACAGTGGTAGTCTCAGACTTTCTGCCCAAGGCTTACCAGAAGTAAGCACATATTGATCATTTCATTTCTTCCCTTATTACATTGCTTACTATTTTAAACTCATAAATTGTATCTTATCATATTGCTTATTTATTTTTAAAGGTACATTGAGCTCAATGTTATGTTCTCCGATGGGTACCGGAAGTACAACACAAACCTTCCACAGTACCTCCAAAACAGGCCACGTGCCATTGCACAACACATCCTGGACAGACACTGTCGGTCACTCGACTACAAAGGAGCCGTCACAGGATGAGAAAAAGGAGTGTTCTGTGTGAAAAGCCTGACAACATCAGCCACACACCTGGTGTCTTTTGGCCGCGGTTCCATCAGTCCATCATGTACCTGCCAAGACTGGCAAAGACATTTACTGCCCTGCACTCACTTTTGTGTGGTGTTCAACACAATTGATGGTTGTGGTTGGGAGAGTCTCAGTGAGACCTACAGGGAAAACCCTCTGTTTTCTCTGGACGTTATTTGCTTATCTACATCCAAAACAGATTCAATCACTCCCACCTTAGAGGATGCCCTTGTCTGCATGGAGGACAACCCCAACACCCCTGTCTGCACGGAGGACACCCCGAGCACCCCTGTCTGCACGGAGGACACCCCTGTTTGCACGGAGGACACCCCTGTTTGCACGGAGGACACCCCTGACTGCACGGAGGACACCCCTGACTGCACGGAGGACACCCATTCCAAGAACAGTGGTAACCACTCAAAGTCCTCAAGAGATAGAAAACGACAGCAGTGTGGGACCTTATTGCGGGAAATTACTGAGCACACATACCACCTACAGGATGAGACGTTCATGTGTACAGTGATATCAAGACTAAATGATCTTTTGGAGGACGTAAAGCAACACACCCCACATGACAGTAGTCTTCCTCTCACCTTCACGCCCCCCAAACACAAAAGGCAGAAGAGGACCATAACACCTCTCAGTACCAGCCATCGTAGACACCCTTTTTCTGGCCGGGTGGGTCATAAAGCTGAGGTCATGAGATCCAACTACAGAGTGGACAGCTTGAACAAGATTTTAAAAGCTAAGTGCCCAGAGTCTAATGCGGGAGGAGCAGGCAGGGGTACGAAGAGGAGGATAGATGCTTTAGGTAAGAACAAAGTATATTTACTTTTGCCATCTCCTCTATATTCACAAAACACAGCCAATCATCCATTCCAATCCTATGTGACATGGCACAGTTCATTTCACTCCAATAGAAATTGGTATAAAAGAGACCATTAGTTTTCTAATTGTGCTTATTGCTGTGGATAGGTGTTAAGTATTTTTGTTGTATTGTATCATATCAAAAGTTGTTTTCATCCAAGGCACCACCGCCAGGTGAATGTTGGAAGATTGGAGATGAATGGAGCTGTAAAGAGGTGCCAAGTAAAACAACGTTTTTAATCCATTGCATGTGATTGATGTAGTTATAAAAAGTATATAAGTATATATCATAAGCTATCATTACAGTCTAAATATCTAACAGCAAAAGGAGGAGAGTCTGAGGAGGAGAGGAGATGAGGAGAACAGAGGAGAGGAGACAGCAAAAGGAGGAGAGTATGAGGAGAGGAGAACAGGAGAGGAGAGGATACAGCAAAAGGAGGATAGTCTGAGGAGAAGATGAGGAGAGGAGAACAGAGGAAACAGGGAAAACAGAGTAAAGAGCAGAGTTGAAAGAGAAGTTGAAAGCAGAGCAAACAGTAGCAGGAGAAGTAGAGCAAATGTAAAAGTAACTTTGAGAAGTATCAGCAAGAAGATCAGAGTTGCATAATGTTATTTTGTTTTATTCGTTACTGTTATATTAATGTTGTATGTTAATTTTTGTACATAGGATAATAAAGATGATCTTAACCTTGAACTCGATTCATGACCTCATTTCATTATTAAAACCTTAATATCAAATTACAGACTGGATTCAAATTAGGATCTCCAAATGTGTTGATGTAATGTTTGTGATAAACTGAAGGATAAAGTGTTCCTTTATGTGTTGAGAAAATTCCCCTCCCTCTTAAGCCAAGTAAGGTGTTTAAAAAGCCTCTTGGATCAGCTGAAAAATGCATCATCACAAATGTTACGGCTGCTGCCTTCCTGGTCGTCTGAGTGTTTTCAGCTGTGTGTGTTCTATGTAAATGAGCTGTGCGGTTGCCCTCCCGGCATTGGCTGCCATCTCCTGGTCCGCCCCTGAAGATTGCGATTGGAGCACACCGGGCCCGACGCACTCCAATCGCAGCGCACAGCCGGCGCACACCTGCTGGAGATTACTACAAAGCTTGGGGACAATCATCATTCTGGAGGCTCTGTATGTGGACAGATGCCTCTCGCTACTTGCTCTTTGTTCTGTGGTTAAACTTGTGTGATTAGTAGTGTCTAGAGTAGCTTAGTTAGAGTGTAGAGTAGCTTAGTTAGTGTTTAGAGTAGCTTAGGATTCTGTGACGGTTGCCTGTAGTTTAGTTGTGTTTTTGTATAGATTCTTTGTGTTAGTTGTACCACTTTTAAAGTGAGGTTTTTTTTCGTTCTTTATTTAGTATATTAGTATTTATTTTCCCTGTATGTCTTTAGAGTCCTTTCTTAGAGTCCTCCTTTTGTTTGGTTATTGGTCAAGCTGTGCCCTTTTGTTTGTTCCAGGCTGCATGCCTGCCATTTTGTTTACCCAGCTATTTTAAATAAACCCTTTATAATTATTACCAATTACATACTGGTGTGTGTTACGTTCCCTATTGGGCTAGGAGAGCCAAAGGGAAACAACACGACCAGAGTGGTATTGGTAATAATTATAAGTGGTTTTATTATAACAAGAGAGAACTTCAAAAGGAAGTTTATAAAGAAACAAAACCCTCCCGTTACACGGGGTACAAAATATGAATCAAGAAAGCTGCACACACACAGCTGTAGCTGGTCTACAGGTGCTAATCACCTGGGTCTAAGCTAATACAGTTTGCACAGATAACAGCTGGTCAACAGGTGCTAATCACCTGGGTCTAAGCTAATACTCCTACACAACGTTACACAATAAGAAAGGTACAACACACTACTTGCACTCGGCTAAGTATCTGCGGATTACAGGGGGAGCTAACAGTATAAACACACACAGTAAGTATCGCGAGGCTAGAGGCGTCTGTCTCCCTACACAGAGCCTCCAGAATGATCTCCGTTCCCAGCCTTTGTACTCCTCCCCCCGGGAGATGTGCCGGAAAGGGCGGGGATTGGATGACGTCTCATCCAATCACCTCTTCGGATGCAGCGAGGGCGGGACGTCGGAGGAACTGTGCCGCTCAGGTGTACACACACACACACGCAGGTTTACCAGCCTTGACAGCCCCAGGAAGGCAGCGGCTGTAACACCCCCTCCCTTAAGACAAAACCCCACAGGGTTTTTGATGAACCATACCCCACAACATAACGAACACAGAACACATCACTACAGTCTGGACAGAGCATCTGCAAACACGTTCTCTGAACCCTTTTTGTGTCGGATCTGCAGGTTGTAGTCTTGGACGATCAGAGCCCACCGCATGAGACGCTGGTTGTGATTGTACATGCGGGACAAAAAGACAATGGGATTATGGTTGGTAAATACTGCAACTGGCAAAGAACTAGATCCGACATAAACTTCAAAGTGCTGGAGAGCTAACAACAAAGCAAGGGTCTCCTTTTCAATGGTAGAGTACCGGACCTGATGTTTGTTGAACTTACGGGAGAAGTAGCAGACAGGATGATCCACTCCATCCGTATCCTCCTGCAGTAAAACAGCACCGGCCCCCACTGCACTGGCATCCACCTCTAGTGTAAAGGGCTTAGCAAGATCGGGAGCAGCGAGCACAGGAGCGTGACTTAAGAGTGTTTTTACGCACTCAAATGCATATTGGCACTCAGGGGTCCAAACGTAGTCTGCCTTGGGACTTATCAAATTAGTTAGCGGTTGGGCTACAGTGGAAAAGTTGCGGCAGAAACTGCGGTAGTAGCCTGCCATGCCGAGGAAACGGCGGAGGTACCTCCTTGTGCCGGGCACCGCACATTCAGTCACCGCAGCAACCTTAGCTTCCACTGGTCGGACTTGGCCTTGCCCAACCTGCTTCCCTAAGTAGGTGACAGTAGCTTTCCCAAACTCACATTTGGCCAGATTCAATGTAAGAGATGCTTGTGCGAGGCGGGTGAATACCTGACCCAATATCTGCATGTGCATATCCCAGGTGGGAGTGTACACAATGAGATCATCTAAATACGCATTACAGTTACTTATTCCTGATAATACAGTATTCACCAGTCTCTGAAAGGTGGCAGGAGCGTTATACATACCGAAAGCCATGACGGTGTACTGTAGGAAACAGTCAGGCGTAGCGAAGGCGGAGATTTTCGAAGCACGGTCTGTTAAAGGTACCTGCCAATAACCTTTAAGCAAATCCAATTTACTGACGTATTTGGCGGAACCTAAATTGTCGATGCAGTCCTCCATTCTCGGCAATGGATAGCCATCGGACACCGTAACAGCGTTCACTTTACGGTAGTCCGTGATAAAGCGCGGAGAACCGTCAGATTTAGCCTCTACTAGGCACTGGGAGCACCATGGACTAGAGCTCTGTGTAGCTAAGCCATTAGATACCAGATATTCCGCCTCCTGTTTCATAAGGGCGCGCTTGGTCGGATTTGCACGGTACGGGTGCTGCTTAATCGGCCTCGCGCCTTTTACATCGATGTCATGCGTTATCACATTAGTTTGTGTCGGGACATCCTGAAAAAGGCACGAGAATTGAGCCACTAACTGGGTTATGTCATGCTGCTGCTCCGCCTGCAGATGACTTAACGTAGTGGGCAGCGTCTCTATCATCTCCGAGTTACATAACCGGGCACCCGGCTGGTGATGGGAACGCATCACCAAACCGTCATCAGATGGGCCGGAACTATCTGTAACAATTAATGCGGAAGCAACTACTCTTTGATTAACCAACCCCCCAGACTGGCTGTCAGCAGCGATGCGCGAATGATAACGCTTCAACATGTTAACATGGCAAACGCGCGTTTTACGTCGTCTCTCCGGAGTGCAAATAACATAATCGGTGTCACTAAGACAGTCACGGATTTCGTACGGTCCGAGGAATTTAGCGGAGAGCGCAGCGCCAGGGATAGGCAATAATGCAAGAACCTTTTCCCCTATCTCAAAATGCCTAGGAACAGCGGCACGGTCATAATTACGCTTCATGACAGCCTGTGAAGCGGAGAGCGACTCTTTAGCGAGTGAATTTGCCCGGTGCAGGCGCTCACGAAACTGACTAACGTAATCCAATACGTTCTTATCTGGAGGAGTATCAGCCGAGAGAAACTCATCATGTAAGATTTTAAGGGGGCCGCGGGGCCGAAAACGAGCTCCGCGGGGCTGAATCCTAACGATTTCTGAACAGCTTCACGAGCTGCGAACAAGACGAAGGGAATTCCCTCATCCCAGTTTTTTTCCGTTTCCATACAGTACTTCCGCAGCATGCTTTTTAGGGTCTGATGCCACCGTTCCAACGCACCCTGCGACTCTGGGTGATACGCGCTGGAAATAACATGTTTCACTTGTAGTGTTTGGAGGACCTGTTTGAACAACTTGGATTTAAAATGTGTCCATTGGTCACTCTGAATTACCCGCGGTATTCCAAATGTGGAAAATAATTTTGTCAACGCCTTAACTATAGCGGCGGAAGTAATACTACGCAGCGGAATAGCTTCAGGGAAACGAGTAGACGTACACATAATGGTGAGCAAATACTGTTGGCCCGTTTTTGTACGCGGTAAAGGGCCAACACAACCTATCAACACCCTGTCAAATGGCTCACCTATAGCCGGGTATGGGATGTAACGGAGCTTGCGGAATTTTTTGGTTAGGCTTACCGACAACCTGGCACACATGACAGCAGCGGCAAAAGCTAGAGACATCCTTCTTTAAACCTGGCCAAAAGAAATGTTTGAGAACGATCTGATAAGTTTTAGTCTCGCCCAAGTGTCCCGACCATTTACTCTCATGCGCTACAGATAGTACATGTTGACGGTATGGCGCCGGCACAACTACCTGATGCGCTACACTCCAGTCAGCCTCAGCCGTAGCAGTGAGGGACCATTGGCGCACTAATATCTCCTTATCCAGCACATAAGCTACCTTCTCACCCCTTGCTTTGCTATTACTCACCACCTGCTCGAAACACTTCGCAAGCGTCGGATCAGCCCTCTGCGCAGCGATTAAACGCTCTCGGGTTACCGGGAGTGTCGAACCGTCAACAACTGGGCGGGCAGGTTGCACTGGCGCAGTAGCCGCAGGGGAAAGGGAAACCACAACTTCTGATCTTTTCTCCGGCATCTTGTCATCTGTAAACAGTGTCCCAAACATAGTATCATTTAGAGACACATCTGAGTCACTCTTACGCGCCTGCGCACGGGTGACAGCACAAATGGGGAAAATGTGGGCATTTGTTACCTCAGGCAGTACAGCCTGCGGAGAATCCAATATTTCAAGCGCAGGAGTTACCTTACCTCCTGCAATGTCATTTCCCATTAAGAAAACTATACAACGTATGGGTAATGCTGGGCACACAGCAACAGGGAAAAATCCAATAATTAATTTAGATTGTACATGTACCTTGTGTACGGGCCGGGGCACATAACCCATTTCAATGCCACATAATATTGATCCATACCCACACGCTGATTGGTCGGAGAATGGCAGGGCAGATGCAACAATCACCGACTGGGAACCTCCAGTGTCTCGTAGGATGCGGATGGGTCTCTGATCATCCGACTCACCTGTTAACGATATCAATCTCTCAAACACAAAAGGCTTAAAGCAGGGATCTATTTCTTCATCATGGTCAGAGGGAGGAATATTGGGTGACTCCGCATTAATTAAACCAATGCCTTTTGGCCGGGTCAGACTTGGTGGTTGCTCCTTACGTTTACGAATCATGCAGTTAGCAATAACATGTCCAAACTGATGACAATAGTGGCACTCTCTTTCCTCTCTTGTTACCCTATACACATTCCCCGGCTCAGATGGTGCAGCAGACACACTGTGTGACCTCTCAATAGCGACAGGGGAAAACACAGTTTTATGCATCAACACATATTCGTCAGCCAGTACAGCAGCTGCAGAGAGACTGTACTCTCTGTTCGTTTATGTATCCCACAATGCGGTCAGGCAACCCCCTTTTACATTCTTCCATGAGAATTAATTCTTTCAGAACAGAGTACTCTGCAGCGTTACACGAGTCAATCCACTTTCTAAATAACATCCCTTTCTCCCTGGCAAACTCCACATGGGTTTGATTAGAACCCTTTCTATGGTTCCTGAACTTCTGCCGGTAGGCTTCGGGAACTAGTACACCCTAAGTATGGCCCTAAGTATGGCACGCTTCACCAGGTCGTAACTTAAGCTATCCTCTAACGAAAGAGCAGAAACTGCCTCTTGAGCTCTCCCACTGTACTAACAGCGCCCAGGCTTCAGCCGGCCACTGTAGTGCCGCTGCAATGTGTTCAAACGCACAAAAATACGCATCCACTTCAGTCTCGAGGAAAACCGGCACCAATGCTACATTTTTCCCTACATTGAAGGCAGGTGGACGAGAAGGAAATGAAAAGCTGTCTCTAGGATTGCAAATAACACCAAATGCGCGCAGTTCGGAGTCTAGCTCCATCTGCCGTATCCGGACTTCCTTATCTGCTTCGATTCTTTTTGCCTCCAACTGAAACTGCCTGTCTTGCTCCCTGTCTTTTGCCTCTAACTGAAGTTGCCTGTCTTGTTGCCTGTCTTGTGCTTCCAACTGAAGTCGGGCGAGGCGGACTTTAAGTTTATTCCCTTCCGGGAATCTGTACTACCAACCGGAGAGGGTGGACATTTAAGAGGCGGCCTGAGCAGTGCTTCACACGGCTCGCCCCCCTCGCTGCCATCACTCTTTTCTTGGCTAAATGTAAACTCCGCCGCCTGCCTCTGACTTAACGGGTCTTCAGTTAAGGCGTTAGACCCTGGGAGCTCAGCGGGCACAGCCAGTACTAGTAATTCCCTTCTCACCATCTCATCCCCCACCAATGCCTTCAACTCTTCCTTTAACATCTGCCGACTCACCACAAGACTGAAGTGCCGCGCTATTTCTATCAAATCGTCCTTTTTACACCGGTCCAGCTCCTCATAGGACGGCCAAACTAAGAACAACTCTAAGGCTGCCATTCTCGGGTGTACTGCCCACACGTATTACAAAATGTGTTTGTTGCTATAACAAAACCACCTATAACCCCAGGAATTCTATTAAAAGTATCCTGGACGAGCCCCCACGTGTTACGTTCCCTATTGGGCTAGGGGAGCCAAAGGGAAATAACACGACCAGAGTGATATTGGTAATAATTATAAGTGGTTTTATTATAACAAGAGAGAACTTCAAAAGGAAGTTTATAAAGAAACAAAACCCTCCCTTTACACGGGGTACAACATATGAATCAAGAAAGCTGCACACACACAGCTGTAGCTGGTCTACAGGTGCTAATCACCTGGGTCTAAGCTAATACGGTTTGCACAGATAACAGCTGGTCAACAGGTGCTAATCACCTGGGTCTAAGCTAACGAGTTTTAAACAGATAACAACAGCTGGTCAACAGGTGCTAATCACCTGGGTCTAAGCTAATACTCCTACACAACGTTACACAATAAGAAAGGTACAACACACTACTTGCACTCGGCTAAGTATCTGCAGATTACAGGGGGAGCTAACAGTATAAACACACACAGTAAGTATCGCGAGGCTAGAGGCGTCTGTCTCCCTACACAGAGCCTCCAGAATGATCTCCGTTCCCAGCCTTTGTACTCCTCCCCCCGGGAGATGTGCCGGAAAGGGCGGGGATTGGATGACGTCTCATCCAATCACCTCTTCGGATGCAGCGAGGGCGGGACGTCGGAGGAACTGCGCCGCTCAGGTGTACACACACACACACACACACACAAGCAGGTTTACCAGCCTTGACAGCCCCAGGAAGGCAGCGGCTGTAACAGATGGGACGTAACAACAAAGCTGAAAACAGCCGTTTCATTTTACTTTTGAAATATACGTGGTTCTCACAGGACAGAGACAAAGCTACACATATATGATATTATAGAATATGATGCATTAATGCAGATTAAACTACCCAACGGGATATAATAGAGGTAAACATATCTACAGCAGTAACATGCAACATACATTTTATTGCACCAGGAGCTGTCTTGGGACTTTTACTGCAACAACGTTGACTTGCCTGTGAATACAAAATAAACCATAGTGTTGCTGATCTACAGTGTTGTCATTCTTCTTTCAACAGCAAGACCGCTAACAAGTATTTACATACTTAATATAGTTTAGTTTCTCGCCATCCCAAACGTAAACATTCAGCCACGTGACTGCGCTTCCGAGCCGCTCCGATTACGAGTTAGAACGAGAACGTGACGTCATATTTACACTAGACGGATCCTTTCTAGCCATAATCCAGCAGCTTCTACTGAAGCCAGTCCCCAACAACCGGGGATTTTGGGCGGCAGTATACGCCGTGAAATTGTTCGCGGCCTGCCAGTAAACCCAAAGCAGAAGAAGAAGTGACGTCAGCGGCTTCATTGGCCTAATCCACCCCCAGGGATTTATTCCGGTGTGAACGCGATCTGTACTGTATGTGTCATGAACCTTTGTGGGAAAAGTACTGCGGTGTGAATGCGCCTAATGTTAGTCAATGGGAAAAAGTGTTTCCGGGCCCAGCAACCTAAAGGAAGTGTAGTAACGCCGTTTGGCCACAACGAATATTCTCATCAGAGTCCGGCGCACTTCCTGGGGGCATGGAGGGAACCCATGCGCAGTTTACTTCCGGGTCAGACTTGGTTTACAAGAATACGTCATCACTGCACCAGTGCACCACTCTGTTTAGATAGCTGTCAGATTATTGTTTGACTTCATGCCAATTATTCAGTAATCCTGTTATAATAAAGTAAAAAAAACTCAGATTTCTCTCACCAGTTTGTCATGCATGTATTTACTAAACACCACCTCTATTTGGTTTAAATAAAAAATAAAAAAGGCCTTGCACACAAGTACAGCAACCAAGTTCTAAAAGCAGCTACAAGCGGGAAACAACACTGAAGGAACAAGTAAGGAGTGATTTGCAAGCGTATAATTATACATATAAAATACACAATAACGTTTAGCGTATGGGGTTGGACACCAGCATTACTCCAAATGATAATATCGCTCCATGGGTGCTGTTTAGCCGTAATTAATCTGAAAGGTGAAGCTGTGTGTTGTGTTCCTGGGTTGGGGAAACATTTTGACTTCTCTGTAAACAGTTTAAATACAATTTTCAAATTATTAACTTTCCCGCCTTCAAGGAAAACACACTCAACCCCCTGAGAAGCCCCTCCCCACAGTGAAGCCTTGTGAAGGCAGCATCATGTGGGAGTTTTCAACTCCTGAACAACAAAGAGCCAGCGTTTTATCCAGTTTGTACACAACGATGGAGAAACTTAACAAGCAGCAGTGGTCGACTGAAGAGACCAGCTACCTACTGGGAATCTGGTCTTCCGAAGAGGTACAGAGGAAGCTGGAGCACAATCGGCCATTGTTGTTGTTGTCGGTGTCAGCTGTGAAGGGTTTCCGTGCTGTTTTGCTTTATGAAGCAGGCACGCAAACGGTTACGTCATGACGCAAACGATGACGCAATGATGCAGCACCAGTCGGACTCTGGGCAGTGTGAAAAGAGCCAGACCTAAACCGAAGAACCGGTTCTGAACCTGAAAAGCTCTAGCACAGAGCTTGAACCGGAGTTGCGTTGGTGTGAATGAGGTAATAGTAGCAGGATCTGTTCACCACAGCTCTACACCCCGAGTATCCCACAGAGGTGGCATGTGTCCGGCTCCTACTGCACCGACAGCTCCTCACCGACTGACCTGAACGGTGGTCATGTTCATTTACACTTCAAAAGCACTTAGTTCCACAGCATATTGAAGATCGTCACAAGGGAGGGAGTTTATAAGTGGTAATTTTTTAATGCACCCTTCATCTGTAAAATTTCATATTTGAAATAAATAAATAAATTTAAGTTTTCCGCACTCTCGCGGGAATATCTCCGCAATGGAGCGAGCTTAAGTTTCAGCAACACCTGCATCACACATGTTGCCACTTGTTTGTACCATTTTCATGTAATTTGTAATGTGTTCTAGAAAAACGATGTGATTTTGGATATTTGTGGAGTTAGGTGGCCCGCAAGTGTTTTTTTTATTGGTTATGTGGTCCTTGGTATGAAAAAGTTTGATAAACACTGCCCATAGAAAAAACAACAGTTCTTCTGATTTCCCTGCACATAGGACAAATATGTTCACCTGTCACCATCCCATGTTGTTATCAAAAGTTATCAAAGTAAATAGAAGTACACTTCAGATATTTGACTCAATAGAAGTCCTAAAATGAAATGGATGAAGGCGTGAGCTTAACATTTATTAAAACGTTCAATCCCTTAAAGAGGCAAAAGCAACACTGATAGAAACACAGAAATACTTCTAAATATATATCAAAAGGGAAGTCAGTCTGGTCAGTTCACAGAGAGCAGGGGGTCTGTGTCGACAGTCTGTAAGGCGGGGGTTAGAAGAAGTCTGCTGCTGAAGGCCGGCGTTTAGCAGTCTCCTTTGGAGTATTGTGGCCGCTCTTCCTGTTGGCCTTCGGGGTCTTTCTGGCTGAGAGTGCTGTGGGCGGAGACTTTAAGACCCCAAACTTGGGTTTCTGCTTTGGGTCAAAGGGCACTCTTGATGACCCGTCTGGACTCAGCAGCAAGCTGCGGTCCGTCTTCTTGAACTCTGCACCAGGACACAGGAAACAAGCAACACTGTTACTACAGTAAAAAGACACTTCCTGATTGAAACACATTATTATTTGTCTTTCAGAACCTCTTGACATATTTGAACATCTACAAAAGCAGGGCTCGACAGTAACGGTTGCCAGGTTGCCATTGGCAACCATTCAGAAAAAATGTCAACCACTTATTGGCCTTTGGTTGCCATCAGTGGCAGCCGGTTTCTAACATAAATAAATAAGAACAGCAAACAGCAAAATGTGCACCCCAAAAATAGATAAATGTTAATTATTTGTTGTATTAAGACTGATATTTAATTATTGTTGTGACCAGTCGGAACCTGATACTTAAGTTGCACATGCATTGGTGTGATTACGGAGCCAGAAAGCAATGCACGTTTACTCGCGTGCGCAGTGCGCCCATGGATGTATAGGGTGCGCCGTGTATTTGTTTTACAGAAAATGGCGAAGCAAATTAAGTTGTTTGACTGTGGGGTCAAATGTTCGGCCAAACCGTCAGCATCTCAAACGAATGTTCAAAGTGATTCAACTGATAAAGCGCAAGATGAACAACGCAAGACTTCAATGCTGAAGGGCCAGTAGATCTATGGTGGGGATCAACACAAAGGTCAAGAAAACCCACATTTGAAAGGGAGACGATGAATGACCAAGAAACTAGTGACTTGCTCAATTCCTTTGTGACTGATCTGTGAAGAACATGACAACAGCTGCACTACTGGTATTTAGTATACCAGCAATTGAGGCTGGACATGTTTCCTACCACTTAAGTTTCAAATAAGTGTGTTTATTACTTATTGTAAAGCATTTGAACATTCTTTTGTGTCACATGTTCATTATTAAGTTGATGTATAACTGTATAGTATCTTAATTAATTAAAATATAAGGTGACTAAAAATGGCGACCGTATTTTCAGTTTTGGCAACCAAAAGCTGATGCCTGGTTGCCAGCCAAGTTAGCGTTGAGCCCTTTTCCTGAGCAATGTTTGGTGTGCTTTTTGCAGAGGGGTGTACCACAAAGCCAGATTAGTGGGTTAGCGAGGTATTTGGAGTCGAAAGTCCAAATTTGCCATACCATGACTATGGCTCTCTAACCGGACTACATCATCATGGCAACTTATGCTGCAGACATAACCGGCACTGGACCAGGTTATATATATATATATATATATATATATATATATATATATCCTTTATTTAACCAGGTAAAAGTAAAAGATTAAAATCTCTTTTCCAAGAGCGACCTGGCCAAGAAAGCTCTGTTGGATGCTACACAATCGGATGCTGTTGGTACCTGTTCATGTGGATAGTTATTATAAATTGTAATCCCTGTAATGATGCTGTATGATGTCCTTTTTGCTGTTCTGTTGTTTTATGTTTCATGTGGAACCTACTTGAGCAGGTCTCCCTTGAAAAAGAGATCAATGATCTCAATGGATTCACCTGGATAAATAAAGGTTTGAAATGAAATGAAAGGCAAAGTTACAACAGATAAAACACAGACAATACATGTAGACGAATACAGCGATCGTAAAAAATAAATTAAATGGCACATTAACCAGCCAATATGCAAATAAAAGAAACTATTATAAAACATTAAAAACTGGCACAATTTAAGGACCCACATCATGTGTGTCTTCTAGGTGTGACTCCAGCCTGTGCGTAAACTTGCTGACATGTGTCTTGATGATGGTTGTGATCAAAACAAGTAAACGTTGATGACAGCCATGGCGCTGATCATTAATCATTTCTTACCAGCTGTCTTGTTGTTCTTGAGGCCGAAAGTCACCTTCTTTGATTCTGACAGGGGAGTTTGGATCTTCTGTAGAATAAAAACATAGAAGATAAGTCACATCAGTGTAGGGGTGGGCGATATGACGATATATATCGTTGTGACGATATTAGGTCTCCACGATATGCTTTTTCAGAGATATCGTATCTATCGTGATAAAAAAAATATATATATATATATATATATATATATATATAAAAAAAAATAAACTGATGTGAAAGACATGCTCTAAAGCTGTCTAGTCAGGATTCAAACAGTATTGCACTTTATTTATTGTCTTGTTTGATTCTGTTGGCTTATATTTTATTTTATCAATAAGGTATTTATATAGTTTTTCCGCTCAGTTATGCTAAAGTATTTTATTGCACTTCAAGTCTAAAGTTTACATTTTAATTGTTTGGCAGTGACTTTTCCTCATTGATGTTTTACTTAGTTATGTTTTACCCTCCTTTTCATGTTTATTGATGTTCACTGCTAGTGCTACCTCAGAAAGTTCATTTTTATACTGAGAAACTGTGCCTTGAAGCCATATCAAAATGTTGAATTGTTCATTCGGGGATTCATTTCAGAAATAAAAACCAGCTTGAAATGCTATTTTGGTCTGTTACTCCTTTTTGTTTTAGTTTCTGTTACCTTGTAGGTGGTTGTACTGTTAAGTAACTTGAAAAATAACCATAATAACCGACATGAAAAAATATCGTGATATATATTGTCTATCGTGATACTGCTTGAAAAATATCGTGATAATATATTTTTCAATATCACCCACCCCTAAATCAGTGCATAGACTTTTTATAGACTGTTGTATTATGTTTCCATAGTCTTAATACATTTTTCATGGAAACCTGAACAGCACTGTCTACTGAATTGAATGACCTCTTGGCATCTAGTCCCAGTAAAAGAGCTTCCATAGTCTTGTTTGATGTGGTTGATTACATGAAGAGTACGTCTGATATTATCACGTGTTCGCCTCCGTCTAAGAGTATCGACCTGCAACTTTGATAAGCCATTAGGAATTTAGACCAGGGGAACACACAGGATGGCCCAACAGAGCGACGTTGTTCTCCTGGAAGAAGTCCTTCCTCAGGCGGGCGTTGTCCTGCTGAAAGACCCAGTCATCAGCTCATAGACGAGGGCCCTCAGTAGAGAGGGTGCCCGCAGCAACATCTCCACAGAGCCATTGAAAGCACAGCCTGAATCTATGTGTGCCATTGAAGGAAGAAGCACCCCAGATCACTGGTGCTAAATTATCTTCCATATCTTATTTAAAATTGGGATCACTTTTAACCACAGCCTTCCCCCAAAGCTACTCCAACTCAATGGGAACAACAACAGGAAAAAACAACGAACGTTATTGGGATTGAGAACATCAACTTTCCGAAACAAACATTTTCATAGAGAGGTCATGTTTGTGACCTTGGGCGCTTTCACACCGCAGTACTTTTCCCACAAAGGTTCATGAGAACTCTTTAGTTCTCATGAACTAAGTACAGATCGTGGTCACACCGGAATAAGTCCCTGGGGGAGGATTAGGCAAATGAATCGCTGACGTCACTTCTTCTTCTGCTTTGTGTTTACTGGCAGGCCGCAAACAACTTCACGGCGTATACTGCCACCCGAAGTCCCCGGAGTTGGGGAAGGCTTCAGTAGAAGCTGCTGGGACTCCCAGCAGCTTCTACTGAAGCCTTCAGAGTAAATCGCCAGAACGCCGACACCTCCTCATCTCCACCGCTCCTATGTTTTATTTTGTGTTGCCATAAGTTAGTCTCTCTGCGTTTCTGCGCTGGGCTAATGCTAATGATGCTAATGCAAGGATAATAAAATGGCGGCTTCACAAAACGTTTTGTGAGTTTTACGGGGCGTGGTTTGCATTCCGCCCAGCCAATCAGACATAGGAACCTTTTTCTCCCACGAAAGTCCCTGCTCTCTAGCAGGGACGGAAAAGGGGATAAAAAAAAGGTTTTGTTCCGGATTTTTTGGGTGTGAACGCAACATTTCGGAACTACATCGGATCTAAAGTGGGAAAAGTGGGAAAGCGCCTCTTGTCTGAGCCAAGAGGTTGTAACCGGCAGTTTTTCTTTTCCCCTTAGTCATTACATTAGTGTTAATAATACATACCCTCGATTTTCAAAAGAATATAAAGAACTATACAGTACAGTGACATCTGGCGTCGTTTTTGTAAGAAATTTTCACTTCCACATTAAAAAAGCCTCGGCACGTGACCTCCCGCGTGTGACGTAACACGGGGGAAACAAGGGGGAGAGCGGCCGGTGTAACGTATTAATAAACATGGATTCCAATGCTAGTTTCGACACAGAAGAAGTTGAACATGAATATTCGAATGCATATGACGGACCACAACCTTATAATTATGAGCCTGCTAGGCGTCCAAGAGACCAGGAGCAGCCAAGGATTAGAAGAAATAACGGCCATCGGAGAGAAATTGAGCTGTGGTGTGAGGAGAACCAGTGGAGAACTGGGCAGCTATCTTGGTGAGTGACCGGCGTTAGCTACAGAATGTTAGCTAACGTCACATCACAACATTGTGAAGTTAGCTATCATATATCAGGCTATAACTAACGTAGCATTGATAATATAGTAACGTTACTGGCAGGACTGTTGATACTGATCCATAACAGAAACTAACGCGCAAGTATAGGCCGTATCTCGCGTTACCTAATGCAACTCCACACTACGGTGCTGTGTATCGGAGGAGAGACGCGAGATACGGCTGATACTTGACGATCTTGCGGAGAAAGGTTGTGGAGCCTCCGTTGATATGCCGTTGTAAATGGCTTGATGGAAAGCAGGTGTGTAGTCGGGGAGGGTGCACAGCTGATTGCAGCAGGTGAGTGGAGGTTGCAGTGATGCAAACACAGGTATGGTGAAAAAAGAGAGAACTATTCGAAGCAGAAAAAAAACTGCGTAATATACCATCTGACCATGACAGATTTTTCTTTTGGGATATTTTACAAATCACTCCCCTTTCAAACTCTATTCTTGTTATTTTTAACAACTTTTTTTTGTTACTGTCATATAGTATTTTATACCTGTTAATAATTGAGTCTCTAATGTCTCATTAATAACTATAATGATCATATCAAGGTGTGCCTTAACCTCACTGAGCTGAGGTTATTTGAGCCTCTCAGGAGAGAGCTCTCTACCACCTGGTTGTAGAAAAGCTCTTTAAATTCGTTAGCATAGCTAGCTAACCAGATGCTAATAACAACAGATCGCCACTGTGCTTACAACTAAAGACACAGCCTCACAAACACTGCGGCATGTGTACGGCTCCTTATGGGTACTGCAATATTTGAAGAGTTGGAGCGGCGTTCCGATGCACTCCGTTACTCCTTTCAGACGAGACATAACCACGTGAAGAGCTATGGTGAAGACACGTTACGCTCGTGTTGTGTTCAATGAACCTGTCCTTGGCCAGGAAAAACAGGCACTCGCTTGTTTAATTATTTTTGCAATCTAGATTTCTTCTTCTTTTTTGAAGTGAGAAGTTGTCCGTCCGTCCTACTGAATATATTTAATATATCATATACGAGCAACGATTAGTCCGAATTGACAACTACTAGTCGACAGAAAAATCTTTAGCGGAAGGCAGCCCTAATAACAATGTTTTTAATGTTAAGTCATTTAAATATCAGCTTTCAGAAGAATAAAACTAAAATGAGCAGCTAATATGAATTACTTGTGTAATATTGGCATCATGGTGCTCCTGCAGCTGTTGAAGAGCTTCTGTACTGCTGCCACACACTAGCTAGCGGTGAGCTACAGGGGTTAGCGCCTCAGGGAATGTACACCTAAAGATTCTCTTCAATCTGTCAGGTCATCAATGTGGACGTGCATTCCTAGCTTTGAAAAATATATAACCAGGACAAACTTTGGACTGGAGTTTACGGACCAGCGGTTAATACACAACAGCTGAAATAGCAAAATCAAAAGAGAATGGTTCACCCAAAAATGATTTTCTTTGACGTTGTCACTCTTACTCTGAGTATTTCTCTTTCTTGAAAGAGCGTCTTGTTGCGTTCTGTGAGATGTTCAGTTCTTCTGTTGTTCTTTACCTTCTTGCCGGACAGCGGCTTGCTGCAGAACAGAGCCGGGGGGGCTGCAGCGTTCATCTGGAAGGTGATTAGGTCAGACGCAGAGCCTGAGGGAGTCTTCGCCTTCTTTTGTGACTTTTTAGATATGGATGGCTTAGCAAAACCCTGAAACAGAAAACCAGTTCAGAAGTCACCTCTGTGTTATCTCAGTGTAATCACAGTCTCTTCTCACCAAATACTCACAGTGCCTGCTTTGGGCTTCTTGGCGACAGTTGGTTTCTCTGCCAGGCCATTGGTGGATGCAGCCTCCAGTTCATCGGCCTCGTACTCAAACGTCACTGGGATCTTTCTCTTCTTCTTCTTCACACCTTTCACAGAGGAAGACACAGCTCCAGTTGCTTCCGGTTGGAGCTCATCGACACAGCCATCCACCAGTAAATGGGTTTCATCCTGCTCATCCATCTTGGCTGCTGCCAACTTATTTTTCTTCTTTGCTGGTGTTGTCATGGTGATCTTAAACTCAGCATCTTTAGCCTGAGGGTTTCCCTCTGCTGCATCCTTTTCCTCTGAAGTCTGAGGTTCCTTTGGAGTCTTTTTCTTTTTCAGCGGTTTTACAGTGCTTTCATCTGCAGCAGGTGAAACTGTGTCCACTTGGTTGGCATTTTTATTTTTTTTAAGCTGCTGTGTGGAGGCATCTTGTGATACTTCCTCGCAGACTGATGAAACTTCAGAGTGTTTTTCCTCTACCTCCAAATGTGCCTCAGTCTCAACAGCTGGTACTTCATCAGCCTTGCGGGTCTTTTTCTTACTCTTCTTCTTGTTATTCTGGGATGTAGAATCAGTTGGCTTCTCGACTGAAGTAGTCGGGCCCTCTTGCCTTGAAGGCTGACAGTCTGATGGGAGATCTGCTCCTGTGCTCACAGCATTACCCTCAGTGTCAGATATCATTGTTTCATTTCTTTCAGCAGACTCCTCACTAGTTACTGGTGTGATCTCTGCCTCTGCGGTGTCCAGGGATTCATCAGCAATCTCATCAGTTGGTAACTTTGCTTTCAGACTCTTCTTCTTCTTCTTCTTCTTCTTCCCAGAGACTGTTGCAGGGCCTTCAGAGGAACTCTCTGTTACAACAGGAGTCTGCTGCTCCTTGGCCTCCGTCACATTGGCTCTGACATCACAAGCCTCCACCTCTTTCTTCTGTGCAAGCGTTTCAGAGCTGTCCTTGTTGTCAGAGGTGCAGGGAGCTGGAAGGCTGCTTTCTGCTGTGACTGTAGGCTGTTTGTTTTCTTCAGTGAGGAGCACAGTGTCTTGCGTCTGTGCTGCCTCTTCTAAGTGTGGCGTTGGTGCACACTGCGGCCCTCCTGCAGTCTCTTCTCCTTCAGCTGGAGCCACTGAGTGTTCAGGCATGTCTGCATCTCCCTCACCACCTGCACTTCCTCCCTGTCCCACTTTCTTTTTCTTCTTCCTCCTCTTCTTTTTGTTTTCATTACTTGCATTAAGGTCAGCTGGCTTCTTATCTTCTTTCCCTGACTCCTCCTTGCTTTGCTTGTCGAGTTTGGAGGCCGCCTTTTTCTTTCCTTAAGTAAGAGACACAGATCAGTTTAATATATTGAAATCATTAAAAAGAAAGATTTGAAAAGGGGAAAGGTTTCTATAAAAAACACTTACACCAGTTTGTCTTTAATGACCTGCCTCAACAACAAGAGTTTTCTGTAAGTTAAATATGAAGTTTGTCGAAAGGTTGGATCACTCATTGATAGGTTAGGACAAGTTTACCCTACACAAACAGCAATGTCAAACAGGTTAGTGAAATATCAAAAGAGAATTCAGTCTGATCAATTTTTACCTGTGCATTAACATCATTCTTTGTTAGGTTGCCTAGCTACAATGTTCTTTCACCACAGCGTTCCACACAGAGACACCTGACCAACCGCTGCCCTGGACGTCAACATGTCGATCTCATTAGAACATGTTAAGGGCTATTCAGAAATGTGGAGAGAAACACTTAAAAGTGGTGTGGGAATAAAATATGAAAAGAAACCACTTTTAGTTTATGGTTTCATCTGAAGGAAAATAAAGAAACTGCTTTTTTTCAAACCAACTAATTAGAAGGAATAGAGTATAACACATTACATTGCTCCCTTTTTACAAGGTAAGCTGTAATATTCATTGCTTTATTACCCTGAGCCTGTTTTTCAGGTCTCAGACTCGAAAAAGACATTCCCAGAACAAATGACCATAACTTCACTTCTTAAAAAGGGATAAATTAATAATCTTGTAGAATGGGATGTAGAATTGTCAGAATCAATATAGATGTTTTAAGTTTAAAGTAAATTCAGATTGAACATAGTAAAAAGATGTAAATTATAGTGTCCGTCCAAAAAAAAAGAGTTACTTGAAAACCACCCTTGAATGATGGGATAGTAGACTTAAAGCTTTAGGAATCCAAAGTACAACATATAATAAGTACCCTGTATCAAGATTAATGCAAAACAAGTGACATTTGACCTTTTTAGAGAGATTTAGCACAAAAAAAACACTTCTGGGGTCATTTGGGTGGATTTTCCATATCTCTTGGCCCCCCTTTTGACGAATCAAATCTCTTTATAACCGCTAGAGCAGTGGTTCTCAAATGGGGGTACGCGGCCCACTAGGGGTACGTGAAATTATTTTATGTTAATGAAAAAAAAGACATAAGTAATGCATTTAAACAAACTACTAATAGATTAACTACTTTCTTCAAAAGTTTACAGTAATTCTGGATAATAAAATGGGAAAAATAAAAGGGGGTTCTCTCTTTTCCTCTCCCTCTCCTGACACCCGTCAGTCTCGTGCAGCTCGCTGAACCTGTAATAAGTGACCCTACAGTAAAGAATACATATGTATAACTAGTTGAGCTAGTTCCAGAGTAGATCAACTAAGTTTGTTAGGTCTAACTCGGTGGTCCGTCACAGCGGCGGAGCTGTGATCCGGAAGAGCTGCGTGTTCTCCGTCAGCAGCAGCTGAACGGATCTCTGTCTCGCGTTTATGTCCAAATCTATCAGATCTAGCTAGTTTTAGTTGACTGCTTGCTTATCAAAGGACCTAAACAATAAGCGTTGCTCGGCAACGGCGTGTGGCCGCAAAGTATAGCGCAGCATTATGCATATGTTTATATGAGGGGTCAAAATCCCATGCTCATAAAATGCTGATATATTTTTTTCTTTTCATTTCCCACGCCCCAAAATAAATAAATATACACCTTTTTAGGAAAAGTAACTAAGTTTGAGCAGTGTGGGTTTTATATTAACAGTTACACATATTTCAAAAAGCGAAGTGTAATAATTGCAGTTTGCCTCCCTGTCAGCATGACAAAGATCCTCAGTGAAGCACAAGCCCATTATTCTCACTAAATTGTAAGTACAACTTATTAAAAAGATCAGTTCAATGCAACTAATGTCGTCTCAGTGTTATTGCATGATGTTAAAATTGGTTTGCCATGAATTTAGTGATGGATTGTAAACATTTGAAATGTAACATTTAAGTGTTTCTCAGTTACAATGTTGGTGCAGCGCTGTACTGTACCTCTTTATATAGGCATTTTTTCCCTAACAATGTTTTTGCACTGATCAGGGGGTACTTGGCTGAATATGTTTTTCAAAGGGGGTACATTATTGAAAAAAGTTTGAGAACCACTGCGCTAGAGCCAATGGAATCGATGGAAAGTTTTACACACACAAACACGTTACCAAATAAGGAGTGAGTGACGCGTAGCCAAATCCGGAAGCTGCATACACTCTGTTGGCTACCATCAACAGCTAAAAAAAATTATCCGATTTTTACATAAAAATTGAATTATGGATTATAAATAATTTTTTCAAAGCGACAGACACATTATCAACCTATGGATTAACCGATTCAGCCGCGTTTTTTCTCATTTTAATGCCATTGAACCGGTCTTTTGATCAGATTGACAGCTACGGTGAGACGATCTCCCGTAAAAGCTCCGTAAAGGTACGTGTTGTGATGTCTGTGTTTGCTTCCCCTGTCGCGAGTTTGGATCGCTCAGTGATACTATACCTATATAATCTGTGGAGTCTCAGCCTTAATCGGATATATTGTATTTGCAGTTACGATAAGTAATAAGGGTATCTTTATATTGAGTTCTGTGCCAAAGTCAGTTTGCATTTTTTTGCTCAGGGCTCATTTAGACGCTTCTTATGAGACTTGTGTTTTGTTTTGGTAAAAATGGTTTGTATCGTCAGTTAGCTGAGTTTCTTCCCATTAATCTAGTGCTACACATTAATAGGTTTTTAAATATTAAGAAGCCCTGAGACACAGTTTCGTGAAGAAAAAAAAAAACAGGTTAGGTAAGTATTATTCTGATAACCTTTAACTGCCCATGTCGGTTTTCTGGGTAAAAGTAATCCCACAGCAGGAAATAAAAATATTGCATTTGCGGAGGGTAAAGTGCAGAAGATACCTTTGATTTTCTTGGCTGCTGGCACTCCCTCGTCCTCATCCTCCACACGGCTTCGTCCTCTCTTCATTCTCTTCCTGGTACCGAACATGTCATCATCCTCATCTGTGGAGACCTCATCTGGATACTCATCCTGAGGGAAGATGCCTGAGAGGAAGGCCAATGAGACAGAGTGAGACTGGGCAGAGAGCAGGAACAAATATTTTTGCTTTCATAAATATCAAACTAAGAGAAGAAAGAACGTGTGATCATCAGCTCCTACCTTCATGCAGGTCACGCAGGCTGCCATTCAACAGAAAACCAGTTGAGAGAAGAATAAATCATTAGTTTGGGTTTAAGCAGAGATCATTCATGTTGCAGGACAAAGACTCCAGGACCATAACTCAACTAAGTACGCCCAAGAGTTTGTTAGGGTGTGCAGGTTCAGGAGTTAACAGCCGCTGTGCGGCTCCTGAGGAGCTGGGCTAAATAACCTCAGTCATTTTCTATGTCTTATGCAGCTGTAATCACCCAGATGTATAGGGATGCACTGATGCATTGGCAAGACATCATTTCCGGACGATTTTCGCCCCATTTCTCTTCATAGGCATCAGCTGTAAAGTAATGTGGCCTCCTCTTCTCTGTGTGAGGAGCAGCAGCTGCAGGATCTCCTCTCTGTGCAGTGTTTTCACAATTGGTAAATGAAATCCTACATTCAGACTGTCTTTTCGAGTTCTCCACTTGGACGAATGTTTCACAACTTGTAAACTTGTCTGACCTGTTGCTGGTGATTCAGTCTGCAGTCAATCGTTCTCCGCTGCTCTGTGTGTAATGTATTGATGACACCCACACACTGACAGCCAGCTGTTTAGTGATAGGCATGTTTACACAAGCACAATAATGGATAAGATGGACAGAGCAATGGAAACTGACCAGAGTACAGCCTGTAGACCACACAGCTCATCAAAATACAACAGCCTCCTGGTCAGAGGCGAGTGCTGTGGATGTCAGGACTAGGGATGGGTACCGAGCCCCGGGGCTGAATTATTAAAGACTGTGGTACGGTTAAGCTCCGACGTTATCGGTCTTTTTATTGGTACTGGAGACATCTAAAATATATGTCATATTTATTATGCTACACCAGTGGTTCTCAAACTTTTTCTTTCATTCCCCACTTTGAACAGGTGAGCCTTCTCAAGCCCGATATAGAGAAGGTTAAGCTGTCATTATTAGGCTGGCTTTGTTATATACTGTTGGAGTAGTAAGCAGGCCTATTGTTTTGGATATTTGTGGAGTTAGGTGGTCCGAGAGTGTTTTTTATGGGTTAACCTCTTAAGCCCGGCCCCCCCCCATATCGGGAGAAAAAACGCGTCACTGCAGGAGAAAGCGTCTGGGGGCTTCTTAATAATTAAAAACCTATGAATGTCTTATACTCCAATAACGGGAAAAAACTCAGCAACCTGACGATATGAGCAATTTTTACCGAAAGAAAAAAAAAAGTCTCACAAGAAGCGTTCGCATTAGCCCTTAGTGAAAACAGGCTGATGCTACTTCCGGTGCTAACTAGCAAAAACGATCTTTAAAACTTAATATGTTCTGCACAAACTACATTTCTTCTGAAAGCTGATACTCCACAGATTATTTTGATATAAGTATCATCACTGTAGGACACAAACTCACTGAGCTAGCGGCCAGAACAGAGCAATAAATCAACAACACTGTTCTAAACCATAACAATAATTATGTCTTACCGTTGCTGTTTTGTGATCAAAAGTCGTGTTCAAGGGAATAAAAATGCTGCTCAAGGTTAATCCAATGTCTCTTAGTCACTTTAGAATTGTTCCTGATAATCCATCATTACATTCATGGCCGCAGAGTTGGTATAAAGTTTCGCAGTCCGGGGCTCCGGCTGTCTCATGTGCTGTTTACGCAAACCTCTCTCTCCTTGACGCAAGTATTTAGCGGCATTTACTAACTCCCCCTCGATTCTATTGGCTCTAAAGTTTCAAAAAAAGGTGTCAACCCCCAAAATCGACCAATGGGTTCAAGAGATAGGATCCTGCGTAGTATGAATAATGCCAGCAGCGGCACCTTTACGCACAGACGTAGCACAGCAAGGCGCACAACCGCTCCAGCACAACACAGCAGCAACGAACACAGCGAAGCGACAGCACAGCGACGGACACAGTGAACACAGCCAGCGAACAGAGACAACAGCAGGCAACAGAAGATCATATTAGAAGGACAAGGATTTATTTGCTTTTAGGACTTATTTGAGCATATAATGGCACCCAGAAAGAGGCTGTATAAGCTTGAAGACACCGTGGAAATGTTGTTCGCTGACTCTCCGTCAGAAGATGAGGATGTACTTTGGCCACAATCAGACCCTGATTATGAACTTCAGGAAAGGTATGTACTCTCTCCGTTTGTATCTATTAGTTGTGTATTTGGTGTAATCTATAGTAATTCCACACTCGCAAAATACAAAATGGACGCCGCTTTGTTGTTGTAGCGTTATCGTTCCGTGAGAAACTAAAACAATGGGAACATCGTGTTTGTGAACACTATAAATAGATTAATTGTATTTCGTGACTATAACACGACTTTATATAAATAAAGCTGTATTGTGTATATATCAACCCTGTCTGTCTACACATATATATATATATATATATATATATATATATATATATATACACACACACACAGTGGGGCAAAAAAGTATTTAGTCAGCCACCAATTGTGCAAGTTCTCCCACTTAAAAAGATGAGCGAGGCCTGTAATTTTCATCCTAGGTATACCTCAACTATGAGACAAAATTAGAAGAAAAAAAAAAAATCCAGAAAATCACATCGTCTGATTTTTAAAGAATTTATTTGCAAATTATGGTGGAAATAAGTATTTGGTCACATACAAACAAACAAGATTTCTGGCTCTCACAGACCTGTAACTTATTCTTTAAGAGCCTCCTCTGTCCTCCACTTGTTAACTGTATTAATGGCACCTGTTTTAACTCGTTATCAGTATAAAAGACACCTGTCCACAACCTCAAACAATCACACTCCAAACTTCACTATGGCCAAGACCAAAGAGCTGGCAAAGGACACCAGAAACAAAATTGAAGACCTGCACCAGGCTGGGAAGACTGAATCTGCAATAGGTAAGCAGCTTGGTGTGAAGAAATCAACTGTGGGAGCAATTATTAGAAAATGGAAGACATACAAGACCACTGATAATCTCCCTCGATCTGGGGCTCCACGCAAGATCTCACCCCGTTGGGTCAAAATGATCACAAGAACGGTGAGCAAAAATCCCAGAACCACACGGGGGGACCTAGTCAATGACCTGCAGAGAGCTGGGACCAAAGTAACAAAGGCTACCATCAGTAACACACTACGCCGCCAGGGACTCAAATCCTGCAGTGCCAGACGTGTCCCCCTGCTTAAGCCAGTACATGTCCAGGCCCGTCTGAAGTTTGCTAGAGAGCATTTAGATGATCCAGAAGAGGATTGGGAGAATGTCATATGTGTCCCGCTCTATCGAAATCAGTCGGAAGTTGCAACGACTCATTTCAAAATAAACGTGGATTCGCGTAAAAAAATATTTTTTTCGGGGTTCGGGTGTTTTGTTTGATTTTAAACAAACAAAGTCTTGGCTTTCAGAATATGAAACTTTTATTTCCAAACTCACACGATAAATACATTCTTTAAGCTTGTAAAGGGAAGATGACAGGCAATCTGCTCTTCCGCAGCTTTCGCCCCCCTCCCTCCGGCTGACATTATGAATGTAAGCGTAGAGTAATCATAAATAACACGGCAGGGTCCGTTACAGTTTGTTTTCATCTGATTTCAAATAAACAAAGTCTTGGCTTTCAGAATATTAAACTTGTTTAGGCAAATTCAGATAAGAAATACAACTTTGAAGCTTGTAACGGCATAATTAGAAGTGGAGAACAGAGTAATGTAACGTCACAGCAGGCATAACAACAGCCAATGTTTCTCGTGACACACACACACACACACACACACACACACACACACACACACACACACACACACACACACACACACACACACACACACACACACACACACACACACACACACACACACACACACACACACACACACACACACACACACACACACACACACACACACACACACACACACACACACACACACACACACACACACACGAAAATATCTTCCCTCCGTAGTATTTTGCTCCGCTAATAATCAATCAGATCGATGGATTCCAGAGAAGAGAAAACCTTGAAGGCCTTTTTCTCAAAATGATGACTCGGTCAGTCATTATATAATGTGACATATTTCGCTTAATATTTGGAGTACAAAAACAATCCTGATATCATTAGAAAGCTAGGAATCTCCTCTTTCCAGCAGTGTATACAACTCAAAATGTGTCTTCGGGTCAATGCGACTGATTTCGATAGAGCAGGTCACATATGGTCAGATGAAACCAAAATAGAACTTTTTGGTAAAAACTCAACTAGACGTGTTTGGAGGAGAAAGAATGCTGAGTTGCATCCAAAGAACACCATACCTACTGTGAAACATGGGGGTGGAAACATCATGCTTTGGGGCTTTTTTTCTGCAAAGGGACCAGGACGACTGATCCGTGTAAAGGAAAGAATGAATGGGGCCATGTATCGTGAGATTTTGAGTGACAACCTCCTTCCATCAGCAAGGGCATTGAAGATGAAACGTGGCTAGGTCTTTCAGCATGACAATGATCCCAAACACACCGCCCGGGCAACGAAGGAGTGGCTTCGTAAGAAGCATTTCAAGGTCCTGGAGTGGCCTAGCCAGTCTCCAGATCTCAACCCCATAGAAAATCTTTGGAGGGAGTTGAAAGTCTGTGTTGCCCAGCGACAACCCCAAAACATCACTGCTCTAGAGGAGATCTGCATGGAGGAATGGGCCAAAATACCAGCAACAGTGTGTGAAAACCTTGTAAAGACTTACAGAAAAAGTTTGACCTCTGTCATTGCCAACAAAGGGTATATAACAAAGTATTGAGATGAACTTTTGTTATTGACCAAATACTTATTTTCCTCCATAATTTGCAAATAAATTCTTTAAAAATCAGACATGTGATTTTCTGGATTTTTTTCTTCTCATTTTGTCTCTCATAGTTGAGAGGTACACCTAGGATGAAAATTACAGGCCTCTCATCTTTTTAAGTGGGAGAACTTGCACAATTGTTGGCTGACTAAATACTGTTTTGCCCCACTGTGTATATGTGTATATATTGGACCCTCCAGAAAAACGTGATTCTGCGATCGCAGAATTTACCGCATAATCAGCAAAATGGCGCAGATTTCTAAAAGGCCGCATATTTATCCAAAGGCCGCATAATCCCCGCATTTTTCCACACAAAGTTGAGAAGAAAAAAAGTTAACTCGTCTTGACGTGACGTCATCAGCTCGCGCATCACAGAATGTAAACAACAATAGAGTGAACGTGTGGAGCTCACACGATAGAGAAAACACCAAAATGAAAATATCTAATCCATCTCATTTACCGACGAACATTTCTACTAAAGACCGGGCAAAAAGTGGGGGGAAACTATTCTGCACCCCGTGCAACTGTGTGTTGGAGCATAAGAGAAAATCGACGGTGACGACCCGCTTTGATTCATTCAAACATTCGAAAATGCTTTCTGCTGCTGCGGACAAGAAAGCCAAACAACTCACGTTCACGAGGCATCAACCTCCAAAACCCTTTCGAGGGCTACAAGAAACGAGGTGAGTAGCCTACAAGATTGAAGCTGCAGATAACGAACGAGTAAATGAAAACAGAATGAGGCGGAGAAGTGTGTGTGTGTGTATGTGTGTATGTGTGTGTGTGGGGGTGTGTGTGTGGTGTGTGTGTGTGTGTGTGTGTGTGTGTGTGTGTGTGTGTGTGTGTGTGTGTGTGTGATTAAAATAGCCCAATTGCTTTTACAATAAATAAACATTGAATGTGTTTAATTGAATAGTAAAGGGGTTTAACGTTAGTGCCAGGTT
Organism: Notothenia rossii; assembly: GCF_949606895.1. Taxonomy (NCBI): domain Eukaryota; kingdom Metazoa; phylum Chordata; class Actinopteri; order Perciformes; family Nototheniidae; genus Notothenia; species Notothenia rossii. Next base: position 55,658,998 of record NC_136904.1, on the reverse strand, counting down.
GTGTGTGAGAGAGAATAAATAAGACAGCCCAATATTTTTAAAAAAAATCGATAATTTTTCCCCGCATATTTAGCATATTTCGCAACTTTCCGCATATTTCGCAACTTCCCGCAGTTTCACCGCATAAAATCACATAAAACCCTGCATGTTTAATCGCATAATCAAGGATTTTAGCCCGCATAATCAAGGAATTTAGCCCGCATAATCAAGGATTTTTGCCCGCGTTTTTCTGGAGGGTCTAATATATATACAGGACTGTCTCAGAAAATTAGAATATTGTGATAAAGTTCTTTATTTTCTGTAATGCAATTAAAAAAACAAAAATGTCATACATTCTGGATTCATTACAAATCAACTGAAATATTGCAAGCCTTTTATTATTTTAATATTGCTGATTATGGCATACAGCTTAAGAAAACTCAAAAATCCTATCTCAAAAAATTAGAATAGTTCCTCAGACCAAGTAAAAAAAAAAAGATTTATAACAGCAAAACACAATCAAACATTTGAAAATGTCCATTAATGCACTCAGTACTTGGTTGGGAATCCTTTTGCACGGATTACTGCATTAATGCGGCGTGGCATGGAGGCAATCAGCCTGTGGCATTGCTGAGGTGTTATGGATGCCCAGGATGCTTCAATAGCGGCCTTTAGCTCATTAGCATTGTTGGGTCTGGTGTCTTTCAGCTTCTTCTTCACAATACCCCACATATTCTCTATGGGGTTCAGGTCAGGGGAATTTGCAGGCCAATCGAGGACAGTAATGCCATGGTCGGTACACCAGTTACTGGTGGTTTTGGCACTGTGGGCAGGTGCCAGATCATGCTGGAATATGAATTCCTCATCTCCATAGAGCTTTTCAGCAGACGGAAGCATGTAGTGCTCTAAAATCTCTTGGTACACAGCTGCATTTACTCTGGGCTTGATGAAACACAGTGGACCAACACCAGCAGCTGACATGGCTCCCCAAACCATCGCTGACTGTGGGAACTTCACACTGGATTTCAAGCAACTTGGATTTTGCTCCTCTCCAGCCTTTCTCCAGACTCTGGCGCCTTGACTTCCAAATGAAATACAAAACTTGCTTTCGTCTGAAAAGAGGACTTTGGACCACTGTGCAACTGTCCAGTGCTTCTTTTCCTTAGCCCAAGTCAGACGCCTCTTCCGTTGTCTTGAGTTCAGAAGTGGCTTGACCATGGGAATACGGCTATTGTAGCCCATTTCCCGGACACGTCTGTGAACAGTGACTTTTGATACCTGGACTCCAGCTTCAGTCCACTGTCTTTGAAGCTCCCCCAAATTCTGGAAGCGACTCTTCTTCACAATGCTGTTAAGGCTGCGGTCATCTCTCTTGGTTGTGCAGCGTTTCCTGCCACATTTCCCCCTTCCAACAGACTTTTTGTGGATGTGCTTTGAAACTGCACTCTGTGAACAGCTTGCTCTTTGAGAAATTTCTTTTTGTGTCTTACCCTCCTGATGGAGGGTGTCAATGACGGTCCTCTGGACAGCAGTCAGATCAGCAGTCTTCCCCATACTTGTGATTTAGTTTACTGAACCAAGCTGAATGTTTTTCAAGGCTCAGGAAACCCTTGCAGGTGTTTCGAGTTAATTAGACGATTCAAGTGATTCGTTGAACACCCTACTAGTATACTTTTTCATGATATTCTAATATTTAGAGATAGGATATTTGAGTTTTCTTAAGCTGTATGCCATAATCAGCAATATTAAAATAATAAAAGGCTTGCAATATTTCAGTTGATTTGTAATGAATCCAGAATGTATGACATTTTTTATTTTTTTTTATTTTTAATTGCATTACAGAAAATAAAGAACTTTATCACAATATTCAAATTTTCTGAGACAGTCCTGTATATATATATATATATATATATATATATATATATATATATATATATATATATATATATATATATATATATATATATATATATATATATATATAGTGTGTGTGTACTACTGTTATTTCACACACGGTAAATGGAGGAATTATTTCTGATTTGAGTTACATTTTTGAAAGAATAAGCAAGTGAAGTAATCAATTTATTTTTTCCACATTTGTTTTCACAGTGATGAAGACCAGTATCAAATGGCTTCTGGATCCCATTTTTGAAATAAATCGTCTACATCCAACTCACAGATGTAACCTTGCTTTGATAAAATAAATTATTCATATAACCCTTTTAGAAGTTAAGTTATAGTCATTTGTTTTGGGCATAGCATTTTCGAGCCTGAAACCTGAAAAACAGGCTCAGGGCTTAACAGGTTAAGTGGTCCTTGGTATGAAAAAGTTTTAAAGGTCCCATGTCAGGCTTTTCCGGCTATTACCCGTCCCCTCGTGTGTTATGAAGGCTTTTATGCATGTAAATGGTCTGCAGAGTCAAAAACCCTCAAAGTACACCCTGTAGCGAGTAAAACTAATACAGAAAAGACCTGTCTATGCTGCCCCAGAACGCCTCGTTGGACATTTCTTGGTTTCTTCCTGGGTACAGTGACATGCCCATATCCAAATGGACCCATTGGTCCCAATGGACCAATCTGTGGAGCCGTTAAGTTACGTCCGCAGGGCCGTTAGGTTAAGTCCGTGGATTGGTCCAAATTGACCAATCCGCGGACTTCGTCACACACACTCAATCTTTTCTCAGCTGCAGCTCCGCCGATTTATCTTCCCTGAGACGGCGGGACGCGGCGAGGCTGTGAGTTTCTGTGTGAGCACACACACAGACAGACTCACAGCCAGGCTGCAGGTGTGTGTGTGTGTTCGGGCTGGGTTTCGCTGTCTCGCAGACGGCCACTGGGCTCACAGGGAGGGGGGGGCAGGAGCTCCAACAAGCAGTGTAGGACAGAGTGAAAAAACATACTATGCAGAGATGCTGTATGAGAAACCAATGTGAGTTTGGAAAATTGCACAATGTAAATCTATTCTAGTACCTCAACAATGGAATTATGATCAGTAGAAATAGCCATGACATGGGACCTTTAAAACAACTTTTATTTTCAATTTTGTAATCATCTCCCGGGGGGTTGCGACCCCCACTTTGGGAACCCCTGCTATAGTACACATTGGAATGATTTCTTACTTACTTATTTTTTATAACTAGTCTATATTAAATAGTGTGCTCTCTCTGTCTTGCTCGCTCACAAAGGCTGTGTGCTCCTCCGTGGCGATAACGGCTTGCGTTTATTTTGTTAAAGTTTCAGCTATTCTGTCATTAGATTATTTAATACGATTTGTTTACTTGTATACATTGTTGTTTCTTTTGATGTGAAATATTATTTAGTTAATTTAAATAAAAAGCAGTGTTAATTTTCTTCACAATTAGTCGCGATAATCGATAAATTGACTTATCTTACGATAAATAAAAATGGACTCGATAACTTTTCTGAGCTCGATAAATTGCCGTTTACATGCGTGTTTGTTTACATAAGGATGTGACCAGCATTTTAGCTAGGAGCGCTGTGGCTGCCAGACAAGCTGTGGCTGCCATCCATGCGCGCCGTGAGGGGCGGGGCTGACACACAGCCAGGTCAGGACACTGTGTGCACGTACAGCAGCGTAGCAGCCAAATTAATAATATAGCGACAAGCGGGAGACAACGTGTGACTTACTCGCGGGGAATTTAATGTGAAATGGAATTGGCTACAAAACCTAAACATCTCGATTCTCCGGTGTGGCAGTATTTTGGATTCAAGCTAAATCAACGAGGCCAACCTACGGACTTGAATGAGCCGGGCGGTGTGTCGCATTTATTTAAAAAAAGGTAGCGACAAAAGCAGGCAATACCACGCATTTTAAACTACACCTAAAACACAAACAATGCAAACATGTTGGTGTTCCTTGCTCGAAAACTTCGAAAAACAGATTTGGATATGAACTGTTGAGGCATCTGGGTCTTTGTATGGACAGTGGACTGTACACATGACTGTTGTTTTAAGGAGATGTTTTTTGATTGTGAGACAATGTGTGCTCATATTGATTTATTTATATATATATTTATATAAATATATTTATCTATCTATATAGAGATGGATAGATAGATGGATTGAGAGCTCTGTTTTACAGCCTGAGTCTATTTAATTTATTGTTTTGGTTGTGTGTGATTTAATTAATTTATTATAATTTAATTAATTTGTTTTATTTATTATATATCATTTATATATTTTAATATTATTTCACATTTCATTTGCAATGTTGAATGTTCAATAAAAAGTTCTGTTTGAAAGGATGTACTAGAATTATGATGATATATTATCATTATGTCAGTGGTCTAAAATGGTCTTACAATGGTGCCGACAATATTATCGTTTATCGCAATAATTTCCAGGAACATTTTTCGTCCAACAAAATTATTTATCGTGACAGGCCTATTCACAATTTATTTCGTTAGTTTACATAATTTTTTTGTCCAAAAGAACCGATAAGAGTACCGTTAAAAGACCGGATCGATAAGCGGTATCGATAAAAGTAGTAGGACCGTATCTTATTAGTTATGGTCGCTTATTCCTCTTGCTTTTAAAATGGCAAGGGACATTGGTACGACATTCAACAAAGTATGTTTGCTAGGAATCAGTGATGAGCCGTCAGGGCCAGCAAGGCCTTCTCTGCTGGACTAAACCCTATCAGAATCCCTGACTAACCTTTTAATATAGATTTCTAATAGTCCATTTTCTTCATTGTATAACTTTCAGCTGTATTGCGCTGCATCCAGTAATGGTTGATAATGTTGGAGCTTTTTTTATCCAATCATATTTAAGTCAGAATGGGTTGCTGGGTCAAAGAAATCTGCCCTGAGGACTTCAGAATCAACCGCGGAATCAAAAATGGGATCACACCAGTAGCTAAAATTGGCAATGAAACTGTTACATTGACCAATCAGATTTCGAGTTGGCGACACCAGGGCCATCAAACGATGACGTCGGCATTTTTACGTCCTTTGAGAGGATTGCAGGGCTCGACATTAACGACTGCCCGATGGCCCGGGGCCATCTAGTATTTAGCTCTGGCAATGAAGCCTCACCTGCTGGTTGCCCGATCGGGCAATCTATTATGCTAGTATCATGCAGCTCGCGGATCCAGTAATGAGTGACCCGACAGTATAACTAAACATATCTATAACTAGTTTAGGTAGTTTGAGAGGTTATTAAAATAGCTACGTGTGATATTCTAACCTGAAGTGTGTGTTTTGTCCGCTCACCGCTGCATGTGATCATGCAGAGCTGCGTGTCGACTCGTCAGCAGCAGCTGATCTCTCTCTCCCGTCAGATTAGAACTACCTGCTTATTAAAAGACACCTAAACAATAAGTGTCGCTATGCAACTGGGTGAGGCCACAAAATATAGCACGGCATTATGCATTTGTTTACATGCCCACCGGAACCCCGAGGCATTACCAACAGATCAGCGCACAATCAACCCATACAGCAGTGACCACCAACTGGCGGCCCGCGGGCCACATCCGGCCCGCCAGACATTCTCATCCGGCGTTCGCCCCCCCACCCATTTTCTTTTTTACAACGTCTCGTGAGTAAGGTGCAGTACCGGAGTCCAACAGAGAGGCAGGAGCTGCGGCGGGACAGTAGCCTAGAAGCAGGGTTTGGTTTTAACGGAATACATGTAACCGCGTTATGTAAATCAGAATATAAAAATCAAGTAGGCTAACTGTATTCAGCTGGCGTTACATTTGAAAAACTAGTAATCTGATTACAGTTACTTTCGTAAACCTGAAGTGAATACATGTTGGAATACTTATTGAAATTTTTGGTGGAAAAGTGTCCTCACAAAATGTAAAATTCATTACCGGCAGAACTGTGTGCACACTGCACAGCGCTGCAGCATGTCTGAGCAAGAGAGAGATGCAGCGTGTCTATGAGGCCCCGCCCCCGCACGCAGATGAGAGAGAGAGAGATCTCTTTTAAAATATATTGAAAGTTAGAAACGGAGATGGTTGGATAAAATGTGCAAGATAACGTTTGCATTTATTTATTGTCGAAATGATGACATTTCATAACGGGATCAAATCAAAGTGAATGGCCTGCTGCTGCTGAATGCATGGGGCAAGTGACTGGAAAAAGTTTGAAAAGTTATTACATCGTTTGAGATAATAAATAATAATGATAATTCATTCTATTTAGGGGCGCCTTTCAAAGCACCCAAGGACACCTTACAATTCATAACATATTCCAAGGAAAGGTTTTAAGACAGTACAAAGAATGCAGTCCGGGTGATGTTTTTTTATGTGGGCTGCAGATGAGAGGGAGCTGACCATGAAACCAAGATGCTGTGTTTGAGTTCTTGATAAGCCATTAAACAGTAAAATAAGTGTCTCCTGTTCACCAAAACATACCCATCTGTTATGGAAAAATAAAGTATTCCAAAAGTATTCTAAACTGTATTCTGATTACTTTCAGAGCATGTATTCAGTAACTGATTACATTTACAAAGTAACCCTCCCCACCCTGCCTAGAAGTGATCCTTTTTTAGCGTGAAGAGCCTGCTAAGCTTTATGCGGTCCGCAGTACCTGAGCGTGCTCCACTAGCACCCCCCCGGTCAACCACTTCCAAATTCTGGGCTATATAAAAATCGCTGGCCCGCGGTAGTGTCTATTGGATACATTTTGGCCCTTGGACAAATGTAGTTGGTGATCCCTGCCATACAGGTTACCCATCTATTTCTCCACATTAAGTGTGAGACATTAGAATTGACTATTCTTGTCTGTCACATACTCTTCTTGTCTGTCACATAAGTGGCGCAACTGAAGCGGTATTGCGCTAAAGGGAAATGATTTTTTACCGGACATTTTGACCGAAGAAATTTAGATTTGCCGGCTAACGGGAACTCTGACGTCGCCATTTTGTGTGTTTCGCGGATGCGCTCGGCTCCTCTCGACTGCTGCTCGGGTCTGCTCGATCAGCTTCCGGATGAGGAGGCATTCGTTCGACCAACTTACAGTAGATAACATTACAAACATTTTTAACAGGGGCCATAATAGTGGAAATAATGTTTGTTTTGGCTGAATGTAATGTTTTCTACTTTTTTACATCTGGGAAGGTATTTGCCTTCATCAGATGGAAAGTGTCTTGACCAACAACGTAAGTATTTCTTATAGCTATGCAGGGCATGCAAGCGAGCAAACAAAAACAAGAACAAACAAACAAGTGAAATGAAGAATAAAATTGAAATTGTACAATGTAATATTGTGGTGGTTCATCTTATAATTCAGTCTAGAGAATGCACCAGACAGCATCTAAGACCTGCAAAATCTAAATTTTCTAGGGGGAGGAGGCCCCCCAAACCCTTCGTGCGTCATTTAGTCCGCGCGCATTTTTTTGGCTCAGGGACATCTGTAAATAAGCTTAGATGGCCCACAGGGCCATCTCCCAAAATCCTTAATGTCATGCACTGAGGATTGTCAGGACTAGCAAATACTAGCGTGTGTAGCGATAGTTACCGGTAGCGACCTGCTGGCACACAGCATCTGTAACGTCCTTAGCAACCTGCACAAGGTAACATATTTGTGTTTAGATGTTAAAGCTGTTTTTTCAGACAACAATGGCTGACAGCGGAGGATAAATGGATTTGGTGAAGCTAGCAAGCCTGTCGCAGCCGGGGGAAGGGTTTGTCCACCACTTCCAACTCACTAACTACAGTGGTACCTCACAGCCTCCGAGGAGCACTGCATTAATGGGAATGCCTGATATTCTCAACTGATCCACTTGGCACTTGGTGTTTGGAGCCATATAAGTTTGCAAACTTGAGTTGTCTAACCATGGCAGCGGCGAGACTTACAATAAGAATTAAATTACCACAGACCAATTCATCTCTTGAGGGAAGGGAGGATGGGTTTTGAGTACAAATAATCAAACGTATTGGTGAGTATAGGCTTGAATTACCTTTTTTGTTGTTGTTGAAATGTTCTTGTCATTTTAAGAAGTAAATATTGATGCTTCTGCTAGAGATGATGTATGTGGCGCAGCAGTAGCTGCAGTGAAAGGAGACTTGGTGAATTGTGTTATCTGGGTTTCCCGCTTTAGTAACTGCATTCATTCTCGCTACATTAGATACCTATCTGTGATGCAACGCCCTTTTATTCTGCGTTTCTGTATAATATTAATGCTTTCTATAGCCGTGGCGTCATAATGATGGTATCAAGAGGTGTATTTATTCAGGTAGGAAACTACTGAAGGCATAGGGGTGAAATGCACAGCTACTGCTAAGAAACATTTAAATACATTCAGGAATTTACTGAGGAATAACTTAAAGAGTAGTGACATTGATTGGTATGCAATCTCTGAAAATATTTGTTTTAGTCTTGTGGTATTGATCATGCTGTATTTAGCTGAAACAGTAAGTACAGTGCCAATGTAGCCAATAGAAATGCTGTAAAAATAAGAATGTGAAACAATCCTATTATTAATATGGCCTTTGAATTTAAATCACAGAAAGGATAACTGTAAACGTTGATCACAAAGGACACATGCATGCACACACACAGTATTGTTATGGTTTTACTCACACTCTGATGATTTTGTACAGCCTCTGTCTGTTCTGGCTGGGTGTGCTGCTGCGACTGGCCAACCCAAACAGCTTGTCTGCAAGGGCCGTGTAGGCAAACTGCAAAATACACAGAGAGCTCGTCAGAAAACAAACGAGGTCATCTCTATTACAAATGTCCACAGTCTGGGCCAAACTGATGAGTTCAACTAAACATATTGGCTATAAATGTTTCCTCACACAGAAACAAACTTTTCTGAGATGAGTTGACAGATTCATTTAAAACATTACTGATTTTCAGCTGCTATAGTTTCCTTTAGTTTAACAAGTTAGAATATTAAGCTTAAAATAAGGAGAGAATAATATAGAACAGTATAGTTTAAAACAAGTGGCATGCATTGGATTGAAATGTTTAACCATAGCAGATTTCATCTCAAAAGGAAAACACCATTAAAAGAGAGAAAGCAGGGTATATGCAGGAATCCTGAGGTCAAATTGAATACCTTTTAAGACCTTTTTTAAGACCCTTTCCATACATTTTAAGACCTCATCGCAACTTTGAGTTCTAACCGGTTACATTGGCAACACACTTTACCTCACATTTACTATATTGATTGTAAGATAGCACAACTAAACAGAGTGCAGACAGACTACTGAAGCCTCCTCTCCACATGAACTTCAACCTCTCTGTGAAGGTCAGGTTTAATGCAGTATGCTGCTTTTTTGCTTCTGTAGACTCTGTGCTCTTTCATTCCAGTAAAACTCCTCAGAAACCATTAGAACCAGTATTTGACCAATAAACAAAACAATTGACAAAACTTTGAACTATGAAATATGTTAAACTTTGGTGAGCTTCAGCGGGGTAATGCCATATAGGAGCTCCCTCTCAAATACCCAGGGGTTAAATTGGGCTGGGGCTGTCCGGGGCTAAGCCCTGGCACATAGCACGATGCTCTGACGTCATCACCCTCACACATTTTTTATATGTTTACAAAAAACGATATATATGTTAATACTTTTCTCGTTCTTAATATAGACTATATTTAGGGTCTATGTGTGTTGACTTTACTTTAAAATAGCAGATCTCTATGACCGGATATAGTTTGGCTTAGACCCCGGCCCCACGAGGACGCATACGGTAAAACGCAAACGCAAAAAAGTCTTCCGTTCACACGCATTCGATTCATTAACGTGTCCGTTCACACTAGACCGCTGGAAATGCTGGAAACGATGTAGTACATATATCAGGCCTGTAAGTGGCGCTGCTGCCGCCACAAAATACACCAAAAGCAGCGAAGAAGACCCCGGAGCATGGTTGCCATGGCTGCCCTTCTGTTTATTCTCCGCAGTGGACGGCGTGTTCTCCTGCTGTATCTCTCAGGTAGTCCACCAGCAGATGAAAAACACCCACCTCTCCGCCTCTTCCAAGGAACGAGGTGACCGTGCGGCGGAGTTTCCGTTAAAAAATATATTCCGCCGGTCAACATGTCCGTTAAAGTTTAAATCTTCCGTACAAAATTAGAAAAGTGCCGATCAGAGGTCTTCCTTGTTATTTATTGAGCTTTAAAACAAATTGATAACGACTCTGTTCTCTGTATAATAATATTTAATAAACGGTGCCTGCCTCTCTTTTCCTCCCCCTCTTCTGACAGCCCAGCAGCAGCAGGAGACGTGGGGAGAGGGAGGCGGGCTATTTCATCGTTATCAGAAAATGATCATATAGGGCTTGCACACGGAGCCGTTGGACCCCCAGAGCGTTGCGTATGCCGGTCTACCCACCTTGGGACCCCCCCCCACAGAGCGGAGCAAGGCAACGAAACTTAAAATAAGAAGCAGCATTTTACGGCGTGCTATGGGGGACGCCTTGAGGGGGTTTCCCGACATGTCGTTTCAGTAAATTAAAGGGTGTTTCATGTTGTCGTTGCTGTGAACCTTCTTAATACCTTGGAAAATGCCTTTTAATACTTTTTAAAAGCCTTAATTTTCGCTAAATTGATTTATCAACTTTTAATACTTTTTAAGACCCCGCGGACACCCTGGAAAGCCTTCACCTGTAGCACCGGGCCGACCACTTCATCACATGGCTCTTCTGTTTCAGACTCCTCCTCCAGGTGAAGAAGCTCGTCATCATCATCATCATCATCATCATCATCATTTGATTTATTGCCTGAAAAAAAAGAAAAACTAAAATACTCAAGTATCCATTACTTTACTTCTTGTTAGTCCTGCATTCTATTTTAGGCTTAGCAGCTGCCGAGTTGACCAGTTACATTTCAACTTTCAATATCTCAAAATGGTATTCAAGTATTATTTCAGAACACAGATAAGTTGTCCAGTAGCATAAATAGGTAATCCTTTGTATGCTATACACAAACATGAACTAGTCTTTTGAGAACAATGTGTTACTTAGAGAACACAAATCGGAAAATGACAGAAGATCTGGGCAGAATAATGAATCACTCGCAGTTTTCAACTGGCAGTTATAACTGAATGTAATGTTTTCTACTTTTTTACATCTGGGAAGGTATTTGCCTTCATCAGAGGGAAAGTGTCTTGACCAACAACTTAAGTATTTCTTATAGCTAAGCAGGGCATGCAAGCGAGCAAACAAGAACAAGAACAAACAAACAAGTGAAATTAAGAATAAAATTGAAATCGAACAATATAATATTGTGGTGGTTCATCTTATAATTCAGTCTAGAGAATGCACCAGACAGCATCCAAGACCTGCAAAAATCTACATTTTCTAGGGGGAGGAGGCCCCCCAAACCCTTCGTGCGTCATTTAGCCCGTGTGCATTTTTCAGGGCAATCTCTATTGGGCTCAGGGCCATCTGTAAATTAGCTTAGTCTTAGCCTAGTATCGGAAATAGGAAATATAATTAACCCGTCAGGAGTTGATCCAGTGAGCCATACCGTTGATCTGCTTCCTCCCTATCTCACAGACAGCTTTGCTCTTCCTCTCTTTCGGCTGCTCGTCACCGTCGTCTTCTTCTGAAGCCTGTCCTGAGTCTGAGTCTGAGGCCTCCGCTGCCTTCACCTCCTTCATCAAATCGTCGATAGCAAAGGGGGCCTGGTCGATGATAGTGCAGAGGATGCTGTTGCAGATGGCCCCGAACAGAGCCCGGCTTTAGAGACAGACACAAGCAAAGATGAGCGGAGGGAAGGGAGTTGGCACTAAACACAACAGCACCAAGTTGACTTTAAATACAGTTGTAGTGCCCTGGGGCCTCATTTATAACACCGTGCGTAGGATTCACGTGGGAAGGTTGCTTACGTAGTAGAAATAAAAATAAAAAATAGGTACAGACATTTTCCGATTCACAAAACATTGCGTACCGGCGAGGAAAGTGCGTACGGCACTTCCTACGCCGGTTTCTCTTTATAAATCACAACCGACTCGAAATGCGGTGCAGCTTTTGTGGGCTTCACGTAACGCCCATATTTGCCTATAAATAGTCAAAGAAACGCCCATTCATTCATTCATTTTGACTGACTGCATGAAGAAGATCGCAGGAAATGACGACAGAACAGCTAAAAAAGACATCTCACACCGTGTCAGATTTTGGTTATTTTGGGGAGGTCGAGATAAATCATATAGTTTGGTGGATGCAGTTTGAACCAGAGTAGCAGCATGGAGGTCGGATCGTCATCAAAATAAATAAATAAGTGGTCCGAAAAAAGTTAATGACAAAAAAAATACACATAGCCTAACCTTCCTCAGGCAGTGTGTTTTTACCGGGGACAGGAGACACTCCCTTGATGAGAAACTGTAAGAAATGATCGGGGAATCCCTCCAGAGTGGAGTCATGACGACTGGATCTGAATAATTTGTTTGCATTTGGTAGTTTGTGTTCCAGCTTTCAATCAGCAACTATATATCCATAATCCACCAGTTAAAGTAAATGCAACTAATGTGTTGTGTTATATTAGCTGTACAATTTACCACATATGGTGTTCTTAGTTTCCATACCTCCTGTGTTTTACGAGCGACTTGTCAAGTCTTAGCAAACGGCATAAAACACTATTAAACGTGATAGTATATAAAACCATGCTCGTATCTACAACCTATAGAAATGGAAAAACGGCGTCAGTTTAGACGTAATTCTGTCCTCCTGCTTACCGCATCATTTATGAGAAAACATTTCATAACATTAACACAACATATTCGAGGTGGTTTTAAATAACATATCCGTATTTATTTATTTCTCCAGGTTATGTTTTTGTGTGCACTGAGGAGTCGCAAACAAGCGTTTGTTAAATCATTTTAAGATTGGCTTTAATCAATGTTTGAAAATGAATTCTTCATGTATGATAAATGAGGTAACATTTTATTTATGGTATTATTTCCACATATTTCTCTCCATTCTTCCTTCTGCCAACGGTGTCGCAGTTTCTCGTCTCTCCAGTTTTTGTGCTTGGTGCGTACGCATGGGTTAGAGTTTGCGTGGAGGACCGCACTTTTTCCCGTCAAGTTAGTATTTTATAAATCGAAAACATTGCGGAGAAACTGGCGTATGCCATTTTTTTTGCGTATATCCCTTTATAAATTAGGCCCCTGGTCTTAATGACAGTAGCCTTTCTTATTCTGAAATCCTCTGATCACATGTTTCTATAGTAAGACAGGATCACAACTCATGCTGATGTGAACTCACTCTTTGGTTTTGGCCGATGTTTTGCAGAATGGCTCAATGAAAATCAAGTTCTGGTCTGCAGTGAGCTGTGAAAAGAAAAAAACCATGTGAGGACCATTATATACACCATACATCCATTAGTTCCTCAGAACAAAGTGCTGCAACTGGTTTAAGATCTACTTGTTGGAAAACAAAACAATAAAGAATTCAACAGTCTGGAAAAAATGAAAGAGGATGCCTTGGTCAATAACCACATCCCATTTCTCAACAATAGCAAAAATAAATAAAAATACCCAAAACAGCGGTTCAGTTCATAATCAGAACACGAAAAAGCTGAAAAACAAACTTAAGTACCAGACATTTTGCTACTTTAAGATAAGCATGGGGTTATCGGAGAGGGTAATTGAAGAAACCAACAATGGCAACAGTGGCCAACCAGCTTCAAATGAACTCTGTTCCATTTTAGCCCCATCCCAGTTATTCATCTCAAGCCAGGGACTAGCTGTACCTCTGCTGCGCCCACTGCTGCCAGCTCGCTCAGATACAGGTCCAGGATGTGGAACTGCAGGCCACTGGGGGCCCCGCTGCTGCTCTGCAGGAGCTGTGCTGTCAGCAACTCTAGAAACCTGCCGACCGCACTGAGGACACACACACACACACCGTTATTCACCTAAGAGGACACCATTTGACACAGCACAGTGACATGAGCAAGACTGTCTGTAGAGATCTTTTAACTGCAGCTGTCATCTTAAACACTTCAACGCTCACTATTAATCTGGACATCTTAAAAAAAAATGTATGCAAAATAATCCCATTACCAATTTTTACCCTAACTTCCTCCCCCATACAGAGTGGATGTTCACAGGGGATTGCATGGCATTGAAAGGGTAAATAAGCCCATTAAACCGAGGGGAATCACAGCAGCTCTCTGTGACAGCGGCTTTGATCAAGCTTTAGCTAAACGTCCGAAAATTGTCAGACTTAATCCCCATAATTCAGAAATCATCAAAAACGTGATTTCTCTCACCAGTTTGTCATGTATTTCTTTATTAAAACACCCCATGGTTATTTGTTTTATCCCTCCAAAATATATTTACTATTATTGTAAACCTAATTATCATGATTATTCACAATATATTCACAGTTTAATTGTTAGTTTTAACATATTACCTGCTCTGCCAGTTTTTCCTCTTCAGCATCTCAAAGGTTTGTCTGAACATGAAGCGAACCAGCTGTTAACAAGAGGAAAACAATCATTAATATTAGGAAGAAATTAACACATCCACAATCTTTAGAACACATGTCAGATATCAGTGTTGATGCAACCTTTGTTAATGAGCAATAACATCTAGTGGAGGAATTACGTTATATGAATACATCATGTCAGTTTGGAGATTATAATGTGAGAAAATGAAAACAGGTCACACATGCAGCTTTAGGGAAGCTCAGTGGGAAACTGATCTTTGCTGTTGACTTGCTTGTCTTATCAGCTGTTGTTTCCTGCAGCATATGAGCCAGATTGATTTTTGTTTTGTTTTTCTGGGTTTTCCGAGAAGGTGTTTCAGCTGGCTAGGGCTGTCCCGAATACCATTTTTCGGGCTCCGGATATTCGGTAGTAATCAGCAGCGAATATTTGCTGCGGAGAGATTTGTATTTTTTTTTTTTTTTTTTTTTTTTTTAAATTATTTATTTTAAAAAAAAAGTTTCATAACACGCTCTGAATCCGAGACACCTGACAACACGCTGTTAAGCAGGAGCGCAGAAAGAGCATACTATTACGATTTATATTTATTTATTTATTGTCTCAGTACTCGCAAACATTAAAACTAAATGTGTCCTCTGTAGGGTCTGCTGTATTGTTGAGGATGTTGATGGCTGGGATGCGTTGCACAAGTTATTATTAGACTGAGCTACTCAACTTTATGCCATTGCCTTAGCCCCAGATGTTCCCACATTACTCCTATTATTTTCACTATTCGGATAAAATTAAAAAAACTAATATAAAAAAACAATTCGGTAGCTTGCTTGCAACTATTTTCCAAGCAAAGTAAGTGAACGTTTTTATCATGTGTAACGTTACTGTTTAAACGGTGGATAAAGCAGCTTCATCATGGCAACTTGACAACAGCTAAGCTAAGCTAGGCTACTACTTACAGCATCCAGGTGACTTTTCTGAGTTGTTTTGCCACCGTGGTAGACCAGTTTCTTATAGCATATTTGGCACATTCTTCTTACCGTCATCCAATTTAAAATGGTCCCACACAGCTGAAGTCTTCGGCATTTTGTGGGTGAAACGAGGTGAAGCGAGGTGAAGCGTGCGGTTTGCGTTAGTGACAGTGAGTGACGCGATGTCAGGAGCAGAGGCTGAGATTGTATATATTTCCGCATTTTAACAGTGCAATTCAAAAGTATAAATATAGTATAAGAATATGTCAATTTGCCTTTATTAATAGCATACATTTAGAAGAAAAAATCATATTTAAAAAAGTATATACCGTAATTTTCGGAATATAAGCCGCAGCAGCTAAATTGAATGATGTGTACATATATAAGCCGCACTGGACTATAAGCCGCAGGTGTTTTAATGTTTAATTACCATATGTAAGGGTTCGTGCACAGAGGGGATGGTCGGGAAAGAGATGGCTGTTTGAGGAAGCTCCCGTTTATTAACATTTCAACAAACAAGTTGCATATTTGCATAACGTATTCAAGTGTTAGCATTTAGTGCAATAGTAGCTACAGAACATGTACTGTGCTGTGTAAACTGTACTGTATCACATAGCGTTTCAGACACACAAACTTTTCAACTTTCAAACTTAAACGGTGCGCTCCCAGCGCATGTACCGGCAGTGATCTACAGCAGTGGTTTTCAACCAGTGGTACGGGGACAAACTGTCTTGCTCTCGTAATGTATTTCTGTCTGTCTTGCTCTCGTTCTGTCTCTCGTACCACTCTCGGTTCCACTTTTACTTTTGCGCGCTGCCTGTCTCACTCTTTTCCGGCCTCCAGCTTTTCCTGCTGGAGCCCGCCGCTTAAAGGTGGGGGGCGCGGACCGGCCATAGAGCCCATAGAGTTAAAGGTGGTGGACTGTAACCTGTAAAATCCATAGATTTAGGAGGTCCCCTGGTGGCCGTTAGCTGTAAAAATCCATAGATTAGCCGCACCGTTATATAAACCGCAGCGTCGAAAAATGGGGGAAAAGGCGCGGCTTATAGTCCGAAAATTACGGTATATATATATATATTTTTTTAAATAAAAAAACGAATATCCGAATAAGGAAATTGAAACCCGAATAGTTGGCCAACGGACGAATATTCGAATATTCGGGTACAACCCTACTGGCTACCAGATGTGATTTCGCCTTATAGTACAGCGGTTAAGCCCTCAAATCAAGGGAAATTGTGCACTTTTTGAAAGAAACATGAAACTTCTACCATAGTTAGTTTATATCATGAGGTTTATTTTTAGATGTGGAGGGAAGTCAGATTTGACCTCTGAGGCCCGGGAGAGGTCAAATCGGGGATGGCCACCAATAATATTCAAAACTGACTCACTTTGGAACCGTACACTGTAGAAAAACACTTAAGGTGTCATTTCCCACAAATGTTAGGGTGCCCATTCTGTTGGTGATACATTTGAGACCAATATAATTCAAGAAAATGCATTTATGTTAAAGTCAAGGTAAAAATATATCAAAATATTTATTTTTTATGTACCCAAGAACATTCTTCAATTGATTTCTTTGTAGTCTCAGTATTATTTAGTTATAAGTTATTATTTCATGGGGTGTGTGGATATTTGTATGCATTCTCAGCACAGATTTATCAGCAGTTGACCCCCCTAGACCATTTCCACAGACTACCTGCAATACCACCGCGGACCACTGGTTGAAAACCCCCTGCTCTAAAGCTTCAGTAGCCTACTTATTCGAGGGGTTGTTGCTAGACAACATGGTGAGAAGTATTCAGAAATGCCACTTCTGACACTTCGGACATTTCTAACAGGTAAAAAGATTGACTATGAACAAACAATATTATTAAAAACAATATTAATATTAATATATGCCTTTGAATGTGAATGTATTGAATTTGACTGTAGCCAGGAAGGAGTTTTCCTTGCTAGCTAGCAAGGAAAACTCCTAGCTAGCTAGCTAGCTCGCTAGCGTGATCAAAATAATTATCCTAGCTTAAGTAGAAGACAGTCTGGAACATTTCTGTTTGAGCTGAGTAGTTTAATGATTGAACAGAGTATTTTCTAGAGATGTCAACTTGGTTATTATGTCAAATTTGGGTAACATTTTACCTGTCATAACAGTAACAAAACACAGTCACGGACATGTCACGAACATGTCATAAACATTATGTCAATGTCATATATATATGACACATATATGTCATATCATTGTCATTAAATGTCATTTGGTTTAACCTAACCCTACAAAAACCGAATGACAAAATGACAACAGTGTTTAATACAATGTTAAATTGTTATCTTTTCAGATTCCCACGTCTTGCTGGAATTTTAACCCTCACCATGTCAAAGCGTCACAGCTTGATGGTCCCTACCCAGCCCTCGTTATCCAAGCAATCCAAGCCACCCCCCAGCACTAACTGGGACATTTGTGTCCTCTGTCAAGTCAAAACAGATGAACCTTTACAGTGTCCTCTCAGAAACAAATATAAACAGTCTGTTGGTAGTGGCTATGTATCCCTCACAGAAGACCTTCTCCGGTTCCATACCCTTCAGCATATGCCAATGGACCTCAACCTGGAGCGATTAGATGATGGAGATGGCATAGAATCCACTTTGAAGAGACACAAGGCAGAGTGGCACAAGAGATGTCGGCTAAAATTCAACAAAAAAGCATATGATGAGCTAAGTCGGGGGAAATTAACTACAGCACAACAACAAAGTACCTCATCTGTACACACGCGATCTGCCCACAGCCATTCACAGTCCACAGAACCTACTTGCTTCTTTTGCAATGAGCCTGCTGCAGGTTCCTCAGGTTTGCATAATGCATCAACCTACAACATTGACAGAAATGTGAGGAAGTGTGCCCTTGAGCTTGAGGACACTGCTCTGTTGGCCAAGCTCGCAGAGGGTGACATGATTGCCATTGAGGCCAGGTACCATCATCGCTGTCTGTCTTCATTGTACAACAAAGCCAGGCAGGCTGCATCTAAACACAATGATGGAGATGATACTTGCCTACATGGCATAGCCTTTGCACAGTTAGTGGCATATCTGGAAGACAAGAACAGTGATGAGAACACTTCCCCTGTCTTGAAATTGACTGACATCGCTCAGTTGTACAAGACCAGGCTGGAACAACTTGGTCTGACTGTAGATAAACAGATTCACACCACCAGACTGAAAGAACGACTGCTTTCTGAGCTTCCACATCTGAGGGCACATTCACAAGGAAGAGACACACTTCTGAGTTTTGAGAATGACATTGGACCAGCTCTCATGATAGCCTGTCAAACTGACAGTGATGCCATGCACTTAATGCGAGCAGCACAAGTAGTGCGCAAAGAAATCTTTGGTTCGTCTTTCTCTTTTGACGGATCATTCCAAGAAAACTGCCAGCAGAGGGCTGTGCCACCATCTCTCTTGGCTCTCGTCAACATGGTACTTGATGGTACAAACATTAAGCATCAGACCACCACAAAACCTGCCCTAACAATCTCCCAATTGATGGTCTTTAACAGTAAGAAGCAGGCACGGAACATGGATTCACCAAGCTCAGCACGTACAAGGCACACCCGAGAAACTCCACTCCCTCTATATCTGTCCCTCAAGATCCATGCAGTTACACGAAGTAGGGGGTTAGTTGACACACTGTTCAACCTGGGATTGTGTGTTTCCTATGACAGGCTGCTGCAAGTCACATCAAACATTGCCAATGGTGTCTGCCAGCAATTTAGGATGGAAGATGTTGTGTGCCCACCAAAGTTGCGTAATGGACTGTTCACAACAGGAGCTGTGGACAATATAGACCATAACCCAAGTTCTGCAACAGCCAAAGATTCCTTCCAAGGCACTGGAATCTCACTAATGCAGCATCCATCACACACACAAAGCGGAACTGATCGTGGTGTACTAGTGATTAGTCAAGATGGCTCTTCCACCAAGTCAGTGAAACCTCTGCCAACATCATACACAGTCGTGCCACCAGCTTCCCTCCACAAAAAGGAATTTAGTGTGCCACCTGTACAAGGTCCTGTGAGACCCTCCACCCTCCTAGTTTCTACAGCCGCCACAGAGGATGAATATGCATGGCTCAGAAAAGTCAAGACAGCTGTTGAAACGTCAGCCATTGATGGCATGATATCGTGGTCTGCCTACCATGCCTGTGTTCACCATGCCGTCATCCCTCCTGCAGCAATCAATGCATTATTACCTCTCTTTCTTGACAATGCACATTCAGTAGCAATGATTCGGCACTCTATGGAAATCGTAAAAAGAGCAATTCAACATGTGAACCCTGGTCAGATTCCTGTCATTGCTGCTGACCAACCACTGTATGCTCTCGCAAAACAAGTACAGTGGACCTGGCCAGACACTTATGGAGAAGATCACTTTGTGATCATGTTTGGTGGTCTACACATCGAAATGGCTATGTTGAAGTTGCTGGGAGACTGGCTAGAAGACAGTGGCTGGACCAATGCTCTGGTCCAGGCTGATATTGCAAGTTCTGGAACAGCAAATTCCTTCATACATGCCAAACATGTCACCAAGACCCGCCATGCACACAAGGTCACAGCTGCAAGCCTCTATACACTACTGCAACGAGCATACAATGAAAATTGCATATCTGATGATACAGATGCCATGCCACCTGACAGTCTATCTTTTGAGGAGTGGTGCATACAACAAGCAAAGGCTAGTGTTCACTTTGACTACTGGCATAAGACCCTGTCATTGCAGCTTCTCGTTTTGCGGTACATGAGGTCCATTCGTGAAGGCAACTTCCAGCTGTACGTGGAATCCCTAACACAGATCATGCCCTGGATGTTCGCCCTGGATCACACACACTACAGCAGATGGCTTCCCGTACACATCCGTGATATGATGACTCTTGCGGACAGACACCCAGATGTCCTGGCAGAATTCAAGTCTGGACATTTCGTGGTGCACAAAACCAGCAACCAGTTCTCTGCCATGGCACTTGACCAGTGCCATGAACAGAACAATGCCATGGTCAAAGGTTCTGGTGGGGCTATCGGACTGACTGGCAATCCAGAAGCACTCAGACGCTGGATGGTAGCAGGACCAGAAATCGCCAGGATCACTAAAGAGTTTGAAGAACAGGCAACACACCAACAGCATGGACCCAGTGACTCTAGACACCATGACCAGCAGCCTGGAGTGCAAGCCACATTCCTGAAGGAGGTTAAGGCACTTGTCACGGTGCTGGAAGAGATGGGGAATCCATTTCTAGAACACAGCCAAGATCTTTTAGTCATTGACACAAGAGACATCGTTGATACCCAAGTTGCTGATACTGTAAGAAGGATTTATACCATTGGTGAGGAGCAGTACACCGAGTTTGTGACCCAAAGGCTGGAAAGGTGTACAACCCCTATCACACACCCTCTTCCAAAAAAAAAGTTGCCACTATTCAGCAGACCACCTGTGAAGGTCAAATCAAAAGAGAAAGCACAACTCGCTGCACTGAAGAGTGACTGTGGTCTTTTTTCAAGGCTGTACATCTCATGTCAAACACGAGATGGAGACATCAACCACTTCTTTTCCCACGAAAACCAGGCAGCCCCTCCAGCTCTGTCAAGTGGAGGAAAACTTTGGTTCGGGGTTAAAGCAGATCTGCTTCGCTGCCTGGAGTCAAATCTGCTTGAAATCAAGAGTGTTCCTAAGACTGATGCAGTAATTCTAGATGGTGCAGCTGTGGTTCAAATGCTGAATCCAAAGTTATCAAGAACATTTCAAGAGTATAGAGAAACAGTGTTCATACCATACATCTCTGCTCAACTAGAGGTAAGCATCCGTGTTGACCTTGTCTGGGATGTATACCTATCTGCCAGCCTGAAAGCTTCAACAAGACAGAAGAGGGGAAATGGCAAGAGGAAAAGGGTGGCTCCCCTTACTGTGATGCCCAAGAACTGGAAAGACTTCCTTCGATGTGATGAAAACAAAACAGAGTTATTTTCCTTCCTGGCCCGAGAAGCCGTAAGTCTGCCAGTAGCACAGGGCAAGGAACTGTATGCAACAGATGGAACTGGAGTCCTCTGCTCTCCTGCCGATTCATGTGTGACCTGCCTTGCCCCATGTTCACAAGAAGAGGCAGACACCCGGCTACTTCTGCATGTGGCAGACGCTGTGCATAAAGGTTGTAAGAAGGTGACCATACGTACCGTTGATACAGATGTGGTGGTAGTGGCTTGTTTTAGCAAAATAGCTCCCGATGAACTGTGGGTTTCCTTTGGTGTTGGGTCGAGTTTCCGGTTTATCGCTATTCATGAAATGGTTGCCACAATGACTCCTATCCAATGCCTGACTCTCCCTGTCTTTCACGCTTTCACTGGATGTGACACCGTGTCTGCATTTGCTGGCCGTGGAAAGAAGATTGCCTGGGAGAGATGGAAGTCTTTCCCAGAGGTCAGTGATGCTTTCCAGGAACTCCTGTGCATGCCAAGTGAGGTCAGTGAAGATTCCATGTTACTGCTGGAAAGATTCGTGGTGCTCATGTATGACCGAACGAGTGAGTGCATGGAAGTGAATGATGCCAGGAAACAGCTTTTCTCCCAGAAGTCCAGGAGTTTAGAAAACATCCCTCCAACCCAGGCTGCCCTCAAACAGCACATCAAGCGTACTTGCTTTCAGGCTAACGTTTGGAACCAGTCACTGGTCCTGGACCCAGAGATGCCAGAGCCATCTGATTGGGGCTGGACAAAAGAAACCACTGGGTGGCAGCCACTCTGGACAACTCTCCCTGAAGCAGCAAAGTCTTGCCATGAGCTGATCCGCTGTAACTGTCAGAAAGGGTGCACTGGACGGTGCTCATGTGTCAAAGCTGCACTTAAGTGTACAGATCTCTGCTTTTGTTCTGGGGACTGTTAAGATTTTTGATCACTACCAATATGTGATCCTGACATGAAAGGACTGTGGTGTTGTTAACCACTTCTCCGTCCCTTGATGATGATTAAAAAGTTAAATAATAAATCAGTTAAAAAATTACTTATTATTTCAATGACTGTTGTTATTGGCGTTGTTATTATTGTTATTGACCTCATTATTAACCTTATCATTACTGTTATTATTTTGAAAATAAACTACCTTTTTGCATCGTTCACCACCCTATGTTTGCATTATTTGACCTCCACATTGATCTAAATGCATTTTCTTGAATTCTATTGGTCTCAAATGTATCACCAACAGAATGGGCACCCTAAAATGTGTGGGAAATGACACCTTAAGTGTTTTTCTACAGTGTTTGGTTCCAAAGTGAGGCATTTTTGAGTATTATTGGTGGCCATCTTGGATTTGACCTCTCCCGGGCCTCAGAGGTCAAATCTGACTTCCTTCCACATCTGAAAATAAACCTCATGGTATAAACTAACTATGGTAGAAGTTTCATGTTTCTTTCAAAAAGTGCACAATTTCATGGTTATCCGCTCTACTATTAGTAGGACTTGACGTTGACACAAGCCTTATATGAGGAATAACTGACATGCCCATGTTTTTATCAACAGCCCAGCACACCCAACATCTCAACAGCTCTCATCACTGACTCAAATCTACGATTGAGGGACTGCCGACCCGCAGCTCTCAGCTGGCACAGGAGAAAGGGGCATGAACCCCCCCTACCACACGTGAAAGTCATCGAGTATCTCCTAACACCAACCTGGAAGAACTTGTCCATCCGCAGCCTGTCGATACCTGTCCACTCCCTCTTCAACGTCTGCAGAAAGCTCTCCAGGTACAACAGCTCTGCAGGGTACAGCATCATCATCATCATCATCATCATGCATCATATTACATCACATGGTATTATGAAACCTGACATGGAAACTTACGTCCATCGATGTGATGGAAGCTGTGGATCAGGGCGGAGATCTGGTTTGACAGCTCCTCCTTAAAGAGAAAAGTGTGACTGCATGAACAGAAACATCGACACAGGGAGGACGGGTGACAACTGGATCATAATCACATTTGAGGATGTATGACGGCCCGTCCACACAGCGACGTGCGTTGACGCTTCACCATTCACTTTGAATGGGGTGACGTCACTTTTCGCCGAACTGCATTCGCTGCAAAAGTTGAGCAATGTTCAACTTTTGACGCCTCGGCAGAAGCGTCAGCCAATCGAATCATATGCCAGGACAAGCTCTAGCCAATCAAACCGCTGCTTGTGTGTCAGGGGCGGGAGATTCATGTGATTGGTTGTTGGTCGAGTTTCAGACACGCCCGCCGGCAAGCGTCAACGCACGCCGCAGTGTGGACGGGCCGTGACATGAACACGTTCAAATATTTCTGTATTGGACTTTGAGTCACTCCATGAAGACACTGTACTGGAATGTTGTGACTGATATCAACACAATATTTTATCCAGGAACTAGCAATGGATACCGAAATAAAAGTGAATACACATTGGGTATAAAGATGTGGGACACTCTAGTGAAAGGCATGTCCACAGTCCGGCTAGATTTAATACGGCGCGCGGCTTCTATCTCATAATTTATTATTTATGGCCCGCTAGCTCTCTCAAACAGCATAAATCTTTAAAATGTAATTCATCCTTTTACCACATGGGGGCAGCACCACTTTAAAGGGCCGCAATTTAAGCCGATTGGTATTTGCCTTTTCTGTTAAAGACGGTGTATTGCAGTGTTTGTATTTCCTGGTTTCTATTATTTTTGGGTGGAACTCTTGTTGGCTGCAAGAGCTGAAATTGAACCCGCAACCTCCAGTTTGAAAGACTAACACACTAACGCAGCGCCACAGTTGAACCACTTGGTGTTGCTGGCTAGATTCAAGGGTACATGATTAGTGGGGGCTTGAACAGTGTTCGAAATGGGGGGGAGAAACGATATTGATCTCCTTGCCGTTCGCAGAAAAATCCACCGGATTGCACCTTTCACCAGAATGGAGAAACATCTTTGGTATATGCAAGTTGCTACATTCAGCAGACCATCGATGTGTTGACAGCTATGAAAATCAGTGGCGGAAAGTCCGCACAAAAAGTGGAAGAAGGTATTGCTACTGGCATGTTCAAGGATGTTGAGCTCTCAGAGAGCAGGCCCAAGATATAAACCGTCTGCAGTTTTATCAGACTATAATAGACAGTTTGAAGAAGCGACTGCTTGAACCGGACCTGGTCCGCATGCTAAAACCACTGGACAAGCGCTTTTGGCCCGAACAACGGAGCGCCCTGATCCTTTATGGGGAGAATGAAGTACGTGCACTGGCCAAAGTACTGGGGGAACCGGCCCGAGAGGCCATAGAGGAGTTTCGGG
Source organism: Notothenia rossii (assembly GCF_949606895.1). NCBI lineage: Eukaryota > Metazoa > Chordata > Actinopteri > Perciformes > Nototheniidae > Notothenia > Notothenia rossii. The sequence continues at coordinate 55,634,376 of NC_136904.1, read as the reverse complement.
ACTACAAATTAGAGAATAAATCTCCAGGGAAAGCCCTGCAAAAACTGCAAGACCTTTTTGCCTACATCAGCTGAGTGTGATAGGGGGTTTTCTGCCGTCAATTCGACCGACACCGACAAACGCAGCAAGTTGCGGGAGAAGAGCCTCTTCTCACTTCTCTTCGTAGACATCAATGGCCCCCCCCTGGAGCAATTCAACCCTCAGCCATTTGTACGGTCTTGGATCAAAGCTGGCCACAAACCCTCCACATCCTGGGTTCCGGGACCGAAAGCCAAGAAGAAGCAGGTCCCTGTGGTCGCTTTTACAGTAAGGCTAGAGAGTCAATTTTACTGTTTGAGCTTTGTGTTTGTTTGGACTGGCCCCAGTCCTACTGTTGATATATTTTTTGGTTGTGTGATTTATTAGGTTTTTATCAGACTGATTGACTTGCGTAGTCTAATCAATCTATAGGCTCTGCAACACACACACACACACACACACACACACACACACACACACACAGAGTATGGCCTATTCCAGGCTGGTCCTTCCCCTTCTGCTGAAAAAAAAGAGGCTATGACACACATGTCATGCACACATACAAAATAAAAAAAGTTTTGAATTACGTGGAAGTTCCAATTCCTTTTGGATTAGGCCTGTGTAGTGTAGTATTAACATTTCCATTCATTGTTGTTGCTCAATAATAACTCATTCGTTTTGGATAGCTAGTCTCATTATTTTCTTGCATTAATTTCAACTCATTTAAATTCTGAGGCCGCCGTGCCTATGTTATATAGCCTATACAAATCTGAAAAACGTTGCCATTTGTCCCCAACAGCAGCTGATGTTGTTGCTTTGTTTTGTTTGTTGCAATTAAATAAATGTTGGCTAATGGCTATCAATTGATTTTGAAACAGTAGCCTCATGTTGTTATTTATTCTCTCTGAAATGTTATTGTGCTTTGGCAGTAATACCGTCTGTAGTAGTAGCAGAGTGTTTTTATAGCAATTGATCGCATCCGCGCAGTCAACAGAGCGTGCGTGTGACATATTTAGTAGCAGTATGTGCACAAAAAAAAAATAGGGCTCCCCCGAAAGCAAATGGGTAATTGGAACACTGGGCTTGAATGTCTAGTAAAAAAAACTAAAACACATGGAAAAGCAGCACAGCATTTTAACTGCAACCTTTTGAACTAAAACCATGTCACCAAATGTATAAAAGAGGAAAAATGTTAAAGAGTTTATGGAGTTTCCATCAGATCGTATAGAACAGACTGAGTCTGTCAAACTCCAGTCTGTGCTGAGCACCTGATCATAACACCTGTGTCCTGAGATCAAAGGTTACCATGGAGATGTGCAGTGAAAGGAGAGCCTTTCCATTGATCTGAATCACAAAAAAACCTGTTGTAACTATTGTTGAAAAACAGTAGCTGCTATCGGTAAAATGTCTACGCTCTGAGCATGTCAGGGCCCTGAGGAGCGGTTTAGTGTGCTTTTTGTGTATGATAGGGTCAATAACGAGGCTCCTTTGGCAGTTTATATGAAGGTGTGCGTGCAGCTGGTGCTCTGAGGAAAGAGCAGGCTACATTTACAATGGGGCTGAATAGAGTGGTGTAGGAACGGGTCCTAAAACCCGGAAGTGAGTTAGCATTTTATCACCTCCGGTTCCCTCGTCTCAGAGTCAATGGGATTTCTCCATAGGATTTTGGAAAATAGCTAGAAATAAGGTCTGTGGTTGACAAAAATGTAAAAGACGGATAACGTTGTTCTACGACATTAAATACATCAGCAGTGACCCCACTGGTGATTTTTGAAGAGTTTACGTGCATGAAAAACGATGGTTGTTAACAAGTGGCAGAATAGGACTACAGAAGCAGTCGAGGACGTTGTACGTCATTACGCCGAACAGTAAACACTCCTCTAAGTTGGTTTGCCCTGTTCTGCTTGAAAGCAAGTACCTGCCTCCTTCAAACTGTTAAAACAAACGTTTCAACTCGTACAATTTTGAATCTGTACATTAAAATACAAGTTGAAACGATCTTAAGTTGGCGTGACGTTGAAGTCGTGCGACCCAAGCCATTTGCTTCTACGATTAGAAAATTATAAAAGTAGGGTAGACATGTGGAGATTATCCGGCGGAACAAAACGTGCATTTATAAAACAGGTTTGTTTTCCACAGATCTTATTTTTGACAATATTCCAAAATCCTATGGAGAAATCCCATTGCTATTTTGTCGAGGGAATCCATGCGCCGCTTACTTCCGGGACCGCCTACAAAAATACATCATTACATTTAAGGGTTTTGCTTCTAAAAAAAAAAATTTCAAGTCGTGATAAGTTCTCCAACGTTTTTCCTCCGGAATAATGTCCCAGGAGTGTATGAAAGGAGTGGGATTAAAGGCAGGTTTAAAATATATTTTTGTAGGCGAATTTCAAGCTCTCCTCCACTCTGTTTGAGCTCAAAGCACTCTAAGGCCCAAGCCTGTTTTTCAGGTCTCATGCTCGAAAATGACATTCCCAGAACAAATGACAATAACTTCTCTTCCAAAAGGGTTTAATTAATAATCTTTTTTCTCAAAGTAATTATAAACCTGTGAGTTGGATGTAGAAAAGTCAGAATCAATATAGATTTTTTTTATTTTAAAGTAAATTCAGATTGAACATAGTAAAAAAAAAAAAAAGTCAATTATAGAGCCCTTCCAAAAATAAACCATTACTTATAGTGAAAACCACCCTTGAATGATGGGATAATAGACTAAAAGCTTTAGGAATCCAAACTATAACATATAATAAGTACCCTGTATCAAGATTGATGCAAAAACAAGTGACATTTGACCTTTTTAGAGAGGTTTAGCACCAAAAAAAACACCTCTGGGGTAATTTGGGTGGAACTGGGTGTATTTGCCGTTTGATTGTAGATTGTTAATATTGTCTGATAGCTGAGTTTCTTCCTTTTGAGTGGGTATGACATTAATAGGTTTTTAATAGGGCTGTTCCCGAATATCCGAATATTCGTTCGTTGGAGTACTATTCAGGTTTCAATTTAGTTATTCGAAAGTACCAACAATGGTACTAGCGGCGACATAGTAAGACTCCCAATGTACATTGTACATACCTGCAGCAGTGGTTTGTCCTGCATCCACAGACAGTAGAACAAACCCTTCCACAGTTTGAGCAGCTCATCACCTGAGAATCCACCTGCCAAGGACACGAGACTGTGAGAAAACATGTCCCCTGTCTAGGATACAAGTAACTGCATAGAAAACTACTACTAACAATTTATAGCCAACTCGAGCACCTAGTTGGTGTATTATGAGAAACCTGGTGTACTGCTGTTTTACCATATGCTTATAACAAGTTGCAGCAGGTAAAGGGATATGGTTACTGTTCTGGTTATTGTTGCTATGGTACAGTGATGTGGCGGGCAGCTGTTATAACATAAACACCTTTCAGAGAGCATGAGAGATTCGATGTGGCTCATTACTCTGGACAGACTGGCGGTCAGAGCTGTAGTATCTTGGATCTACTTTGCAAAAACTAAAAATGTCATACCATCTACTGTGAGGAAGATGAGACTCTGCATTGTCTCAATGCATTTCCTAATTGATTGTTATAAAGATCAGGAGGAATGGTCGGTCCTGCAAGGCCTTGGATTACCATTTAATATAAATATAATTATGTAATGTAGCCTACTGCTTATTCAAAGAAAAATATGGACGCAAAAGAAAGAGAGTCCTTTCAATTAACCATTTTAATCGCATGTGTGGAAATCTGGAAAACTATATGCACTATGGTCATTAACCAAGCCATCATAAACTGTGACATGATTATAAAACATGTACTTGGAGACCTTAGAAGAAGGAGAAGCCTTGGTAGAAACCAGACTCTGCGTGGCACGTGATGAGTGTTATTGGACTGAATGCAGACCTACTTCAATGTTAAATGCACTTTCCGCCCTGCACTTAAAACAACTGTTCTTTTGCCATCTATGTATTTAGGTAGTGATTTGTGTATTAGGCGTTGTCTTTCTAATTTTTGTAATATGGTTCAAACTAACTTCAATACAAAGGTAACACTAGCTACACACACAGGAGCCTTCACACGTGTGCACGAACTACCGCACACGAGTCGCCGTTAGAACAGTTCCCTTTGTTCAGAAGCAACCCGTCGAGTTGAACCATTCGTGAGTAGTCACCATGTTTACCCGTTTTAAGCAAAGTTAAGGAAAGCTTAGTCGCAGTATGTTTCGGAGCTCTCGCTAGCTTATGTTAGAGCTAGCTGCAACCGCGGACATGCTAGCTTACCTGTGTCGCTGTGAGAGCGGATACTGATGTACTTTCGCAGTTTCTTCAAAGCCTTGGTCCGGATAGGCTTCTCATTTGAGGCTAGTCGTTGTGCGAGCTGGACCTCTGGCTCTTGAAGCGTTGCCATGTTCACACAGATTCTCGAGAGGGCTCTTCTTTTCTCCTCTCCTTTCTAAAAGTTCGCTCTCCTACCCACGTTTCCCTCGTGCGGCGCGGACTGATGACGTCTCCACACCTCGGTGCGTTGGAGTTCTGTACGGGGCCACAGCATGGATGTATGGGCCACAGGGGGGGGTCACTCTCCCCTTGCTGTTCTCTCTTCACATTCATGTTGTGTAACTTGGTACACAGTACAAGCAAGTTCTTTACAATTCACGATCCCTCAGGCCTCCACCCCGAATAAGAAAGCTCTCCTCCATCTGAACATCTAATGGCGCTTTGTTCTGACATCTTGCTGCGAGAAGAGTAAAGAGGAGATAGTCTGTGTGATTTACTTTAAATTGTGGGTAAGGGTAACTCATTGTTCTGTGACCTGTCAATCATCAAACCGGGGGTCATATTTCATTACGTGTTCATTTTTGTCTGAATTTGTACCCATGGATGTTTAAAGAAGAGTTCTACCGCAAAGTTATTCTCCGTGAGGATTTCCGGCAACAGTCTTGATTGTGATTGGCCAGGAGACTCGAAAAAACATCAGCAAAGATATTTTATTGAGAAGATGATCACTATGTGACAGAACTTTTCAAAACCATTTATGGTCTCCGGTACTTCCAGTCCAACGCCGACTGCATGCACAGCGTTGGAAAATCGGGCCTTCAAAATAAAAGTTTGACTTTCCCCCTACAAAAAAAAAAAATTCCTCTTTTTTTTTCCAATTTTTTTTTCTTCACTCACACATCTGCGACCCACTCGAAACGGGTCCGCGACCCACTTTTGGGTCGCGACCCACCAGTTGAGAACCACTGCTCTAGGCCCTCTCTGAGTGCGTAAGATATTCTAAAAAATAATATTTAAAAACATTTAAAAAAAACATTTTATTTAAAAAATATTTTTTTAGTAATATTTTTCACTAGTTTTATCAAAATAACTTGATTTATTTGTATTTAAAATAACATTTCCAAAGAAATAAATCCTTTGAATCTGCCTATTCAGTTTCTGTTGGAATGTGAAGGGTTAAATTAAAGCTGACCTATCATGCAAAATGCACTTTTGTACGTCTTTTATACATGAATATGTGTCCCCGGTGTTCCAGGGAACTCACCAAGTTTCAGAAAACACAACCCTCTCTATTTTCCTCCATACCCAAATCTCTTAAAAAGGGGATGCAACGGATCTGATACAGACTGATCCAGATTTGAACACTTCTATGACGTCACAGAAGTGGCGCTACGGCTATTGGGCCAACTCCACCAATCAGGAGGAGACCGCCACGGACATTGCCTTCGAAAGCGCTGGAGACGCTGTAGTACATATGCCAGGCCTGTAGATGATGCTGTTCTCACAGAATCAGCAAAAGACAGTGTTAAATTGAGCGAAATGAGGAATGGCTAAAAGGCATGATCTGTTTGGTATTTTGAAAAATAAAAAGTATAAATATGCCTTATATAGGTATGGTCCTACACTATATTATTCAAATATAGCATGATAGGTCCACTTTAAAGAAGCTCGTCTGGTCTCTGTGAGGTGAAGATAGGAGCTGATTGGTGGTCCAGCTATGAATTCACAGAGGGCCAGCTAGGGTAACTCAACGAGAGAGTATTGTCAAATGACAGTACAATTGACCAATCATATCTTCCCTCTAAATGGGTGGGCTTTATTGTCGCAGACTTTATGACAAGTTCCGCCCGCTGGGAAGTTTATGCATGTGTCATAACCATAACCATAGATATATTAATAAACACTAGATGACTCACCCGCGCTGCTGGCCAATGGAGACCGACGTTGCCACATGACGGCCATCTTGCCACAGGCAGCTCGCTCATTCATAACATTATGTCTGTTACCTCATTCACACCAACGGTGTTTCAGGGCCGGTTCGGAGCTGGAGCTTGAAAAGCACCGGGTTTTCCTGTTCACACCGCAGCGGAGCAGCCTCTTAGCTCCGGAATCCGGTTTGTTTCAAGCACCAAAAAATTGTCCGGCTAGAGCAAAAGCACCGCATACGTCACGCTTACGTCGAGGCGGGGGCAGGGGCAGATCAACTCCTGAACAACAACAAAAAGCCTGCGCTTTATCCAGTTTGTACACAACGATGGAGAAACTTAACAAGCAGCAGTGGTCCACTGAAGAGACCAGCTACCTAAGAGGTACACAGAGGAAGCTGGAGCACAAACAACCATTGTTGTTGTTGTTGTTGTGTGAGCTGTGAGGGGTTTCCGTGCGCTTTGGCTTTATGAAGCAGACACGCAAACGGTTACGTCATGACGCAAACGATGACGCAATGACGCAGCACCAGTCGGTAACTGGGCAGTGTGAAAAGAGCCGGAGCTAAACCGAAGAACCGGTTCTGAACCTGAAAAGCTCTAGCACGGAGCTTGAACCGGAGTTGCTTTGGTGTAAATGAGGTATATGGTGCACTATTGAAATAACCATAGCTTGCTCAATTTTCAACCAATTTTCAAACTGTTTGGTTTGTTATAAACATCAAATATGTAGTTATGATACGGCATACTTATATATACATACCCATGATATTATAATCATGTTTTTTTTTTTTTTTAAACATGTCTTGGTAGGGTCTCCTGTATCATAGCCATGCTAATAAAGTTTATAATAAACCAAACCGTTTGTAAATCAGTCAAGATTTCAGCGAGTTAAGAGTATTTTTGTGCAGATCACTCACCTTCCGCGTTCACACCAAAAAGAGCCGGAACGAAAATTTGTTCACATTAGCATTATTAGCATTAGCATTAGCCCAGCGCAGAAACGCAGAGAGACTAAGGCCCAATCCCAAACCACTCCCTCGACCCTACCCCTCCGTGACGGAGTGAACTCTGTCTGTAGCCACACTCGCAGCTCAACGAGGCTCCCTCCTGTCAGATGGAGGTAGTAAATACAGCAGCAAGCTTTGGGACGGCCTCCCCTCTCTCCAGCATAAACAGGACATGCCGTAACTGTATGTAACAACGATTTCAAATCAGCATCTCTTAGACAAAAAATGTAAATTAATAACTCAAATAAAACTCCAAACATTTTTAATTGTGTTTTTTGTAAAGCTCTTTTAGTTTTAAACCTGATGTTGATAAGCTTCTTAATTTTTGCAACAGTCTGTAAATATACACAACTTTATAATAAAATGAACACATTTACCTTTTTCTAGACTAAACACAGGTATGATCCTAAGTTAAAAACATATGAGGTTATCATGAGGTTGTTAACATCGCAGTTTATCAGTGGATGTTTGCTGGAACTGTTTGTAAACAGCGTGTTTCCTGACGGGCAAACACAGCGTTGAGATCGGTCAGGTAGAGACCGGTCTCAAGTCAGCACCGCTGCAGACTCGCTGTTTGAGGGCTTGATTGCCCACGGTTTGGGAATGGGCCTAATTTATGGCAACACAAACGAAAAAATGGGAGCGGTGGAGATGAGGAGGTGTCGGCGTTCTGGCGATTTACTCGGAAGGCTTCAGTAGAAGCCAGTCCCCAACTCCGGGGACTTCCGGCCATGAGAACTAAAGAGTTCTCATGAACTAAGTTCTCATGAACCTTTGTGGGAAAAGTACTGTGGTGTGAATGCGCCTATTGACTGTATATATAAATGGACGTAGTGTCCGTGACGTCACCCATAGGATTCTGCATAGTTGCCGAGAAGCCCTTAGTAGGCGGAGTCGGCCACTAACGGCTCGACAGTGACATCAGAGTCTAACTCCCGCCTACTCCAGCCTGATCCAAACAAGGGCCGAGAGGCGGAGCCGAGGCGGGACTTGCTGCCTCCGAGCTGGAAGTAACAGAGCTAGCTCAGGCTAAGAAGCTAAGCTAACATGAAATACATGCATACCAAGTTACTGCGTGGCACTTTGGTTTTGATAAAACAGTGTAGTTCCACTATATAAATGTTACATTCATAATGAAACGAAATAATCTGCAAGAGAATTAGAAGTACCGAAACATAGAAGAACAATTGTGGCAATGTTCAGCTTAATAAGCCTTGTTCAACATCATTCATTTAGCTAGTACTACAACGGGCTGCAGGCGAACCAAGTCCGCGTTTCGCTGCATTCCTTGATCTCCAGTTATAACGCCGGACTCCGCCACCCGGAGCTAACGGAGCCGCAGGGGGCTTGCTCCGGGACGCCGGCTGGAGCTAGCCCCCTAGCTCAGTTAGCTCCGGCTGCCACCACTGGGATAATTGGGTGCCCTTTTAACATTTGCTCCCGTTTAGCATTATGGGCGTCATAGCCATAGACTCTAAAAGTATTACCCAAGGCTGAATCATAAACTAAGCTGTATATGTATATATGTATAAAGGGTTACATCCTTAGCTGGCTAATAAGCTATATAATAACAAGCACACAAACACCTGCTAATGGGGTTAACATGTATTATCATTTTAGACTTCTTGGAAGTTCTGTTAGTACATTCAACCGTACAGCACGGCATTTTAATTGTCTGGTATTTGTAACAACATTCCTTAAAGGGCACAATCACCACGAACACGGCTAAAGGGTCAAGTACAGTAACTACAACTAGCTAACGTTGTAGCCTAGCAGAATGGACAAGTTGCTGTTAGCTGACAGTGAGGCACGTACCTGTCCATCAAAGTGACCATGCCCTAATTCATGCAAAAACGTTAAGACCGAATATAAATAAAAGGGTTGTGTTATAAAACAATTCACTCAAAAATTAATAATCATTAAGGTGGAATCTATCTATATCCCGAATAATTTGTATTGCATCGAGGGGTAGAAACATGATTATTTCTGCTGTAAAGTTGGGCATTTTAACATGGGGGTCTATGGAAATTCATCCTTTCTGCAGTCATCGCCTATCGGCCAATCGATGAACTGAAGTTTATAGCACTTCCTTATTGGCGTCCCGGCTCTGCCCCAGAGTTTGCCGCTTGGTTATAACAACGGGTCAAGATTTCCATAGCAACAACCACTTGCTGTCAACAGCGTAAACTCTCCTTCAAAATAAAAGCATGTCCATACAAAATAGGAAGCCAAGCTTACTTGATTGACAAAAAAAGCGACCTATCGCTTTCAAGTCTGTTAACCCAGAATGCAAAGCGATACAAAATCAGTCAAGTGCAGGGAAAACTCAAATTAACTTAAAGAGACAAACAAGAGACAAACAACAAAATGAGTGTGGGACCGAGCAAAAAGCTAAAAACATACCACTTCCACGCAGAATGGGAGGAAGAATATTTTGTTGTGATGTCACATTCAAAGGTTATTTGCCTTATTTGTAAAGCAAGCGTCGCTCTGCCAAAGAAAGGTAACTTGGAGAGGCATTATCGGAGTGTTCACAAGGCATATGACAGCGATTTCCCTCAGAGTAGCGAGTTGAGAAAGAGAAAGGTCATGTATTATTGCTACAAAAACATTATCTCGCAGTCTTCGCCAATTTGTTTCTAACATGCAAAAAGACAAACAAATGTGTCTATGATGTATTCTCGATCAGACGAGATCTCTCTCTCTCTCCCCCGTCTGTGTGCGAGGGGGCGGGGCAGTTTGCACACACTCGACTGCTACATGCAGCAACATACGGCGGGGATGGCGGAGAGAAGCGCTCCAAGGTGTGGTTAAATGTTACCCGTCTTGAGGTGGACAATGCTCCTTGCCAATAGTGTTTAGCATGTAAGGGCGGTAACACGAGCAATTTGTCCAAACATTTAGCAAAAGTGCACCACATTCAGACGGAGAAATGAACCGGGTTCGACTGTCTTTCTAGTCGCTCTGTAGCCCCATCCACGAGTACCTTTTCCACGTCAGGTATTATGTATGCTAGCAGCAACACACAGAGTTAACTACATTATACAAACATGGGTTCATGATTAGGTAACTGAGTTATTTATTTTGTTAAAGTTTCAGCTATTCTGTTTACAGTTCTGTCATCAGATTATTTAATACGATTTGTTAAAACATTGTGGTTTCTTTTGATGTGAAATATTATTTATTTAATTTAAATAAAAAGCAATGTTAATTTTGTTCACAATTTGTTAAGTTAATTTAATATATAAATAATATATGTATTTTGAATCAAGTATTCATCTTTATTGTCTTCATTGTTAGTTTCCACATGCCTAAAACAATCTCAAGCTAAATCTAAAAGTTGATGGCTAAATAAGAGCGTTTGAGAAATTGTGCAAAGCATACAGTAATAGTCCGAATAGTCGATTAATCGTTTCATTAATCCATAGATTAATTGATTATCAAATTACTCGTTTGTTGCAGCCCTATTGTAGTTATCCCATGTATAAATAAAACGTGTTATTCAGCAACCCCTGCAATTTGGGATTTTATTTTTGGTTGGTAGACCTCGGTGAGCTGGGGCCTCATTTATAACGCCGTGCGTAGGATTGACGTGGGAAGGTTGCTTACGTAGTAGAAATCCGAAAAATAGGTCCATACATTTTCCGCCACTTTCCGATTCACCAAACATTGCGTACCGGTGAGGAAAGTGCGTATGGCACTTCCTACGCCTGTTTCCCTTGATAAATCACAACCGACTCGAAATGTGGTGCAGCTTTTGCGGGCTTCACGTAATGCCCACATTTGCCTATAAATAGTCAAAGAAACGCCCTTTAATTCATTCATTTTTGACTGACTGCATGGAGAAGATTGCAGGAAATGATGACAGAACAGCTAGAAAAAACATCTCACACCGTGTCAGATTTTGGTTATTTTGGGGAGGTGGAAATACATCATATTGTTTGGTGGATGCAGTTTGAACCAGAGTAGCAGCATGGAGGTCGGATCGTCACCAAAGTAAACAAATAAGTGGTCCGAAAAAGGTTAATGACAAAAAAATACACATAGCCTTCCTCAGGCAGTGTGTTTGTACCGGGGACAGGAGACCCCCCCTTGATGAGAAACTGTAAGAAATGATCGGGGAACCCGGGAAATTATGTTTTTGTATTTGGTGGTTTGTGTCCCAGCTGTCGATCAGCTCCAGTCTCCACTGCAGCCTGTGCATCTCAACACCCCCCCCCTCCGCAGCGTGTTGTGTTTTATTAGCTTTACAGTTTACCACATATGGTGCTCTTAGTTTCCATATCTCCTGTGTTTTACGAGCGACTTATGAAGTCTTGGCAAACGGCATAAAACATGATTAAACATGCATTAAACATATATAAAACCATGCTCGTATCTACAACCTATAGAAATGGAAAAACTGCGTCTGTTTAGACGTAATTCTGTCCTCCTGCTTACCGCATCATTTATGAGAAAACATTTCATAACACTAACACAACATATTTGAGGTGGTTTTAAATAACATATCCAAATTTATTTATTTCTCCCAGTTATGTTTTTGTGTGCACTGAGGAGTCTCAAACAGGCGTTTGTTAAATCATTTTAAGATTTGCTTTAATCAATGTTTGAAAATGAATTCTTCATATATGATAAATGAGAGGTAACATTTTATTTATGGTATTATTTCCACATATTTCTCTCCATTCTTCCTTCTGCCCACGGTGTCGCAGTTTCTCGTCTCTCCCGTTTTTGTGCTTAGTGCGTACGCATGGGTTAGAGTTTGCGTGGAGGACCGCACGTTTTCCCGTCAAGTTAGTATTTTATAGTCGCAAACATTGCGTAGAAACTGCCGTACGTCATTTTTGGAGCGTATATCCCTTTATAAATGAGGCCCCTGGTCATTTCAAAAGTAGCTCACCAGCCAAAAAATTGTGGGCACCCCTGTACTAGGGCATTGCGTTCCAAGAATGCAGTGTTGTTGGTGGTTCCTAGAGTCTCTAAAAGTACAATGGGAGCCAGAGCCTTTTCTTATCGAGCTCCTCTTTTGTGGAATCAGTTCCAGTTTGTGTGCGGGCGGCAGACAGCCTATCCATTTTTAAGAGTGCGCTTCAGACCTTTCTTTTTGATAAAGCTTATAGTTGATAAAATAATCTAATAAGAGTGCATTGACGTAGTGTTAAATATGTTCGTTATTCTCGCGTCCAGGAGAGAAACTTTAAAATGAGACTAAATGGAGTCTCTGAGAAGATTAAAATGGGATACTTTAATTAAAAAAGGCGCGGTAGTGTTACAGACAGAATATTGTTCAGGCAGAAAACAGCTGTGATCCGGTGTCGGTACCAGATGTGTTCGGGGTACCATATGTGTTCGGGGGCCGTCTCTTACCAATGACGTCACGCATTGTACGCATTGTGATTGGCTGTATGGTAATTTACCCAGGGGTGCTCGGGGGCAAATCACATCTACAGATCATGACAAACCGAATTGAATTATTCCTATGCTCCTAGCGTGTGAAAATGTTTGTGAAAAACATGTTAAAAAAACATGAAAACGGAGCAATGGCTGTACGCCATTGGCTGTACGGCAACTCAAGAGGACCATCATACACGGTCAAATTCCGAACATTTAAACATAGCGTACACTTCATTCTTTACTTTGTCCGTTATAATATGTAGAAGATGAACTACCTCTCTGAAAGGTCCCAATGTGTTCATTTTGATGGGCTGTCTTCTGAGTGGTTAAACATCACTAATGATTTTCTGACTTCTGACTGCTTTGGATATATAATTACACCACAATAAGGTTTTACTATCACAGTGCACTGAGATTTGTGACAAACTGTAAAGCACTTACGCATCACTGTACACTGTAAACCAAGACGGTTTTGCCATCACTTACTGTACTGAGGCTCAGTCACTGGTACATTTTCATTTACAAAGCCATGTTGGATAAAGTACCATCTTATATCTGCTCCCTGATCTCTCGGCAAATTGAAAGTACTTATTGCCTGAGATCTCATGCTGTGGTTTTATTAAATGTGCCAAGTGCTAGGACTGTCTTAGGGAAGAAAGCTTTTAGATGTGCAGCTCCACTAAATTGGAACAGTCTGCAAAAAGAATGTAAAATTACCAAGCTGGTACCACTACATGTTTTTAAAGCTTGGTTGGATGCTCCACAGTCAGATGCTGTTGGTAGCTGTACATGTGGATAGATATGTAAATTGTAATCCCTGTAATTGTTGCTGTATGATGTCCTTTTGTTGTTCTGTTGTTTATGTTTTTATGTCTTCATGTGGAACCTACTGCTGCAGGTCTCCCTTGAAAAATAGATCATTGATCTCAATGGGATTTTACCTGGATAAATAAAGGTTTTGAATTGAATGTCGAGCATTAACTGCAAGTCACTCAAATGCATAAACTGGAGAATAATTATGTTACAAGTGTTACAGAAAACATATCCAAGTGTAACAAACATCCAATATTAACCTCACTGTTTTTTACTAACAGTAACCAACTAATAATAAGTGCATATTTATTCCAAACTCACAATATATATATATATATATATATATATATATATATATATATATATATATATATATATATATATATATATATATATGTAATAAAACATAATGTACAATGGTACACAGTATCCAAACTCTTTAGGCACTGGTCAGAGGCATTCATGTAAAGCAGATCACCAGAATCCAATACTGGTAAAAACGTTGCAGAGATCAAATGTTTCCTTGTCTGAAAGGAGAAACCTAATTTTAAAACAACATTTTCAGTGTGTGACTTGAAAGATAAGTTCTGATCAATAATAAAACCTAGATATGTGTATGTATTGACCCTTTCAATGTCAATGTCAGTCCCTTGAACAGTACAAATGTTGGGGAGAAAAGAAGTTAACTTTTTGCCATTTGAGAATATCATGAGTTTGGAGTTGTCTGCATTTAATACTAACTTGAGTTGAGATAAATGGGATGGAATAACATCAAAGGCAGACTGGAGGAAATCAAGACTTTGCTTTATAGAAGAGGATGAACAATAAATAACAGTATCATCTGCATAAAAATGGAAAGCAGCATTTGAAAAATTATTAGAGATTATTTACATACAGTATATGGTGAAATTATTGGTCCTAATATGGAACTTTGGCGCACACCCTTTCAAATCAAATCAATCAAATCAAGTTTTATTTATATAGCACATTTATAAACGATTTTTGGTCGAGCCAAAGTGCTGTACAAATAATAAAAATACCCTACAGTAAAGACATTTTACAGCTAATACAACAGCAGTTTGTTCAGAATATCAGTATGAGAAGAAAACGACAACCTCTGTCCTTAGACCCTCACATCGTACAAGGAAAAACTTCAAGAGAAAACCCACAGTTTAAAGGGAAACATGGGAGAAACCTCGGGGAGAGCAACAGAAGAGGGATCCCTCTCCCAGGACGGACAGACGTGCAATAGATGCCGTGTGTAAATCGAAGAGATAATACATTTGACAACATAGGTAGACCGAATGTTAGGAAATGCATGCGTCTATAATAATAGGATGAATCCACGAAGATGTCAACAATCCTGTGGGAGCCTTCAGGGGGGCAGCACGATGAGACCCAGGCAGGACCGCAGAGACAGGTTCAGCCACGACCCGAAGTCCACGACTTAATCCAGAACTCAGGATAGAGGATCCAGGATGCGGGACCACAGCAAGAGGATCAGCCTCGACTCAAGATCACATCAAGACACAAAAGAAGACAAATTTGGCTGGGTTAATCGGAACATGAGAATACACAGATACAGACAGACAGAAGGAAGAACAAGCACTCCCTTTGGAGTGATTTTTTTTAAATATTGAAGTTAAATGCATCAATCTGGTGCACTTTGAGAGCAAAATGAAGAGATATATGGATACCTATCAACATACATATGAAACAACTGTAAACAGATTTACTTTGTCTTTATGGATTCGGTTGTGGACTTGATTGTGATTGCTGCACATTATCCCTTACTTAATAAATACTTTTTTTGATAATCTATTATATAGAAAAGTATATCATATTGATATATAATATATAATTTATTGATAATATATAATATAATCAAATATAACAATCAAAACGAAAAAAGTAGTATTAAGTATTAGGGCTAAGAAAATATTGTACATGTGAAATAGTTGTATATATTGATTTAAATTGACATGCATACGCTAAGAAAAATAGTCCGTTGTTACTGTTTGAACTAACGTACCAACGGCACTGAACATATTACCTACCATATTACGTTATATACTTCTTACCTTTGATTTCTCTTGTTCTTCTCCTCATTTTTCTTTGTTTTTCTTCAAGTTTTATTGTATTTCTTCAAGTTTTTATCTTGTTGGTCGAATGCACTTAAAGAGCATCTTGCAGGTTTTTATTTTTTCTACATTTATGCTTAAACTTGCTTGAAAATTACAATTAAAAAAGTGAATGCAGGATTTGATATGTTTTACGAGACATAAGTGCAAGAATTCAGAGGGAAAGGAGCAATTTTTAGCTCTGCTCTTTAAAACGGCTTTTTTTAAGGTCATACGTCAAACGCGTCATATTACATCACACAGGGGACACATCTCCGCTCTCTGACCGCGGGTATAGTAGAGTTGCGTTGAGTTGAGCGGTTGTGTTTTAAGGAGCTGGTATTTTTCGGTAGTTTTACATTGTATTTCACCATTTGTAATCATGGTGCAGTATTGTGTTTGTGCAGGTTGCACAAATACCAGCCTGTCAGGACATCGACTCCACAGTAAAAAGGACCGGAGCTCGCGTTCGTTCCTTGGTGCGTTGTGCATCCACCTCCCTGCAGCACATACTCTCCACAGCTTTATTAGGAAACCGTATTACTTCTCTCTCCCCCCCCCATTCGCTGCTCTCTCTCTCTCCCCTCCGGTACACGGCACTGTAAGACGTAGTGTGGAGTTCCATTAGGTAACGCTGTGGTGGCTGTACTGCTCCAGCCGTCTCCTTTGTGTTTGTTTGTTTGCGTGGTGGCTTTCACTCCTGGCTCCCGGCTCAACCTCCACTCACCTGCTGCAATCAGCTGTGCACCCTCCCCGATTACACACCTGCTTTCCATCAAGCCATTTACAACGGCATATCAACGGAGGCTCCACAACCTTTCTCCGCCAGATCGTCAAGTATCAGCCTTATCTCGCGTCTCTCCTCGGGTACACAGCACCGTAGTGTGGAGTTGCATTAGGTAACGCGAGATACGGCTGATACTTGCGCATTAGTTTCTGTTATGGATCAGTATCAACAGTCCTGCCAGTAACGTTACTATATTATCAATGCTACTTTAGTTATAGCCTGATATATGATAGCTAACTTTACAATGTTGTGATGTGACGTTAGCTAACATTCTGAAACTAACGCCGGTCACTCACCAAGATAGCTGCCCAGTTCTCCACTGGTTCTCCTCACACCACAGCTCAATTTCTCTCCGATGGCCGTTATTTCTTCTAATCCTTGGCTGCTCCTGGTCTCTTGGACGCCTAGCAGGCTCATAATTATAAGGTTGCGGTCCGTCATTTGCATTAGAATATTCATGTTCAACTTCTTCTGTGTCGAAACTAGCAATGGGATCCATGTTTATTAATACGTTACACCGGCCGCTCTCCCCCTTGTGTCCCCCGTGTTACGTCACACGCGGGAGGTCACGTGCCGAGGCTTTTTTATGTGGAAGTGAACATTTCTTACAAAAACGACGCCAGATGTCACTGTAGTGTATATTTCTGTATATTATTTTGAAAATCTAGTGTACTCATCATTTTCCTACACATTTATTCACAGGTGTCTTTAACCTGGAAGTTGCTCTTTAAGCGTCAGCTAAATGCAATTTAATGTAATGATAAAAAAAATCCTCTATACTCTAGACAGCGTAGGTAAATTACCGTACAGCCAATCACAATGCGTGACGTCATTGACGTCATTACGTCGTGACGTCACTGGTAAGAGACGGACCCCGAACACATATGGTACCCCGAACACATCTGGTACCGACACCGGCTCTCATGAGCAAGAGAAGAGAGAGAATCCCTCGTCCGGTGCTGTATATCCTCTGCTGGCTCCTCCCCGCCAGCCAGCTCGCCTCGTCTCTAATGTCCGTTGTTGCATTTAAACAGAGGATTGGTACTTTTCACATTCAATATATGCTTAACACGCCTTTTCTCCTCATATTCTCTTTCATCACTTTTCATGTAACACATTCTAAACGCTGTAATCAATACTCTAAATTTTAAAATATACAGAAAATACTTCACGGCTGGTTTGGTTTCCGGTCATTCCGGATGTTGTCACATGCTACTCTCGTCTGTAAACAATAATGTATTCAAATAAACTGTACCTTCATTTAATATTCAGCATGGTAGTATCTCGACATCTATAGTTGTAGTGTTAAATCAGTAGGTTTCGGTTTGCACCACTCCATGTCATTTCGCTACTAAATTCACCTCTTTAGGAAATCGTATATTAGCCACATGCTAAATGCTAACCGGAGATGAAGGATTTTCAGAATAAAAGCTTAACTGGTTGTGAACGAGAATTTCAGGTTTTTTCAGTATAAATCTGCATTTTAACTGATGGCATGTTTAAACTAAATTATGCCATAAAACATTGATTTTAATTTCTAACAGTCCCTCCTTACACACCTAAAAGGTGTGTATAATACTGAAATCAATGAGTTATTCATCTGAACTTCGCATAGCACATAACTCATATTACAAACATACAATCTAAATGGAATGGTTCAATAGGCTTAACTTTACAAAAATACAAAATAAATGATTTGCCTGTGCTCAAACATAAAAGTTTTCCCTTGTGTATAACTTCTAGTGTTTACATTCAATATCATTCTTCAAAATAGCAGCAATGGCTTGGTATCAGCACATTTCTTCCTCCCTCCTTTCACAGAAACCGTTCTCATACCATGCTCATTGTTAAGGCACTTGTTTTTACAAAGTGAAAAGAAACAAACCATTTTAGAATAGCAATGATTTATACAACATGAAATCTACCATATTAGAATAGTATAAAATAATAAAGTCAAATTAAATATCTTTGAATAGTGTAAAATAAATTGGAAGTATAAAAATATACTATTTTGGAATAGTATAAAATAAATTGAAATGGATTCACTCCATTTTAGCATTTTATTTTGCTCACTTCTTCACATGATTTCATAATTAGAAGAATCGCATCGGCTGGACATTCATTGAACAATCTCATCTCCGAACATCCATTTCATTCTACATCATTCAAACTAACTCATCATTGTCATCAACATCTGTATACGGGGTGGCGTTCTACTCTGGGGTACACCATTCTAGACAGTCATTTCTGGGAGAAGATTTTGGTCAGTTACAACAGTTGTAGAATTTCATCACTTAAAAGTTCCTACTAAGTACCTTTGGGTGGTCTGTTCTAATGCAGTGATAAAGTCCCTGAAATGGTGTGAGAACCAGTGGAATATCAATAACGCATTATACAAATTTATTTTCAATTCTGGTCTACTTAAATAACTATGCTAACCCCTTTAACAGTGTGTGGAACCTTGGGTGCCGAGCATGTGATAATTACTCCCTCCTTTAACAAGGACTTTAAAACAGAAGTCATTTCATTAATGGTTTGTAGTTCAATTCAGGAATTTACACTTAAGATATGGCAGATATGTTTCTCCTTTAAATAACATCTCTAAATGTCAGGTCATCCCTGATAAAATGGAGCTGGTGGCGCTTGTCTTTTAAAAAAACTCATACTCTGGTGCCGTGCGCTCCCTCTGAAGCTGCAAGTAAGATTTAAAACATCTGCAGGGTG
Source organism: Notothenia rossii (assembly GCF_949606895.1). Classification (NCBI taxonomy): domain Eukaryota; kingdom Metazoa; phylum Chordata; class Actinopteri; order Perciformes; family Nototheniidae; genus Notothenia; species Notothenia rossii. Next base: position 55,615,324 of record NC_136904.1, on the reverse strand, counting down.
GGTTGAGCAACCCCTTCTCCCTGAACGATATTTGTTGTAAAATATGCACCATCACAATGAGTGATCCAAGCATGTATTACTCCCAATTATATTAGTTTTTTTTTATTAAAATGTGCAATCTCTCTTTGCCCAGTGTCTTTTTAAAACTCTACAACTTGGACGAAAAACAAATGTTATTTCCACCTTAATCTTCCCTCCTGAGGTAATAACCATGCTACAATGGAGAAATCAATACTCTACATTGGAATACTATCTTTGGCTTGGTACTAGCTCTACCTTTAACATTTTCCATACAAATAAAGATTTGTCTGCTTTTATAGAGTGGTTACTAAAACCATCCCTTTAAACTGTAGATCTATACTGTAACAAATTAAATCTTCCCCAAATTCACACATTAACAAACAACTCTTAAAGAATAATTTGTTCATATGATGAAAAGATTGAATAATATGTTCTACCCTCAGTGTGTTTTTAGGGTTATTTAATAGTTTCCTCTTTCTTTCTTTATAAATTCACCAATTGATTAATTCATGGCTAATAAATCTTTTTCTTTACGTATTTCTCGTTGGTGAATAAGTGTGTTTATGTGTAAACTCACTCACTCCCGTTTTCCTTCTCTCCCCCTCTGGTTGTCAAGCCACGACCCCCTCACGTTCTGCCGGACCATGCCAACTCCTCCGACCTTTCCTCTCCTCCGTCCACCTTCTCCTCAGTCCATCTGCTCTTGGATCCTTCCGCTGTAACTCTTTTGAGTGGTCCAACTGCTTTGCTTTTCATCTCCTCCTTTACAGTCTCTACTTTGTTGCATGGAGGGCGTATTCTGCTCTCATGTCCCACACTCTGCTCTTGTGTCCAAATCTTGTGGCTCAGCTTGGAACTTCATGTCCTGTGGGGGACCGGCGATGAGAGAGTGTGCCTTTTTATGTCACCTGTAGTTCTGGATTCCTCAGGTGGAGATGGTTCTGGTGTGAGTTTTGTCATTGTTGGTTCAGCTCTGGTTCTCTGTCTGTTCGATGGAGAAGGAGGAGTCTTCCGTGGTGAGGTCTTTTGTCTGCTTGGAAGTTGGGGTCGTAGCGTTCTGACAGGCGGAGAGATAGAGAGAGAGAGATCTCGGGACGCATTATCTATAGTTAATTCTAACACACTGAGGTAAAATAAAGCCAATCTTTCCCACTCTATTTTCCTAACCATACTATCTTTCTTTGATGTTAAATGTCATCTAAGCCCAGGTAATGTCTTCTAATAATTGTACCATATCCCTAAACATTGTTTTCACCCACTGTAACATGTTAACTCCAATTAACTCTTTCAGGAAACCACTTTCTTCCATAAATTTAAATACCTAGATGTTTCAAGCACCACATATTTCACACAATATAAAAGAACGTCTCCATATTTTCTCCATCACTTTAAATCTCACTGTTATTTAGAACATAAGTAACTTTTGTGACTGGACATATCTGCAATGTCGCCACTATCTGCTGGGAAATTTTGTTCATAGAGTTTGTACGTACAAAGCTGTACTTGTGGGTTAGTAGCCTGTTTCAACTGTAATCATTTTCAATAATTCTACTCAGGTCACCGGTCTGTTGTTCATAAACTTAACAGGGAGTGTTTCTGCTACAGACTAAAATATGGATCCAGTGTATTTAGAGATTCCCTTAATCTGTTAATCCCCATCACTTACATATCCCGATCACTTAAACCCATCTCATCATTTGATACAAGAACTGCATATAAGGGGGGTGAATCATCTTGATTATAACCGCCTCACCTTTGGGAACGAGTATTTCTAACTCCTCCTTTTGTTGCTCAGCTGATCTTTTGGCTCTGGGGATAAGTGAAAGTCTCTGAAACTCAGCTGGAGTCTTGTTAGTGATGTGGGCATTCTCTATGAGTGAACTAATGGTTCCATGTTTTACTTGATATTGTACTCCCCATCCAACCAACAAGGTGCCAAGTGTAATGAGCACATTCGACAATGCTATTCTGACTCTTATCCCTAGGGGACCCCACAATTGGTTTGGCTTTGTTCTCGTCATCATCTCTATTTTATCCCTGGTTGTGTCCGTTACAGAATTTAAATAATGAGTACAAAAATAACATTAAAAAAATTGGCATCTATGACTCAGACATACGCCGCGAGACTGGTCAAGCCAGTTAACGACGTAATTGCACTCGTCGAGAACAAAGAGATGGCCCGTAACGCTCTCCCGTCGTCCTCCCTATCAGCCATGTCGTCATTCCGGCGCCAGAAGACGACTCTACAGACGAGCCCCGCCCCGAGCCCTGCGGACGGGGCTAAACGTGCCTCGTGCCCGGAATGTAAGAGCGTCTTTAACGTCTTCACGGAGGGGCATCACGGGTGGAATCCTAAGCCTCACCAGGTGTGCATCGGCTGCTACAGGCCCGCCGACGACAGAGGCGACAACAGCCGTCATCCGACAGTCAACAGGCCGCCATGGGGTCGGAGCTGGTCTCCCAGGTCTCGTCGGTGCAAGCTGGAGCCCGCCCTGGCCGACGTCGCGGGAGCCATCGCCGCGCCCCTACGTCGCACGGCTGTGTCAACAGGCCTGCACCTATCAGACTGGAGCACCACATCTTCTCCAAGGGCGAATGGAGGCGAGCCAGGCTGAGAGACCACCCCCGAGCATTAATCACCATCTCGATGGACATGCCAGTCGGGCTGAGGGATGGCACCAGCAACCGAGGCTCGGCCGACGGAGCTTGAATATCCGCCGTCGCGGACACTGGCGCGCAGTCGGACCTTTGGTCTCTGGAGGAGTTCCTGGCCTGCGGTTTCGCGCGGGACGACCTGCGACCCGTCAGCCTCAGCCTGTCAGCCGCCAACCGCTCCCCTATAGCCATCGAGGGAGCGTTCTTCGCTAGGCTCTCGACGACCTGCAGTGGGGGGCGTTTTACATCCTGCCGTTCCATGGTATAGGTGAGCAGCTCAGTCCGGGCCATGTACCTCTCCTACGAGTCGCTGCTCAACCTCGGCCTCTTGCCCGTGAACTTCCCGTCGGACGACGTTGCAGGGGGGCCCAAGGACAGGCGTAGCCCTGACACGGCTGACACGCCAGTCCAGCCCCTGTCCGTCAATGCGACGAGGTCAACCAACGGCGGCTGCGTGGGGCCAGGTGACCCCCGGGACGCCCAGTGCTCATGTCTTCAGCGCACGGTCCCCCCGGCGCGCCCCGCAGCACTGCCGCTCCCTTGTATGCCAGAGAACAATAACCGGATGAAAGGTTGGCTACTCGGGAGATATGCCTCGTCGACATTCAATACTATATTGAAAATATATATATTTTAAACTCGTCAATATTGTAAAGATGTACAATGAGAGTAATCAATAATAGACTGGTGAAAGCAGGCAGCGTTGTCTTCTGGTTATTTATTTTGAAACTTCAAAGGTACATGTCTCACAGAGTACAGAGTAGTCTGCAGGAGTGTGCGCAATAGTCACAAAATAGCAAAGCTTATATACAAGATAGGGGGGGCAGACAAAGTTTTGTGTAGCATGGCGGAACGCCTCAGAAATCCACTTTCACACGGTCTCATATCGCTATTTGGACACCTGTGTCCTTGAGCCATAGAAAGTACAACAGTCATCAAAATATGGAAGTTCAAACTTAGTGTGAAAAGGAGTAGTTTCAACATAGTCTGCCAAATCAGCCCTGTGGCCTTGAAGTGCTTGAGAATAATAAACCTCATTAGAGTATGCAGAGGAAACAGCAAAGATGAAGAAATGGTACAGTAGTGTTAGACAATGCTTTCAGAAGCATTTGGTTTTAGCATATAAGGTAACACAAGAAATTGCCACTACATTCCCCCCCTTTTGATCCTATTTGATCAATCAATAAAATAAAATAAATGACAGGATAGACTGATATAAAAAATCAATGAATACACTCCATCGCTGGTTTAAGTAAACACATCATAAACATATCATGGAAAGTGGCTGTTTTTGTGGAGGACAGACTCCGTATGTAGAAAGCAAAAGAATACTGAAAAGAGGGAATGGCAATTTTACACACAATTTTACAGTTCGGTGTCTGACTCTTCAGTGTCGGAATCAGTGGGGGCTGAATCTGGATTGGTCGTAACATTGTCAATGGTTTGAGGGAGAGCGGTGTATTGTACGAATGCAGAGGAGGTCATACTAGAAAAACATTTCTTCATGAGGGGAACTACACAGCATGTACAACAGAGGAGCAAGGCTATGATGGTGAGGAGTGGCATGACTATTCTGGCCAGCCAACCTTCCCACCCTCCCGATGTGAGCCAGGACCACCAGTCCCTGCCTACAGGGTCGTAGTCCACATCGTCAACCTTCATGTCTGCCAGAAGTGCGTTAAGGTGTTTTATGGTGCGAGTCATGTTCTCTGATATGTCTGGAATGTATGTGCAACAAGAGTCTCCAATAACGTGACATAGGCCCCCCCTTGAGGCAAACAGGATATCTAGAGCAAATTGATGTTGCATTAGCATATTTCTAGTTGCTACCATAAACGGATTCAGCGCCTGAAAACCTTGAGTAACTTCGAAAGTGAGGTTTTCCAATCGTGTGTGTATTTTGTCTATATTATGAGCGTTATTCACGGAGCCTCACCAGGGGAACGCCCCGCTGAAACCCTTCTCGCCGTGAGATGTCATTGAAGCCCTCTTAGCCCTATGGTGGTCAGGATGTCTGAATTCTGGATAGTGATGTGTGGTATGCATCAATGAGTCGAGAACGGTGATTGCTGGAGTCAAATCCACTAAGGTGCACGTGCCCGTCCAAAAGGGTGCTAAGACTTGATACAACTTGTTTCTGCACAGCCACACATAGTCTTGCGGAGCCCCTGCCCCAGCATCGGTAGGCCATGCTAGGAGAAGAGAGGTATGCGTGACATTAGGGAATGCTTGGGACGAATTGATTCTATCGGGAAATCCTTTTACTAGACAGTCTGTGAGATTGTACCTACGGATATACCAAATATCCTACTTTTGAGCAACCCGCTTAATAAATGTCATGGAGGTTATTTAACTTTTACTTTTAAATAATTAGAATTTGTACATCTCACCAGATATTTTAGAGGAATTGAGTTTGTTGGATCTCGTGAAGTCAATCAGTTTCACTCAGGCGCTTGTCCTCTCGTCCCGTAACACTTTCTGTCGAGGTAGAGGAGAATCCGAGGATCCCGGCGGCCAACCACCAGCGTCCCCGTGTCCCCGATGGAGCTTTCAGAGATCCCACTCTTCTGACACCAATTTGTTGTGGATATTTTAAACTCGTCAATATTGTAAAGATGTACAATGAGAGTAATCAATAATAAACTGGTGAAAGCAGGCCGCGTTGTCTTCTGGTTATTTATTTTGAAGCTTCAAAGGTACATGTCTCACAGAGTACAGAGTAGTCTGCAGGAGTGTGCGCAATAGTCACAAAATAGCAAAGCTTATATACAAGATAGGGCGGGCAGACAAAGTTTTGTGTAGCATGGCGGAACGCCTCAGAAATCCACTTTCACACGGTCTCATATCGCTATTTGCACACCTGTGTCCTTGAGCCATAGAAAGTACAACAGTCATCAAAATATGGAAGTTCAAACTTAGTGTGAAAAGGAGTAGTTTCAACATAGTCTGCCAAATCAGCCCTGTGGCCTTGAAGCGCTTGAGAATAATAAACCTCATTAGAGTATGCAGAGGAAACAGCAAAGATGAAGAAATGGTACAGTAGTGTTAGACAATGCTTTCAGAAGCATTTGGTTTTAGCATATAAGGTAACACAAGAAATTGCCACTACAGCCCCCATCGGGCACTACCATGCATGGAGGGGCCACCTATCGAGATGCACGTGGACCCCGCAGCTACGCCTAAGGCATACCACACCGCGGCTACAGTGCCTCTACACTGGCAGCGGAGGGTCCACGATGACCTCTTGCGGGACGGAGCCCTTGGGGTCATTGAACGCGTGCCATACGGCGAGCCGGTGGCGTGGTGCCATCGTATGGTAGTCACTCGGAAGCACGACGGTTCCCCCCGCAGAACCGTGGACCTCTCCCCCCTCAACAAGTTCTGCCAACGTGAGACCTTCGCCACTGAGCCCCCCTTCCACCGAAGGGCAACTGGAAGACCATCACGGACGCCTGGAACGGCTACCACAGTGTCCCCCTGCGGGAGTCGGATCGCCACCTCACTACCTTCATCACACCCTTCGGTCGTTGGCGCTAAACCAGGGCACCACAGGGTTTCCTGTCGTCAGAGGATGGCTACAACCGTCGGTCCTCTCGGACTAGGAACGCAAGGAACGTTGTGTGGATGACACCATCCACTATGACACCGACCTGGAGCAACACTTGTGGAGGACCATCGACTTCCTGACGCGTGTCGGCCGGTTGGGCATCGTGTTGAATCCGGACAAGCTTCAGTTTGCGGAGAGGCGCGTCGACTTTGCTGGCTTCAGGGTGTGGGAATCTACCATCGAACCGCTCCCAAAATACTTGGACGCCATCCGGGACTTCCCCACCCCAGGCTCCACGACGGACATCAGGAGTTGGTTCGGCCTTGTCAACCAGGTGGCTAACTACGCCCAGTTGCGCGACACGATGGCTCCATTTAAGCCGTTCCTCAGCCCACGCTGTGTGTTTCTATGGTCCCCCGTTCTGGAGGAGGCCTTCCAGACGTCCAAGCAAGCCATAATGGAGGCCATCCGCGAGGGCGTGGAGATCTACGACATGCAGAAGCGTACCTGCCTCCGCCCTGACTGGTCCATGCGTGGCATTGGCTACTTCCTGCTCCAGCAACATTGTCACTGTGCCTCGGGCATTCCGTACTGCTGTCCGGGAGGGTGGAGGATCACCCTCGCGGGTTTGTGTTTCCTATCCCCTGCGGAGCAGCGCTATGCGGTCGTCGAGGGAGAGGCCCTAGCTGTGGCCTGGGGTCTGGAACAGACGCGGCACTTCACGCAGGGGTCCGACAACCTCGTCGTGGTCACCGACCATAAGCCGTTGGTGAAGATCTTTGGCGACCGTACGCTGGATGAGATCACAAACTCGCATCTGTTTAGACTCAAGCAGCGCACCCTCCCATGGCGCTTCGACATTGTGCATCTGCCTGGCAAGAGCAACTATGCCGCTGATGCCACGTCAAGGCATCCTTCCCCCTCGGGCTCAGCGAACGGCCTCTCATTGGGGCCGAGTGGGCCTGTCGCCGTGGAGTCAGCACTCATGGCCTCCATCCGCGACGACGCACGGGAGCTCGGAGCCGTCTCTTGGCCCCTCCTCGCACGGGAGACAGCGGCTAATGGATGCCTCGGCCTCCAACTCATCGAGCAGGAGGGTGGGATTGACGTTAGAGACCCTGCCCTGGCAAGTCTGTCATCGGTCTGTGAGTCCGTCTACGCACAGGACGGCGTCCTGCTCTATCGGGACCGTGTCGTGGTCCCCCCGTCCCTCCGTGGGAAAGTCCTTCGGCATCTCCATGCCGCTCACCAGGGGACCTCAGCTATGGGGCAGCATGACCGAGCCATAGTTTACTGGCCCGGGATGTCCTGGGACATTCAGGCCACCAGGGACGGGTGTGCAGACTGCAACTGCAATGCTCCGTCACAGGCGGCTACACCCCCCCGGCCGTCCTCACCCCCGTCCACGCCATTCGACGCGGTTTTAGCTGACTTCTTCGACTATGGGGGCCGCCACTACCTAGTTGTTTGGGATTGGCTCTCGGGTTGGGTAGAGGTCCTGAACTCTACGGGGGGTACTGCCCTGGCGGACTCAGCTGGCCTGGTCCAACACCTCCGGTCATTCTTCGCCACCTTCGGCGTACCGGAGGAGCTCTCGAGCGACGGCGGCCCGGAATTCAAGGCGAGCCACACTGAGGACTTCCTCCGCTTATGGCAAGTCAGACACCGTGTGTCTTCCGTTAGCTTTCCGCAGTCGAATGGGAGGGAGGAAATTGCAGTTAAGACTGCTAAGCGCCTCCTGATGTCCAACACCGGCCCGTCGGGCAGCGTTGATCAGGACCGCTTCCTGCGCGCTATGCTGCAGTTGCGTAACACGCCTGACCCCGACTGTGACCTCTCGCCAGCACAGATCATCTTCGGCCGCCCCCTTCGTGGCTCGCTCTCCTTCGTGAACCGCCTCGAGAATTTCTCGAACCCGCATATCCGCCTGCTAAGGCGCGAGGCATGGGCGGCGAAGGAGGACGCCCTTCGGACCCGTATGTCCCGTACCACCTCTGGGGACTCACTCGAGGCCGCTCCGCCCATTGGCACTCGGCGAAAGGGAATTCCTCCAGAACCAGCAAGGCCCGGGTCCCCACAAATGGGACAGGTCAGGGATCGTGGTGGAGTCGCCGGGCCACGACCAATATCGGGTCAGGGTTGACGGTTCGGGACGTCTGACACTGCGCAACCGGCGGTTCCTCCGTGCCTACACGCCGGCCACACCCTGTGCCCGTGAGCAGTCGGCTGCGCTGCCGCCGCCGCCGCCCGCTGCCCTGGGACACCAGCCCCCACCTATCCACCCGGGCTGGGCGACGCCCCAGGGGATTGCTCAGCGGCCGGCTGTTGGACCCCGCGACTCGGCTATGGGCGCTTTCCCACCGACGCCTGCTGATGAGGTGTCCTCTGACCTCACTGTTCCTTCGGGTGCCTTCCTGGGCGCACCGCTCCCGGTGCCGCAGTCGCCGCCGACGCTGCCCCAGCCTGCTCGGCCGGGCCGCGTGAGGAGGCCGCCTCCACGTTACAAGCCCGAGTCCGGCAGCTGGATACGGGATTTAGACCGTTAACCTATTCCGGCCCATAGCTTTCCGGTCTGGGGGGGAGTGGCCGGCAAGTTTATCGCCGGCCACTAGAGGGCAGCGTCACTGCTGTCGCTGCCCGGTTATGCCGTGCTCTGACCCGGTAGTGCCGAGCGGCCATTTTAGTTCAAACATTGTTCATTCACTTTGCCTCGAGTTGAGACGTTCGTCCACTCATTCATGTAAGACTGTTTCCACTATTATATGATACTATATATTATACTATATATATATTATACTATTATACTACTATACTCTGTGTCGTGGTATATATTTTAGGGCCGGGACTTTAACGCGTTAATTAAGATTAATTAATTACACAAAAATTAACGCATTTTAATCGCACTTATCTTTGCACCGCGGAACGTTTCTCACTGGATGAGTTTCAGGGGTACCGATTATACTGGAGCACCAACTAACGTTCATGACTTCAGACAACAGCAAACCACAGTGAACAATAGTCAAACATGAACGAAGAAGCTGATGAGACTGCTATGGTTGGCCCCGTGAATGGGACATTTTGTTTTAAAAAACTGACGGATGGAAGCGTCAATAAGAGCATGGTTGTTTGCAAATTATGCAAAAAGGAATTCGCATATCACCGCAGAACATCAAGCCTCAAGTATCACCTCAATGCAAAACATATAGCAGCTAGCGTGGAAGCTAGCGTGGACGTTAGCCCGACTCGGAGTACAAGGACCCACACCCAATTCGCGTTGATCAAACAGTGGCCTATGCAACAGAGAAATTTTATTTTTCATCAGGATATTGGAAGAATAGGAGGGATTGAGGTCAATCACTGGCACTTTTTTATTTTATTTTAAATGGTACACTTTATGTTGAACTATTTATTACGTTGTTGGTGCAACTGGCACTTTATGTTGAACTGTTTATTGTTTTGGCCAAGGTTATTGAGAGAGTTGGACTGAAATTGATTAGATTTTTTAAATCAACTGTTGATAAATCAACAAAGTCTGTTATGGCCTCTGAAGCAACAGAGAGATGTTTTCTAATAGTCAGGGTTTCCAATGTTCTGAATGTACTTGAAAGTATTGTGTTTTACTTAAAAAACAAAGTGTTATAGTTTACAGAAGGTCTACCTACCTATAGGCTACCTGAATCTCTGAAATGTACTATATTCCTAAATATGCTATTGCTACACTTTATGGCAAAAATTGCACTTTTCTGTTGGTCTTGGTTAAGTACCACCTTGAAAAAAATAAACAATGTTTTGTTGCTTAAGCTTATGTATTCAGTCATTATTCAATGGTATTCTAAAATCCATGTGAAAAAAATTGCTTCTCACTGTTCTCAGGTCAAATATTTATATGTGATTAAAAATGCGATTAATTTCGATTAATTCATTACAAAGCCTCAAATTAATTAGATGAATTTTTTTTAATCGAGTCCCGGCCCTAATGTGTTGATGACATGCATGGAGGTAATACTTTGTCAGCTTATCTGCATTACTCTGTTTCAGGGTGTCGTCATCCTTGTCAATAAATTACCGAAACTGACCTTGAGGAGTGTGTTTCTTCAATAACCTCATATGTTTTAACTTAGGATCATACCTGTGTTTAGTCTAGAAAAAGGTAAATGTGTGCATTTTATTATAAAGTTGTGTATATTTACAGACTGTTGCAAAAACTAAGAAGCTTATAAACATCAGGTTTAAAACTAAAAGAGCTTTACAAAAAAATAACGCAATGAAATATGTTTGGAGTTTTATTTGAGTTAACAATTTACATTTTTGTCTAAGAGATGCTGATTTGAAACCTTTGTTAAATACAGTTACGGCATTTCCTGTTTCTGCCGGAGAGAGGGGAGTTTGTCCCAAAGCTTGCCGCTGTATTTACTCCCTCCATCTGAAAGGAGGGAGCCTCGTTGAGCTGCGAGTGTGGCTACAGACGGAGTTCACTCCGTCATGGAGGGGTAGGGTCGAGGGAGTGGTTTGGGATTGGGCCGAAGAGTCTGCTTTATGCACTCCGCAGCAAAGCAGTAGCCCCGCTGCGACAGAGTCCAACAGAGAGGCAGGAGCTGCGGGACAGTAGCCTTGAAGCAGGGTTTGGTTTTAACGGAATACATGTAACGGCGTTACGTAATCAGAATACAAAAATCAAGTAGGCTAACTGTATTCAGCTGCGTTACATTTGAAAAACGAGTAATCTGATTACAGTTACTTTCGTAAACCTGAAGTGAATACAGTTTGGAATACTTATTGACATTTTTGGTGGAAAAGTTTCCTCATAAAATGTAAAATTCATTACCGGCAGAACTGTGTGCACACTGCACAGCGCTGCAGCATGTCTGAGCAAGAGAGAGATGCAGCGTGTCTGTGAGGCCCCGCCCCCGCACGCAGATGAGAGAGAGAGAGATCTCTTTTAAAATATATTGAAAGTTAGAAACGGAGATGGTTGGATAAAATGTGCAAGATAACGTTTGCATTTATTTATTGTCGAAATGATGACATTTCATAACGGGATCAAATCAAAGTGAATGGCCTGCTGCTGCTGAATGCATGGGGTGTCTGGAAAAAGTTTTAAAAGTTATTACATCGTTTGAGATAATAAATAATAATGATAATTCATTCTATTTAGGGGCGCCTTTCAAAGCACCCAAGGACACCTTACAATTCATAACATATTCCAAGGAAAGGTTTTAAGACAGTACAAAGAATGCAGTCCGGGTGATGTTTTTTTATGTGGGCTGCAGATGAGAGGGAGCTGTCCAGAATGACACCAAGATGCTGTGTTTGAGTTCTTGATAAGCCATTAAAACAGTAAAATAAGTGTCTCCTGTTCACCAAAACATACCCATCTGTTATGGAAAAAGATAGTATTCCAAAAGTATTCTAAACTGTATTCAGTAACTGATTACATTTACAAAGTAAGCCTCCCAACCCTGCCTAGAAGTGATCCTTTGTTAGCGTGAAGAGCCTACTAAGCTTTATGCGGTCCGCAGTACCTGAGCGTGCTCCACTAGCACCCCCCGGTCAACAACTTCAAAATTCTGGGCTATATAAAAATCGCTGGCCCGCGGTAGTGTCTATTGGATACATTTTGGCCCTTGGACAAATGTAGTTGGTGATCCCTGATTTAGTGCTTCACATAATAAAATACACAACGGCTGTAACATGATTATGCTTTAGGAGCTTTAGGTGTGTGTGATACTGGCACCGCTGAGTTTGCAGTGGCTGCCGTTTGTTGTACACCTAGCATGACAATTAGCCCAAATACTAAATGCTGGTTGTTGACCCTTGCAGGGATCCTGCAGCCCATGTCTGCTGCCGCTGTAAATGAAGCTCTCCTGCCGTGTGTTTGTCTGAACTTGGCCTGATCGGTGGGTAGACCTTCTGCTTGTATCATTCTTCCTGAATGATCTTAACCTAGTATTGTTATCGTAACATCACCTTAAACTTAATGTCTACTAGGCTCTGCGCTGGAAGCGTGATAAAGGACTGCTGTTTTGCTTCTGTGTTGCATTCACGACTGCTCTACGCAGGGGCGGATCTAGACAAATATTCATGGAGTGGCAAGAGGGTAGCAGGAGAATTTCAGGGGTGGCATCCCCTGGCAGAAGTATATGCTGATTTAATCACAGTCATATCAATTACTGTAATGTTAACTTGGAAAGCCACAATATTTCTTTTAACTCAATAAAATTTGGTGACATTATTGTGGCACATCAGTAAAGCCTTAAATATAAATACTGTATATAAGGTGGGAGAATTAATTTAACCCTCTATGGTATGATGTTGCCTCCAGGCAACGTACCCATTTTTTGCCTTTTGCATTCAGACAATACATCTCAAATTATGATGCAATACTTTAAAAAAGAGGCAGGACCATGAGGAACCAATAGTAGTGTTTGAATTTGTCCCATGACTCTCTGGCGGCGAATTTGAAGACCCTGCCTTTCCCACAAGGATCAGCTCAGCCATTTCTCTCCAAGAAGTGTCTAAAAACGTAATTTCCTGCGCATTTCATGTCTGGAAAAAATGTTATTCACAATAATAGGTGAGTAAACCTTAATTTCTAATAGTCTAATATACTTAATTTACTAATTAGGTAATGGAAACTTGTTAAAATGCCATTATGGTCAATTGTAAATGTTGCCTTGAGGCAACACTGTACCATTATGGATTCACCATGATATTGTGGTATTGTGTGTTTAGGTATAAACTGTTCAAAAGCATACCATTCATCATAGATCTCTACAATTTAACCAAGATACATTTGATGTTAAAGCCAACCCAACGATCTGTGCAAAGATGGGATAAGAAAAAGAAAGAAACATTGCAGGTTACCTGCCCAAGTGTTGTGCATGCATACAATAAAAGTATGGGAGGAGTGGATCTTCTAGACTCGCTGATTGCTCTCTACAGAACAAAGATCAGGTCAAGGAAGTGGCATCACAAGATCGTGTTGCACATGATGGATTTCACTCTAGTGAATGCGTGGCTCTTGTACCCCAGGGACTGCAAGGACTGCGGCATCCCCAAGAAAGAAGTGTACAGCCTGCTTAAATTCAACGCTGAAGTTGCAGGTTGCCTTTGCAACGAGAGGAAAGTTTTGAAGAAGAGGGGGAGACCATCTCATAATGTTGACAGAGACCTGGCAGAGAAGAAGCACAGAGGTTCTGCCTCATCAGTGCCATCAACACATGTGCATCATGACCACACTGACCATTGGCCTGTGTGGGTGGAGAAAAAGGGCCGGTGCAAATACCCTGGCTGTAAGGGTGAAAGTGCAGTGATCAAAGTGTGTCACGTACCTGTGCTTCACTGCTGACAATAACTGCTTCATGAACTTCCACAATAGTGAGTCTATTTTGTCAAATGGCTCAATAAAGTTTGATGAAAGATGCCTAGGCTCTTTGCATTTTTATTCCTAAAAGTTGTTTCACAATGGTACAATGTTGCCTGCAGGCAACATTCAGACATGTAATCTTGTTAAAAATATAAAAAATAACGATTTTCACATTTTAATTGGCATGCAATTTAACCTGTTGAGGCAATTTATATTTTCCATGTGTTTTTAAATACATTTTGTTCAAATTTGAAACAATAACTCTCTTTCAAACCCCAATCCATCAGAGATTCTTCCTCCCTCACAGCATTCAAAACATCACTCAAATCCCACCTGTTCAACACTGCATTCAACCACTGACCACCCCACTCCACCCCTATTTTCTGTGTTGTTTATCTCTTTTTGTATTTCTTTGTTTTTTTGTTGTTGTCTTTTCTTAATTCTCTGTCAAAGCGTCTTTGAGGTTCATGAAAAGTGCTATAAGAGTCCCATGTATTATTATTTATATATTTTAACTTACCATTATGGTACAGTGTTGCCTCAAGGCAATACACCCCAAAAAGTACCCCCAAATAATTATTTATTTAAAATGTCTTTAGATTATGTTTATTTGGTCTATTATATGACAAAAAAACACTCCAAACATTTTTTTCCCCAAATGGCATCATAGTGCGTACCATAGAGGGTTTTAATGAATTTTAACTGAACAATAACTGAATGAGTTTGTCTCACTCTTAGACCAGCAGGGGTACCAAATCTATGCAGACTGCTGCAATAAGTATATTAATTAACTGTCTCGTCGATGTTTGTCTAAATTAATATGATATTAGCTGTCATTCACTGTTATGATTCACATATTCAGTGTTATTATTAAAAAAACTATATTTTTTGGAGGAGTTAATGATGAATGTTCCACAAGATGCTTGCTCACCCTCCTTCAAATTTGAAAGACAAGTAATTACTATCATAATTCAAAAGAACAGTTCAGCGCCCCACAACTTCATTGCAAACAGTTACAACCTTGACTTTACATCAGAAAGAACAAACATTAAAGAAGTAACTAACTGCATCAGTTAGGGTTAAAAAAAACGTGTATTCAGCTCAAACATAAACATCGCTGCAGTAAGTTATTTTCCAGTGGAAAGTCCTTACCTACTGGCCTAGTTAAATCAAAGTGGTTACTTTTTTTTGGCTGGGCAGTGAAGTTTTACTCACCGTCTTATTTGACTTTCTCAGAACTTCAAACAGAAAAAATATATATTTACACACGTAAGGTCATCATCTTAACAGTTTATTATGCTCATCGAGTCATCCGTGAGCAGAGCATCAAGTTGGCATGCCTATAACAGCTGAATGTGGCGATTACCATCTTGCTCAGCAAAACGCATCACAAACTTATTAAGATTTAAAGTTATGGTGCATTTTGATTCAATGCTGAGTACAGCCTGAAGAACATATCGAGGATTAAAAAACTAATGTCACAACAGGACTTAGAAAAGCTTGTCCATGCTTTTATCTTTAGTAGACTCGACTACTGCAATAGTGTATTCACAGGACTAACAACAAAATCCATCAGAAAACTGCAGCTGATTCAGAACGCTGCTGCACGTTCCTCACTAATATTAAAAGAGTGGATCACATCAGTCCGGTTCTGAAATCTTTACATTGGCTTCCAGTCGGCCAAATAATTGATTTTAAAGTAGGCTACTATTGCTAGTTTTTAACTCATTACATGGTTTAGGACCAAAGTATATTGTTGAACTCCTGCATAATTACGAGCCATCAAGGTGCCTCAGGTCTTCTGGGACGGGTCTGCTATCGGTTCCGAGAGTAAAAACAAAACATGGAGAGGCAGCATTTAGCTATTATGCCCCGACAATCTGGAACAAACTATCCAAATCATGCACGTCCGCGGAAACGCTTACTATTTTTAAATCAAGACTAAAAACATATCTCTTTGGCTGCTTTTAATTGAGCTGCTCATATTCGCACTACAGTATGCCTTTTAAACATGTATTGTATACCTGTGGTGTTTATTTTAATTATTTTATTATATTTGCTTTGTAATGCCTGTTGTAAAATGCCATTATATATGTATTTTTACTGTATGTATTCCTAAAAAGTGTTTTAATTTGTTTTGTAAAGCACTTTGAATTGTCGCGTACAGAAAAGTGCTATATAAATAAACTTGCCTTGCCTTGCCTTGCCTTACAGACAAACTTGAAAGTCTCTTCTCTGTCATTGTAGACCGCAAATACCTCATTCCTTCCGTCTACTTGGATCCGAAATGCTTCTCGTTTTGCACTGTCCCCCCGTTCAAAGGAAATCGCCGCCAATCATATTTCCAGGCTCGCGCCAGGGCCGGGGGAGGGGTTACAAGGCGCGTCTCGTGCTGCATTCACTTGCACTCGGACATTAGAGTGAGCCACAACTTTTCTTTCAAAACAAAGCTGCCAACTGGGGTGGCAAGGCATTTTTCTGAGGTGGCAGCTGCCACCCTGTGCCACCCTGTTGAACCGCCGCCGCCTCTACGTCTACGAGTGTCTTGCCTGCCTGACTGACTGTTGCTTGGATGGCTGGTCTGCCCTCACGGCTGTGTCTGTCTGCACAGCCGGCTTGCCTGCCCTACTGTGCTTCACCGCTACACTACTGGCTGGCGGGTGTTGCTCTTGGCCTACATTGTCTGTACCAGCCTCCTGGTATCACTGTGCCTTTGCTCTTCATTACAGGGCCATATTTTAAACATTGTTATCGCGGACTGTTCGATTAATCTCTGTTCATGATTAGTTATTATAATTCAGTTAAGTTTGTTTTGTTTATTTAATTCAAGATTAAGTAAACTGTTAGGTTGATTTTCGTTTCTTTGGTTTAGTTTTCGACCCTGTTGCTTTAAATTTGTTTTGTTTATTTCAGTTACTTGAAATCAGTATTTTGTAGTATTCTTGACTTTTTATTGTCTTGTACTTATCTTATGTGTTGCTCTGTGTATTAATTTGTGTTTACTGTTTATCCCAGTAATTGTGTCTTGTTTGCCCCTCTTAGTTGCTGAGAGCCAAAGGTGTGGTGCTGTGCTCCCAGGGCCGATTCTAGGGTCTGTGGGGGCCCTAGGCAAAAATTCACTTTTCACTATCATTTAGGACGTTTGGCCATTGTGCAGGGTCGTCTGATGTGATCAAACCCTTTCTAGTCGTGGAAGTGCTGCTGGAGGTAGGGGTTGACGTGTCATCTTCATGATGAGAAGATGTTGCTGTCCCACTGGAGGCAGATGTTGACGCCCCACTGGAGGCAGATGTTGACACCTCACTTGAGGCAGATGTTGACGCCCCACTGGAGGCAGATGTTGACGCCCCACTGGAGGCAGATGTTGACGCCCCACTCAAGGTAGATATTGACGCCCCACTGGAGGTAGATGTTGACTGAACTGCTATGACCAAAAAAGAAACAGGGAATATCATGTTACAATGAATCTTTGGAGTGCAATGCACAGTATAATCAATTAAAAGTGGAATACTTAACTTACCATCATCAGCATTTGGAGGGGGCACCTTATCCTTTTCCGTTGCTGCTGCTGGTGCCAGAAACTTAAGAAAGGATCCTGAGGATAGATAATAAAGTGAAACTTATAACAGTAACATGTCAACAATTCAAAATGCTTTCACTTTATATTATTCAAATTTCTCATATTTAGCTTTCAAATGTTGTTCTTGGGGATAGCTTCCACTATTCTTCATTGTTTACTATTTCCATTTCATTTGAAAGGGACAATGTAAGTGAACATGGTTCCAATACAGAGGATTGTGCTGGAGCCTGCACTATGGCTACTAAAGTTGAAATATACAGTTTTCAGTATCATCATAAAACCACTAGGAGTACACTACAGAGAAGGAAAATACAATAAAATACACTCAACACATACTAATACTAACTTAACAATAAGTTACTAAGTCTTAGAGTACACTTGTCCAAATGTCTTGCATCTAAATTTCCTAATTTCACATTCATAGCTTGACAGTTAGCTCAGTCGGACACAGCTTCATCAGTTAATGTATTATCTTTTCAATTTACACACGGCATCTATTGCACGTCTGTCCGTCCTGGGAGAGGGATCCCTCCTCTGTTGCTCTCCCTGAGGTTTCTCCCATTTTTCCCTTTAAACTGTGGGTTTTCTCCGGAAGTCTTTCCTTGTACGATGTGAGGGTCTAAGGACAGAGGGTGTCGTATTGTCATACTGATATTCTGCACAAACTGTGAAGTCCACTGAGACAAAGGTAACATTTGTGATATTGGGCTATATAAATAAACATTGATTGATTGATTGATTGATTGATTGATTGATTGATTGATTGATTAACTAGCCTACAGAAAAAGTTAGCTGATTTCCCCCTCCAAATTACTCCATTACTGGTGTCCCATTAAACAATGGGTGAAACCTTAATGTAGAAATGGCAGAGACCATGTTATTTCAGTAACAATGCCAAAAAGATGAATGAAGACGTGTTAATACTGTAATTACTAGCTTTTACTTTCTTTCAGCCGGCTAGCTAAGCTAAGCTAACACGTCAACGGCAACTGTAATTTCTAGCTTCTACGTTCTTTCAGCCAGCTAGCTAAGCTAAGCTAAGCCAATAGGTCAACGGCGTTGTACCGACCCGGCTGCGCACACTTGACTCGGTAATGTCACCGCCAGCAGAGCAGATACTGTTCTACTAGGTTAACTCATGTCATGTTAAACGTCAAAGTAAACTAAATAAATAATTTGATTCTAGTGGAAGTTACGTAATTCAAGTTTCTCTATCCCACAGTTAAGGTTTGTTGGAGCAAACACCACAGTGGTGGTGGCTTAAAGCCCACCTCTGCTCCGCGCCGTCCGTTAGATGAGCCTGGTCACATTAATAAGAGAAGGAGTTCAAAACACCGGCATAAAACTTATAACAATAATCTGATTGTAATGGTAAAAAAACACACAATACGAAATACAGAGTACTCTGGACTTCCAGTTCTACTGCCGTGCAATACAGGTATCGGGACCAGCCAGTCAGAAAGAGGAAGCCGCATGAATACACATCAGTATACATAGCCAGATTTGGAGGCAGCCGATTTCACTCCTAAGCGAATCAGATTTCTGGGAAAAATGTATTTTACTTCTGAACAGAGCGTGAGAGCTTCGGAACTACCCAAGGACAGAGTCAATCTTTTATCTTGCACCTGAATTCACTCCTTTACTTTCCCAAGGAATATTTCACGCAAACTATTCTTTCCCAGACAATCAAACATTGTACACAGATATATTGGTGCCCAGAAAGGACCTTGAAAAGAATATAGTTCTGCTGAAAAGAATATGTGTGTGTGCTGGTATCTAGGTCAGTGAGTGTGAGTGAGAAGGTTATATATATATATATATAGGATTACTTGAAAACAGTCCCCAATAATACATGTTTACTTTAAACAGTTTCGAACAAACAAATGAACTTTAATCTTTAGGTTAGACAAGCAACATTTAGTTATTTGGTATTTCATCGTTATCTACTGTGAATTAATTTCAGAAAAAAAAGAAGTTTGAGAAAAGTGGATTGTCAAAGAAAAGGCTATGCAAACGTTATTATTAATAATAATTTTTAAAAAATGAATCAATTTTTTTTTTATATATATATATATTTTTTTTAATTTTCCATTTTTAATTTTCCATTTTTATTTTGTAATCATCTCGCGACCCCCACTTAGGGAACCCCTGATCTAGAGACTGCAACGTGCTCTGATGCTGTTGCTTTATGCTTTATGAACAACAGAGAAACATATTCTTCATGACCAAAGTTGGAATTGAAATAAAAAAGTGAAACTTATGCTCATCACCCTCTCCCTCCGGTCCACATTAATACAAATGATCCCAATACGTATGATTGTATGAACTATGAAAAGATCTTAAAATCAATACAAATGTATTTATTATAAACGTTAGTCTTTAACACCTATCAGTGTGTATATCACCATTCAAACATCTTTTAAAAGTTGAACAAACCCCACACAGCTCAGTGAAATGTTGACTTTATTTAATAATTTCAGTAAAAACTAACGTTCATATTTCTCTTTTTGATCATAATACTGATGAACGTTCAAAACAAAGCACTTTGGCAACTTACCACATACGTTTTAAAATGCTTAATAAGCACTGTAACTTTCATGATATAATTTCTCCGTCATAATCGTTTGTGTCCGTGAACGGCTGACTGTTGTGTGACGTCAAATGCTGCGGCTGCAAGGCATTGTGGGGAAGCATTTTCTCCTCTCCTTTCGGTTAGGGAGGTCCAGTGGTTCCTGCTAAAGGAGGTTATAAAGGAAGTTTGAAACCTCCTTTCCTATCATTCTAGAGAATTTGAAGGGCACTTATCATGGCTAACACTGAGGGACTTCCGGGTCATTTCACTCGGTTAGGAAGGTTCCTAAGCTAAATGGACTATTCGACCGCAACCGAGAACTCCTCTCCTCTGAGAGGTCATTTTAAAGAGACGTCCATTAATGATGACAGGAGGCACAGCAGCCCTCTGTCTGATGGACAGATGTGTTCATGACGACTTATATATTTACTTTGATTCATTGACAGTGCGGTATAATGAGACAATAACAGGCTACAGATGCGGACACACACACACAAATATATTTATATAAATATATACAATTTAAAGTATGAGAGCACTCTCATAGTAACGTAACACAATCAGAGACTGGATCCCCCCCTCTCTTTGGTCGCTGAAATGGGGAATTGAAATTACGGGCCAAAAGTTGTATTTACAAGTATTAAAATTAAGCAGAGGACACCAAACTAACTGAGACCCGTCTGTCCGCCGCATCTACGCACTGTACAACACACACACCTACACACTGTACCACGCACTAGGGTGGCCATTTCCATAACACCAAAAAGGAGGACACTTCGGGATTATCTTTTAGTTTTTATCCTGGCTTCACTGAATCCTTCACACTCAAAACACAATAAGACTCTAGTGTACTAACCACAAGTTGAATGTCTATTTACGATACTTTTGCCCTTTCCTGGCTGCTTCCAAGAGTTTTTTGTTTGTAAGGCGTCTCTGGTACATGTCTGTGCACTCAAATGTGAAGTTGACACAAATTTGCAGCTCTGCCTTGACACTGTCCACATCCAGACGATTTCTCTCATTTCTCCATGCTGAGGTCATCATTGAGAACACACGTTCTGTATGTGCATTGCTACATGGGATGGAGAAGATGTAGGCGCTGATCTTCCTCAGATTCACAAGTGGGACTTCTGCTTTGGAAAACAGTTTCAAATACCGCTCCTCACTGTGGCATCCTTCCATTTCTGAAGAGCTGAGAATAGCTTCCACCATGCCATATTCCTCATAGAGTCCATCCATGTCAATGTCTTTCAGGCTGCAGGCTTGGACTGCATCACTGTATTCTCCATAGGACACAGCAGTTGTGAGGCCAAGCTTTGACACTTTACTATGAAAGCTGTTCTCAGAGAAGTCATACCTTTCACTCACGTATTTCTTGGCTCTTTCATAGAAAACAAGAAAATCAGCCTCACATTTCTTAGCCAGATCAGGGGTTAGCTGCTTGAGTTTGTTGTTCACAGCAAAGCCAAAAAATGTGTCCTTTAACCTTCTCTCAAGTTTCCCTTTCAGTTCAGTCATTACCTTAAACACAGAGGTTATGCTGAATGATTTGGCCTCGAGTGCTTCAATGCAGTCTGAAAACACTTTCAGAATGTGACTGAGGAAGAGAAAATACATCTCAGATACTTCGTTGCCATCCTCTCCAAAGCATTTCCACAAAATCTTGGAGCATTCCTCCTCACCTAGACTCTGAAAGTAGCTGGTCAGGGGTCTCCAACACTTCAGGATTCTGTCAATAGATGGCAGCAGAGACAACCATCGCGTGACAACGTGCCGCAGCAGATTGCATTCCTCCACTTCCACAAACTCGCAGAATTCCTTCAACTGCGCCGTTCTGCTAGCTGAGATGCTAAAATGGCTATACACCTTAAGCACAACATTTTCAATGTCAATATCCAAGTTGCTTGCTGCATATCTTGTTGCATTGTGCAGAATATGGGCTAAACAGTTTGCAGCGAGCACGTCTTTTTGAGCCTGTTTCAGTTTCTGATAAACACTGTTGTGTTTTCCATAATTAACGCTGGCGTTGTCTGCTGCATATGCTGACATTTTTTTCACATCTAGTCCAGACATCTCCAGTTTAGATAGCAGCTGATTTGTTATAGCTTCCGACTTTTCGTTGCTATCACTGTAAAAATCCAACAGTGCATGTTGCACGCCCTCCTCAAAGTGAAAATATCTCAGTACAATGGGGAAACACTTGATCGTACCTTTGTTTGATGCATCACTTGCCACTGAATAATGCAGTTCATTTTCTTTTATGTAATCCACATGCGTCTGGACAGAGTAGGGTGCTAGGATATTTTCGCACAAAGCTTTGGCTTTTGTTTTTCCACAGGTCATCCCTTTTGCTATTGATGAGTCGTTGTAGATTGTGCGATCAACTTTTATTCCACAGTCTACACTCCTGTATGACTGGTGATGCTTGACGGCATGATAAACTTTACAAAGTTCTGCTGCGGAGATTTTGTCATCTTGAGGCGATGAAGCTTCACGGGAAAACGATAAAAGTGAAGAGGCACCTGCGCTTTGATCGTTGCTTTTGTGCTTATCTGTGTTAGCATGTCTGTCGACAGCACCTTTTCCTTTGCTACTTACGTCCACATCGCAACGACACAACGTGCAAAAAGCATGGAAGTCGTCCTTTCGGCTTTTTGTGAGGAATCCATGCTCTTTCGACCATTCAGGATTAAATGAAGTCTTTCGTTTCGGCATTTCTGCGGTTTAACCTACCGCTAACTAGGCGGAGTTGGCTCATGAGCTAGTCTGCTAGCGCTAACGTCACTCTGTGCCACAGTGCCATGCCGTGAACGTGACGTCAAGAAGCACATGGCTAATTGTTTACGTTTATTAACCAATGAAATACAAGATATTTATTTGACATCACATTCAGCCAATAATTTGTAAGACCACAAGTCTTACAGGGATATATACTTACACATAACTTATTTTTTGTATTTCTTTGTATAATTGTCTATTTTTTTTTTATACCCTAAAAGTATAAAATGGGGATCACCTCAAAAGGAGGACAAATGAGCGTCCGGCTCAAGGCTGCGCCGGCAGACGGACACAGACATTGAAAACCGGACTGTCCGACCTAAAACCGGACGGATGGCCACCCTACCACGCACACACCTACACACTGTACCACACACACACCTACACACTGTACCACACACACCTACAGCTCCTAAAGCATAATCAGGCTACAGCCATTGTGTATTTTATTATTTTAGCACTAAATGGTCTTAGAAAAATATTCACTCTTTGTTTGTAGTTATCTACTAAACTAAAGCAAATAAAGACAGTAGGCCTGTTATACTGAGTGATATTATACACTGCTCTGCTTTCTGCGCGGACCTCACAGCTGTTCTCTCTGGAAACATCGCGACGCGATGAAAGCAGTTTCTAAAATAATATCCAGGAGATGCATGCAGAGCTGTCATTGGCTGAGATAAGTCCGGCCGTGCGTCACGTCTCCACTGTTCCCGGAAATGCATCCGCGGAGGAGCCGTGGAGGCACCATCAGTGTAGCCTCGGTTATAGCTCCTCCAGACAGCCTCCTCGATGCTCGATCCTCGGTCCTCGGTGTGCATTTAGAGAAATGAGATGTCCTTCAAAATGGCGCGCTGAAATTCATTTCCGGGTCACTACCGGAGGACCGAGGAGTCGAGGAGGGGAAATTTGAGTATTGAGAAGCCTCTCTACTGTCTGTCATTGCAAACGTTGCGCATTGCCCCACTCACTCAAATTCAGTTCATCTACAATAATGGGGCAGGGCAACCACTATTGTAGATGAACTGAATTCGATGAAGGCTTATTTCAATGTATGATGTCTGTTTAATTGTATTTTTTGTATAATTTGTTGTTCTGAATTTGGCATTAAAAAAACAAAAACGAAACTGATGTCGTTTTAAAGATGTGTCGCCCCTCGGGCGCCCCCTACTGGCCTGGGGCCCCAAGCAGTTGCCTGCCTTGCCTGTCCGCAAGAGGCAGCCCTGTGTGCTCCCCCCTGATTTGTGTTCCTTCGTGTGAGTGTGTAGTGATCACGGGTGCCTTAATTTACTTTGTTGGGATCCCTCTCACCCCTCGTCACCTCCATCCACTGGTAAGTCTCATCATCCCTGAATTAAGAGTTCCCCCCTTTATTTTCAGTGTGTATAATGATCTTATGGTGTTTTTAATTATATGTTAATGCCAGAAATAAAACATTTGATGAATTGGAACCACGTCTCCTGCCCCTCAGTATCAAGAACCTGAGTGCCTTGTTGGTACTTGGAATAATTATTTCCTTGGGTGCAATTCCCAAGGAGGTGTTGTCTGGCTTTTAGTTGAATAGGATTTCCAACAAACACCCCCCACGTGCCGCCACATTACGTTATTATGAGAGTGCTCTCATACTTTAAATTGTATATATTTATATAAAAAATGAGCACCGGATCATTTGAAAAAATACACAAAAAAGAGAGAGAAGGGAGAGAGAGAGAAAAGAGAGAAGAGAGAAGAGAGAGAGAGATAGAAAAGAGAGAAGAGAAGTAGTTATATTCATCCCGCGTCCATCACATTAGTATGCATAAAAAGTGACAGGTGCTGTGACAGGTCACAGCTCTCCCTACTTATGCTAATGAGCTAAGTCCCGCCTCCCCTTTGATCGAGGTGTGAGATCTCAAGTAGGTGTGATATCCCAAGTAGGTGTGAGATCCGTCGATAGGAGGGGGGTGATGTGTATTCACAGGTGTGAAAAGCCCCCACTGTTGCGCCTTATGGTGTATAATAAAAAATGTTTCAATCACATTAGTATGCATAAAAAGTGACAGGTGGGCCCGGCCCCAAGTGTGTGTGTGTGTGTGTGTGTGTGTGTGTGTGTGTGTGTGTGTGTGTGTGTGTGTGTGTGTGTGTGTGTGTGTGTGTGTGTGTGTGTGTGTGTGTGTGTGTGTGTGTGTGTGTGTGTGTGTGTGTGTGTGAGCCTGGCCCTGCCCCCTCCTTCCCCCTTCCTGCCATCTTATCACTAGACAGAGGGGTGAGGGGTTCTCTCTAAAACACAGTGTCTGTAAAGTGGGGGGGACACTGTCTCCCCCCTTCCTGCCATCTCTCTCTGTTTCTGCTGATGTGTAAAATATACAAAATAACGTTTTATATACTTAATCTCTTGTTAAAAGGTGATGAAGTTTGCAGCGTAAGCCAGCCATCAGTGTTCTAGTTTTAAGGTTTTGCATACCTCAAAGTGTGTCTAAAAGTATCTTGGCAAGAGAAAAAAGCCAAAATCCACCTAGGCCATTAAAAAGAAACCGAATTCCACGTTTTACAAATGAACAGACACAAATGCAGACTTGACTACTTGGCAGTTGATTAAAGCAGATTTGTCCGTTTTCATCTCTCAAAGGTTTGGGTCCTGTTCAACACTGGGTACAGAAATATATTCAATATACAGTCATTTGTACGTAAAGATTTTTTAAGTTGTAAGCACTTAGAAATATGCATTTGATTGCATTTAAAGTGGCTGTAGACAACTTATCATAATGAAGTAGTTGATTGCACACATTTGTAATGGATGTAGAATAAAGACGACATTAGCGTTTAAATTGGCTCCCTATAAGACTCGCTTTCTCTTTCAATAAAAAGCCCAAACACAATACTTTTCTGAATCACTGCAGGAAGTAATGTGCTAAAATGCAAATACAAATAGCTTACAGTAGCTCCCAATTAGTTGAACAATTGGAAAACCGCAAGGACTGTGGAAACACCTACTGGCAAAGGATTGTGGATGCAAATTATGCAAAGAGGAAGAAAAAACATTCTATCTAAAGCTATATAACACAATCTACGTATTGACAGTATGAGTACAACAAAAACAGTATGCATGTTGATGCAAACGACAATGTTCAGTAAACGATCAATCAAAATCGAAGGATCCAATGTATTTTTAAATGGAGCAGAAATAGAACTAGTCTCCCAGTTGAAGTATCTTGAACAGGGAGTGTCATATTGGACTCGCACTTGACTTTTTAAGAAACATATCCAGAAAGTATCCAATACCATTAAATTCAACTTTTAACATTTTAAACAAATTAGACCTTTTCTGAACTGTCAATGCTGCAAAGTCATACCTCCACTGTATGATTCTATCCCACATTGAATACGGTTTTACAAACTGGTCGTCTGATTGTGCCACACACCTGAAACCCATAGAACAGGTGTTCAAGAGAGCTATCCAGGTGTTTGACAGAAAGCCACAGTCATACCACCACTGTACCATACTTGAAAATCACAATTTCTTGAGTTTTTGACAATTTTAAGTCTTTTAAAAGTATGTGTTTTTGAAATAATATTTACATGGCCTGGCCCCCCCCCCCTCCCCTTGGGGGAATTCATCCACAGAAAACACACTGGACGCAGCACTAGGTCAGAAACCAGAGGAGACTGTGAAGTCCACCACAGACGGACCACCTTTGGACAAAATGTCCTCTCCATTAAAGGCAGCTCATTGTGGAATAGCCCCCCCAACTGAGATACGGGATTGTCCCACTCTCAATAGTTTTAAAGGTCAACATAAAGAATGGTTGAGCAACAAACAGACGTGTAATCACCGCTAAATAAATGGACTTTAACACAGGGGTATCTCCTCTTACACTTTTATGTAGCGCTTTTATCTTATCTTGCACTTTATATATCGTAGCTGCTACATTGTACTGCCATGTGGTAAATGCTTATATGCTGCTCCTTCTCTTTCTGCATATCATGTATTTATTTTTGCTGTATATATATATATATAAATGTCATGTTCTTATATGCTGTATGTGACGGGACTATAGATGGAAATGAGCTCAAAGCTAAAATCCGGCTCATTTACACTTGTAAGCATTATTTTTGTTTTAAAGTGTTCATCAATGTGCACTACGGTAGCCCTGAAGAAAATTAAACATTAAAATATGTTATCGATGTCCCCATTCCCAGTTTGTTTTGGGAATAATTGCGATGTTTACTATGTTTTGGTAGCTCTTAACAAAACTGAATTTTTGTAAAAGACTGCGACTCTAAAAGGCAAGTTTGTGATTTTAACACTGTTTCGATGAAACAATACATTATACAATATTATGACTTTTTGCCATATTTGTAACACAATATACTTGTACCTTTTTTTTTTTTTGTGGTTGTAGCGCTTCAAGATATTTTGCATGTCATACATAAACACGGTGTCATCTTTTCCTTCAAACTGACGTGCTGCCCATTTTACAAAACAAGTTATTTTTCTGCTTCTTCATCCTCTGAATTTTCCTCCCCCGTCCCTCTTCCTTTAGCCAGCACAACAAGAATCAAGGTGGATCTGTGAAATGAAACACCTCTTCCCAAAGCGTGACTTCCCTATTGAGAGCATGCGTCTTCGGCAGTAGGGTTTAAACCAATTGGCCAGATATACTAACATACAGAACGTACGGTATGTTTGAAGACTAACCATTTATCCAGTTCAAGCTGTCTTTAAGATGTGACATTGCGCTCTGACTATTCCCCGTAAAATGGTGACAAACTATTACTTATTCTTAAATTTGACCTCTTGCTGCTTGGTTGAAAATGATAGATGAAAAATAACTTTAAAAAAAAAAAAGACTCAAACAGCGAGGGACATTATACTGGTGAAAGAACTCTCAATTCTACAGATGACTCACCCCCACTCAACGCAATAAGTCCCTCCCTCCACTCAGCAAAGCATCTAAAACTAAGGACCCCACTAAGACGACAGTTTGAAAACTAGCTATGGATCTGAGAAAAACCAAGTCTCCCCCCGCGAGTTGCAGCCAGGAACAAACTCCTGGACTACCATCATCACCACCATTCTGGACACCCGAATCTTGCAATACTACTGCTGCTTATTTTGCTCCTTGGGCCAAGACGTCTCTGTTTATGGACACAGTGAAATCAGTGTTGGTTGATATTGTGGAGGGGGTGATACATCGGTACAGAGAAGAAATATGCAATGGATGCCGAGTCAGTCACCCCGGCCAGAGGCAACACGATTGTCTGAATGACATGCCTGATTTTTTCTTCAGAAACAATTACAACGCGTTAATGAAAAGACTCTGGCTCACCGACTTCATTACTGAGATCGACCAGATTCTTATTGATAAAGAAATTTTCCCGGATGATTGGAGGATCCAAGGCGCTTCGGAGGCTTTTCTGCACAATCTAAACAATCTAACAATCAAAATAGCTCTCATCACTGGCTCAGTGTCATTTCATTTGACCTAATGTCTTTACATATACATTTAATATATTTTATTATTATCCACCTTTTTGTTTTATGTCCTTTTATTTAAAACATTCTTTGAGACTTCAGCTTCTGGTTCAAATTTCAATAAATGTCATTTGTATAATCACTCTTTTGTCTTTATTCTACATGAAAATGTTAGAGATTCCATTCAAATCTGTTGATTATTCATATCTTCCTCAGGCTAGGAACGTATGTCGAGTTTTGAATGCTAAATGTATATCATTTTCTCACAGGATATAGAATAAGACAACACAGTGTTTATCCATTGTGTATGAATGCTTCAGCTCTTCAGACCAACATAGTAATATGTGAGCATGTTCCTAATTATGTTGGTATGCAGCCTAGGTCTGGTCTGTTTAATAAAGCAAATCTGTCACTTTTATATTGTAGAATTTGTTAAATTAAAGCAGTCTTTAATTGTTTGTCCTAAACATAGCACAGCCTGTCCTCCTACAAAAAACGACCATATAGGCCGATTGTTCATGCCCTTATTACGACCCAGAGACACGTTTTAAAGTGTATGTTGTTTCTTACACGACCACTAGAGGTGCTCTAGTGGTCGTGTAAGAAACAACATGCTCCCGTCCCGTTCATTGCAAACGCTCCGGAGGGACGTTTATTCACAAATAACCCTCCCTGGAAAATCCTAAATTGTAGAATAGTTTGGCTATTAAAATGCTTTTTGATTTGATTTCAAGTGAGAAGTGTATATTGTACTCTTCCACGTCCAGTGGATGTGTAGGATCTATAGTTTGATAAATATTACGAAGATGATTTGAGGTCTCGCCAGGATAACGTGTATGCAGCTTCCATGTAAAGTTAGCGTGGGTGAAAACTGTTTTTCGGGTCTCAAAGTTTTCATAATAAAACCGGATATATTCCCCTCACTGTCAAATGATTACACAGTGATATCTGCAGTACTCATCCACTAAAAAACATCAGTTTATCCTTGTTAATTACACAATATTGATTGGTTTAAATTGTGTACAATGCTTTTGTGTTTTTAACCTTCGATTCAGAGAAACATAGAGTTTTTTCGGGGTTTAGACACTTTCCGAAGACACTACACTACCCAGAATCCCCAGCTATCGATTGGGACTACAACATCCGCCTTGCTTTACAAACCCCGTGATTAGTCATCAAGCCCTGTGATTGGATGTTAGAGTGGCAGTGCGACAAGGTTACGCTGAGCGTCAAACAGCTCTATGAAATGGAATGGAGCCTCGGCAGACTATCCAAAACTGGAATTGGACGGGTCCAGCCCATAGACTGGTCCAGCCCCCCAGCCCCCCCCAGAACTACACATGCTGGCTATTGTGTGTTTCGCAACATGTTCTATGGCACGTCTCTTTATAAGAGGTTTTCGTATTTCCCACAAGTAGAAGTTGCCAGTATTAAACTGTGTACACCCTGGAGGTTTAGGGGATACGAAACACAGTGGTGTTATCACATTTAAAACATATAATTAATAAATGGGTGAATCAATATACCCACATGACACCTAAGGTCAGAAGAGCTTTATTTAACAGCTGGTCTTATGTCTGTGACCCCTCCTGTTGTTCATTGATAAGCCTGAAACATGCACTTGTCAAGGTTCAGAGGCAAATTTTGCAAATATGGCAGTAGCCATTGATCATCTTAAGATAAGATAAGATAAGATATACTTTATTGATCCCAAGTTGGGAAATGTTTTTGTTACAGCAGCATACTACTTTGTTCTACTCCACTACAGTTCAGAGGTCAACCTGGTATTTTTACTCCACTACATGTATTTTAGTTACTTTGCAGATTCTGATTAATGATGTGAAATATAAACAACCCTTAAATCAGACTTTAGTTACACCTGAGTCAAATTCAGGGAAGGTGATTGTCAAGTGCCAAAATAAACTATGCAATATATTGGACGTTAAGTACTTTGTCAGACTTCATATTTATCTGTGGATAACCCCAACGTTTTTTTCTTATTCAAAAGAAGACCTTAACTTAAAGTATTCTTTCATGTTGAAATAAAGCCTTATTAGTTTGTCTGTTTTGCACATCCTCCTGTTAATATCTTTGGACGTCCTGCACTAAACTGTTTTATTGTAGAGATCACTACAGTATCTTCTTGATATTTTCTATTCTATATTTCTATCATGCCTTCTACTTTCCCACAATTTTGTATGTAGGCTACTCTTAATATTTAAATGTTTTCATCAAATAAAACTTATTCAACAACAAAATTCAATAACGTGCTTTAACCACTAGGTGGTGCGGGTTAAAAAACCTCTGGTGTAGTTAATAAAACATAATAATATTAGGGCTGTCAAGTTAACACGTTAATAACGCTTTAACGCAAAAAAAAATTAACGCCACTAATTATTTTAACGCGATTAACGCATGTGTATTTTTTGTCCTCGGCCGCCCCGTAGTTTCAGAGCGCGTCGAGTTTAAAATACCATCTACAAGCTGATGCTGACAGCCCCGTTCCTGCCGCCCGCTTGCGGCAGACCACTATCGAAAGCCAAAGGTGCCATAATACGCCCGTATGTTCGTCCGTAGTTTACGGGGAGGCCCGTAAGTTGGTGCGAAACTACGGCCGAACATACGGGCGTATTTTCGCGCGGTTTTTCATATGATAATGAGCCCCTCCTTCTGATTTCCATAGCCAATGAGTTCAAAGTTTCTGTAACGAATCAGTGAAGAGTAAAGCCAGACCAAAGCAATATGTAGAGGAAAAGTTCCTGACATTGTGAGGCTGTAAATTGTACGTTATTCCAGATGCATGGGACTATGTATTAATTTGCCTTTCAATATAATAAATATATCAATCAATATATCCTGCCTTCATTGTCTTTTAAAATAAAATCGCCTTACCTTATCTTACTGAAGTGAAGGGTATTTATGTCTCCTTAAATCACCTTTTAAATGTACTTCTTATAACATGGTGTTGCATATCAAAATGTTCAGTCTCTGGTCTTGCTAGAAATGCAAAGTCACTCCTCACCTTAGAGCACTGTCTTATGAGATACTTAGCTTAGAAATCAGATTTTTGGAAAACTTAAAAACTCTTGTGAAAACAGATGTACTATGATGTAGATGAAAAGTTCCAAGGGGACCAAGTATTAATTTTCCTTTGAATATAATCAATAAATCAAACAATATAAAATATATAAAAAAATACAATTGCCTTACCCTTTTCCTTAACCCTCTGGAGTGTGAAGTGAAGGGTATTTTCTCAATTTTTAGATGTCTCCTTAAATCAACTTTTAAATGTACTTCTTATAACATGGCATGGTGTTACATGTCAAAATGTTCAGTACAGTCTCTGGTCTTGCTAGAAATGCAAAGTCACTCACCTTATGAGATACTAAGCTTAGAAATCCGATTTTTGGAAAAATTCAAAACTGTTGTCAAACACAGATGTACTCATGTCATCCATTTTTTTTGCTGTTTCAGATTTGGTTCACCAAAGTAGTGAAATATATCAATTACACTATAGGCCTATATACATGTGTTGTTCATGTCTAAAATGAAAATCTATAAATTATAATTTAGAGTAAAAATATTTCCATCACTCTACTTTCACCACAGAAAAGTTACATCAGGACTGATTCATATTCCATACCAAGGTTCATGTGATGATGTGTACAAATACAAATTGAGCATTAAACATTTTTATTCAACCAACTATTTATGTTAACATAAGAAACTGTAAAATCTCAATATTTACAATATCAGAACTTTCTCAACCAACTATTCATTATAAATGTAAAGACAGGGGGAGCAGTGTAATGGTCTGTCTTCCATGACAGTGGGTCTGGCTGCTGTGTAGGTGGGGGTAATGGTGCGTGGGCTGCTGGTGGCTGTGTCGGAGGGAGGTAGGTGTGATTGTCCCAGGTTGATGCTGGCGGCTGTGTGGGAGGTACGTCTGCTAGGAGAGACTTCTTTGCTGGCTGGGTTGATCGTGATGGCTGTGGTGGAGGCCTTTGTACCGAGGTGTATCTTAATCTTGTGGCAGGCACAGATGGAGGTGGAGGCCGCTGTAGTGATGCTGGTCCTTGGTGGTGATGGCTCTGGTGAAGGCCCTTGAACCACGGTAGATCTTGACCTGGGTGCATGCACAGATGGAGGTTCTTGCTGCTAGGCCCAGGCAGCTGTGAAATCGGAAAGAAATATAGGACAATAATTACTACTAAGTTCATTAAAATATAAAGTTCAAGTGGAATGTTTCTCAAGCACAAATAACAATGCACAACTCAACCGTTTCTTGGAATCGAAACTAAAATGGTGAAACAAAAAACTACCGCACCCACAACATTTTCTTTTACATGTGCAATGTCCGATGTCAAGACGCCATTGTGCTAATACAGCACTAGGCCATGTTTTGGCCCAGAGGAGGAAAACATTGTTTTGTCTGTCATTACTCTGAGCTTTGAAGTCTGCCATACAGACTTTGCACTTTGGCAGACATCTTGTGTTGGTCAAGCTGCATGATTATTTTCTGAAGTACTTCAAAAGTGAAACGAAGGGGGTTTTGGATATGCTATGTTGAGTGCATATAGCAAACCCAGAAGGAGGGCACAAGCTGAGGCAACTGAAGGCAGTTAATTCAGCACCTCCACGCCCTCGATGATGATGCCGATGTCTGCTGGTGGCTCCTGCAGTCCTTCCTCCTCCTTCCGTATCACAAACACACCCATTGTGAGCTCCTCCATCTCCTTCGGAAGATCATCTGTTCTGGAGTCCTAGAGTAGGAGTAAATGACAACAAACATCACTGGCATCACTTTGCACTAATATGCACTTAATATGGGACAATAATATCACTGTCCGAAGTCCTACTCTGTGATTACTCACTGATTATTCTGACGACTCACATGATCAGAACCTAATATTTAATTCATTTATCTCATCTGATCCATCTGTATTATTGCGATTATGTTGAGAAGGATTAATATTAATATCATTCAATTGTTGTCAAATTGTGGACGTGCTGTGTGGCTGTCTGTGGGGGTGGGTTGTCGTGCATTGTTCTGTGTTTTGTGTTAAAATGTGTAAAATTCAATAAAGAGTATTTTAAAAAAAAGACCATGCTAGGACTACTTTTTACATGTTGTGTTTCGCGGTATACTTGGGAAAATTACTAAAAACCCAAATTCCGATGCTATGCTTTAGTTATTCCTGATGAGCAGGTGGCATGGTCCATCAGTGTATGAATGGGTGAATGTGAACGTGGTGTTAAAGTGCTATGAGGAGTTGGAAAACCATAAAGGTGCTTTAAACTTACATGATGTCAAATGTCCAAGATTATGAATATAATCAAACCCGACAGGTGTTATTTTAGTAGAGAAATGTCCCTTTTACAGCATTAATATCAATCTAATATGTATTAGCACGTGTGCCTTTGACAAGCTGTGCTGACATGCAAACTAGATATTCCTTGATCAGCTCATCTGGATCTTCTCCCAGGAAGATAATGAGGGCTCTCAGGACACACTCCCTCCGAAGATGAATGTCTTCAGTCTGGGACAACATTATTTTGGTTAATTTTATTTTTCAAAATGTCTATTGACAGATTTTCTTACTCTTACAGCTAAAATCCTTCACTTTATTTAGAAACAAATGGACAGTCCTAGTTACAGAGTTTCATAAAACAACGGTTGCCCTCCCAATGCATCTATAAAAGGATACCAAAAATGTATCCCTTTTAGCTGGCAAGGACTCATTTGACAATGCAGATTTACCTGGTCAAAAATGTCCATGATGTCAGCAGTCTTTTGACGTTTTGATCCTCCTTTGGCACGGATGACTGATTAGCTGACTTGAGTGAATGTCCAACTGGGCCATGAACTTCTCCTCAAGAGGAATGGTCATTATCCTCTGGAACTCTGCATTGATCTATGAAAGAATAATACAAAATGACAGTGAGTAAATTCATAAAAATTCAATTGAACTCAGTCTGTATGCAATTAACATTTGAAAAAAGAACCTTTGAAGCAAGTGTAAACTTTTTCCGACCCCTTTTCGGACGTGTAATTAGCTAAAGCTTTGTTGTTTATTGATACCAGACAATGACACTACAGATTATTCAATTATTAATTAAATGTTTCGTTATTGCATTCATTTGTATAGTACTGTATCACCTTTTGTTTCATTTGTATTTTCTTTGGTTTTACACGCTCGAGGAAAAAAAACTAAACTAAGCATGCTTACACACTGGCAAAAAGTATAACAAATTAAAAATGTAAATTCTGTCAGTAAACACTGTTAAACATAATCTTTACCACACCATATTATGATGAATGGATAAAAGCTTACTAAAAAATGGATACACACTAGATTATTACCTCTTTTTGTTGGAACAGTGCCGGCCACCTGTCTTTGAAGTCCTTGATTCCTGGCTCTTGGTTTACCACCTCCCGTCGTCTGTAGGCGAACGTGTGAGCTATTTTGTCTGCGATGACCCTATTATTGTTCCTTATCCTGATGTCTGTCAGAAGTTCTATTCTTTCTTTTTCCAGGCTTTCCAGATTGGCACCAGTGGGGAAGGATGGATAAAAGTTAGACTCAGCTCGCTTTGGCCTCTTGAATTCTTTAGCAGGGAAAGCATCTGTAGCAGCTTTAGGTTTCAGGGAATTTACCACCAGCTCTGGGCACCCCTGCAATTTGAGCTGAGTCCTGTAGTTTCCCCATCTTATATTTCAGGCGCTGTTTCCATCCATTGCAGCCATTGAATGAGCCAGGTTCTTTCAAACAAGGATGCTTTTTGATAAGAGCCTCTGCTACTGTGCAGAAATGTGAATCATCTGGATAGGGCTTGTATCCAGAAATTGTTTCTGCAAGTCTATTCAGAATATCAGACTTGCTTCGGGAGCTGACAGTCAACATTTTGTGGCTTCCATTAAACTCAGAATTCCCTTTCACTAGCTGCAGCTCCGTG
Organism: Notothenia rossii; assembly: GCF_949606895.1. Taxonomy (NCBI): domain Eukaryota; kingdom Metazoa; phylum Chordata; class Actinopteri; order Perciformes; family Nototheniidae; genus Notothenia; species Notothenia rossii. The sequence continues at coordinate 55,580,396 of NC_136904.1, read as the reverse complement.
TCATATGAAAATTGAGGAATCGGAAAGTCCGCTGGCCACTGTTTGGCTCGAGAGGACACAGATTCGGGGAATGAGAGGATTATTGTGTCATCTGATGCCAACGAAACATTGCCATCACACTCAAGTGAAGACGATTCACAGCCCGAATGCTCATCGAGATGACTGGATCAGTCATGACAACTTGTGATCAGCTCCGATTAAATTGTGATATCAATTCTGTAGCTAACCTCCAGAGAGCACGTTTATTTTATGAAATACCTGTATCCCTCTCATCACAACAAGACTCTACACTGTGCAGGAAAAACAATTACATACATGAAAATAACCTTGATGCATGGGAATTAAACACACAAACTATCTTCCGTGGCTATACTGATATGTCACAGTAACGGTAAACCACAGAAAAGTAAGTCCAGCGGGGCACAAGTTGAATACATATAATACGGTAGTTCTATTATGCCTTTAAGCCTATACGTTTAACCCATAAGAACCCGGACCCATTTCTACTTTTGGGGAAATTAAGGGGAACGTCATTTAGACTAAATAGACACATTTCTGACAAGTAACCTCCCTTGTGTCAAATATCTGGGCTTTAATGGTAAAGTAACTCTTATTTATAACTTAATTAACAAGGATGATGTTTTGGTTTGCATTTGTTTGAACATACTATGAATTGAAGAATAAAGCATATGTTAACTAAATATAATTGAATCAGCTAAATTAACTGACCAGACCATAATCATATTTCTAATTGTGCATATATGTCACTCCGGGTTTACTGTGAATGTTTAGGGTTAAAGTCCCGATGTGACACCATGTGTCACAGCAATATTTATGGCATTTGTTTCATATCAATTTCATCAAGAAATGTTTCCACAACAGGTTAAATGTAATCAGAATCAGAATACCTTTATTCGTCCCACAGAGGGGACATTTACATTTGTTACAGCAGAAAAGAGCCGAAGACAGCTTAATGTTTAACAAATGACATGTCATGTAAGCATTTTTATTCTTAAATGGCTTGAATATTAACTTTAGCAACAAAAAACCTTTCCAAATCTAGCTAGTTCTGTCACATGTTTTAGCCTGACACATGGACATATTGGACATGTTGTTATGGGAAGACAAAAGCAAATGACAAGGACCATGACCCCAGACTGTTCAGTGTGTGTCACTTTGGGACTTCATGAGATAAAAAAGGCTAAAGCTGTATAAGGAACTTTCCAGAACATTTAAATTTCATGTGACACCCGTTTCTAAGCAATTCTGTCTGCCTTCCGTGTTCCTGTTGTTATTTACTTCCTCTCTGCCTTCTTCTGATGATTTTTCTGTTAGTTTGTGTGTTTAATTCCCATGCATCAAGGTTATTTTCATGTATGTAATTGTTTTTCCTGCATAGTGTAGAGCAGGGGTGGGCAAACCTTTTGGCTCGGGGGCCACCAGGAGTTTTAAATTTGACAGACGGGCCGGGCCAGTAGCAGATCGGTAAAAAAATATATTTAGCTGTCCACTCCTCATTATACACTCGGCACTCAATGTTGACTTTTCTTTTCTTTGGTCCACTCCTACAGTCTATGGTCCACTCATTGTTACAGATGCAGGTTCAAAGGTGAATTAGGTTCAAAGCTGTATTATTGCGTCATTGCGTCATCGTTTGCGTCATGACGTAACCGTTTACGTGCCTTCTTATGACCTACACAGCGTTTTACTTCGCTGATTTTCTCCGCAACACCGCTCACAACAACATCAATAGAGGACTGCGTTGGGTAGTTTTTAATTATACGAAGCCAGATTAAATTAAAGAACTACTTCTCCTACCTTGTACCTTTCTCCAGAGTGCCGTGGTGTATTGTTTATTAATGTGGTTCAGCTGCATTACCGCACGCTGCAGTGCTGCTTGCGTACCGGAGTTTATTCTCCCGTTAACTCGCGGCAGCGGCTGCTTTAAAGTTTTCATTGTCTGACTGTCACACAAGCAGCTGATAAATATCCCCCATCCCCAAAAGTGAATGTTTTTTAGTCTGAAAGCTGTTTGGCATCACAACGCTGTTATGAAAGTTTTTCTGGCATTCTACAGGTGATGTTAGCATAGCAACCAAAGCTAATCAGACTATCTTGACTACTTGTTGTATCATATTGTGGCATAAGCCGTTTTCTACACGCATATTTTACCGGCGTAGTTTTCGTTTTTACTTGTGATGGCCACATGTAGCCCGTGTATTGATTCAATCCGATGGTTGCAATAATACAAAACAGAAGGAAAACGTCTGCCTCTTCACAATGGTCAATAACAGTGAACGGATGGTTATTAAAGTAAGGTAAAATAAACAGAATCACACTAAGCCTGGTTAGTGTTGCCTGACTTTATAAAAGTGTTTTTATAAGTGTGTGGTCGCGTTCTAGTCACTTTGCTCAGCGCTACTGCTTGTTACAACTTGTATTCACCGATCTTGCTGGGTTGCCGAGTGGGGCCAGCTGAGAGAATAGACCAGACTCCAGCAAAGGTAAATTGTGTCTAGAGTGCGCCATCTAGTGGGATCAACTGAAATGCCGGGTATTGCAAGAAAAAGGCAAAATGAATGTGGTCTTTACAAAAATTTGGACAATTTTGTACCAATATTCAGCGGGCCGGATTCAAAAGCCCAACGGGCCGTATATGGCCCGCGGGCCTTAGTTTGCCCACGCCTGGTGTAGAGTCTTGTTGTGATGAGAGGGATACAGGTATTTCATAAAATAAACGTGCTCCCTGGAGGTTAGCTACAGAATTGATATCACAATTTAATCGGAGCTGATCACAAGTTGTCATGACTGATCCAGTCATCTCGATGAGCGTTCGGGCTGTGAATAAACAACTTGTGTTTTACTTTTAGGCTGTCTGAAGGTATGGACAGCTATCAAAGCTACTATACATCACATTAAGAACGATGAACAAATGAAAGTCGGACACAAATATATAATTTAAATTATTTATTGAAGTTTGCAATGTTTTGAACAGGCATCCACACAGTCACCTACTTTGTAATGTTCGATACGTCCCTGTAAGCGTCACGATATCGGACTCTCACCCACAACCTCACATACGAGTACTGAATGTGCAGCAAAGTGATCTTAGGAAGGCAGATATAGCAAAAGATGAACGTAAACGACAAACGATGTTTCTTTCCTGGTAAGTCAACAATGGGTCCTCAATGTACACGCCCCGCATTCCTATGACGAAAATAATAGAATGTCGCCAGTTGTCATGACTCAACTTATACTGTAACACCGGCACAACAAATTATTACTACATCTCCCACACAGCGAGGTTAAGTTCTATGTTCGTCAGCCGGATGCATCACCGGGCTTTCACCAGCACAACATGCCCCCTCACTGCTCGGTGATGCCGTATCGTCTTTATAATTACACTCGACGCAGCGGCGGTGACACTACATTAAACCGTTCACACACACACGCCGAAATAGTACCCAAAAAATGTGTGCAGTTTGGTGACAAGCTATGTACTAATAATGATAGTACTAGCCTTAACATGACCCTGTTTGCGCATTTGTTTGCGCTAATTTGGTAATAAGCAGCTACGCCAGTACACAATAGGAATAACTTTAACACATTTCAGTGACAATATTAAACCAAGAGAGTAGGCTTCTACCCGCAAGCAAACAACTATCGTCATGTTTGAGCTAAATCTAGCGGTTTAGCTAACAGTGGAGCCAGTGCATCATAGCTTGGTTTGGTTTGGTTAAACAATTTAGGTGGAACATGTTATATCTGACATTGTACATTATTTTTATATAAGAAATATAACTTGTCTGAATCACACTTACAGTATGTCGAAGTCACGTCTCAAAAGAAAAAGGCGGCACATGTGACGGTGGAAAGATCTGGCAAAGACGTTGACGTTGACGTCATGACGTCACACGCACGTTAGATGAGAGAAACTTGATTGATTTGCTTTCACTGATAACAAAATAGCAAGTCAAATCAACGAACAAAAAAATCACATGAATACAACCCACAAAAGTACATTGGAATCTCTAAAGCATAAATCTGAATCAGATGTATTAAATGTATTAAGTTACTTCAACTACTATCAAGTACACTTTTTAGAGTGTACCACAAAATGGTTCTGAGACTTATTCAGAAATGTCCAAGGTTCATCACAAACACTGCAGCATTTTGTGCTTCTACCGTATTTCATTGCATGCTTCAGAATAGATATATATATATATATATTGATATATAGTGCTTGTGAAGGAAGAGGGGACACATGTATAAATATATATATATATATATATATATATATGAAAACAAGAGGGACATAATATCACAAAACAATTAATGATGATGATTATTTCAGCCATATGTATAATAATGTTAATATCTATGAGATTTAAAGTAATAATAATAATTCCCTGCAAAAGCACCAATTACAATACAATAATGGCAAAAATAGCAATTCGATATATAATACAAATCAATCATTGTCATGTGAAGCAAGGAGTGGTTGGACCCAAATGCAGAGACAGCAGAAAACTTAACAAAAATGTATATTTAACAGGCAGAACAGGAACTCAAGTAACAACAATCAACACGGAAAAAAACAGAACTTCATGACATAGACAAACAAGGAACCGACAAGAACAGGACAGAAAACCAGGACTTATATACTAACAGGGTGATGAGGGGATGAAGTGCAAGTGGACACACAACACAGTGTGTAGCTGTGATGGAGATATTTTCAGTTTAGCTGAATGCCATGGCACACATGTATGACATACATCCCAGGTCTTAGAACACCAAATGTATAACTTTATCAGTTTAAAAAATATAAATAAACGAACCTGGAAACGTGATCAATTCCCAATTATGCATTTTCACGAGAATTTTACATTATCCGTTGCTAGGTTTTAGATTATCAGTAGATAAAAGTGGTATCAAAATTAGTCAGTCGGAATATTTTATTACATTATGGCCAGGTACTCACAAGAACATATCCTAGATGTCTGAGATCATCCAGAGATTACATTATAAACTTAATTTTAGCCTCTTCACCTCATTGGAGTCAAGAATTACTGTCAAGCTCACCAAGAAACAGCATCGCGTATGAAGACTGAATGAAAATGGATAGATACATGTTGAAAAGCATTGTAATTAGTAAAAGAAACAAGAGCATTTTTTTTAACTTCATGCAGATATTAATAGCATTTCAAGCTGTGCATGTTCTCAGGCAGCAATGCATAGTGCATTCATCTATAGCTTTTTTTTGTTGCTTTCCTACAGTATGTGCTTATGTACCGTGGCACTAATGAACAATGTTAAACTCAGGGATATGTTTTGTAATATATCAATGTCAACACATTATGTTTTCTTTAAAAAAACATTTTGTGGCTATTATTGAATTCCCCCATGAGGTCTGGACTGTTATTTGTCGAAAACACATCCCAATGGATGACTATATAAAGCCCAGTCACCGTGGCAAAGTGCAGGCCACAAGCGGGCTAGTAACTGTCACAACATCAATGAGAGAGACCATTGTTTAAACTAAGCAATTTATTTAAGGAAAATTCACTTGAATACTGCAACATAAAAACATAGGTACACACATATATACACTGCACACTAGAAAAATGTGCAAAGTAGTAGTTTTAAAAAAGGCAATTTGTATGAATTCAAAGGGCAAAAAACAGCCTGCAGGGGAGCCGCTGTGAAATATGTGTCATGTCCGTGACAAAATCAGACAACATTCAATGTTGCCATGAATGACAGTATATTTTGGATGACGTCCAGTCCAAGATCTCCTCTACGACCAGCAAGAGGATCAAACTGTGCGGTGAGTTGCTCCATGTCCTCATCGCTTAGCAGGTGCTGGTTTCGAGGTACGGTGACCCTCTCTGGCCAGTCCAATGCAACATCCCCTGCATCAGCTCCACCCTCTCTTTCTGGCTCCTCCTGAGCATCTCCTTGTCCTCCACCAAAGAGGCTCTGCATGGCAGAAGTGGTCTGGCCCTGCCGTTCCAGGCAACCTTGGACAAAAAGTTGTATGGGACTCTGGTGTCTTTCGATCCTCAACCCATGATTGTTCCACTGGTCCAAAAAACCCTGTAGGTCATGGTTTATGCGTGGGAGATAGACATAATGCAGGGCCCACATGTGCATTTCATTGTCTACGTCTATTGTGCCTTCACTTGTTGAAGAGGTCATAATAGACGTTGCTCACACCTCGCCACAGGTCACCCCAGAGCCGTTCTATTCTCTGGTTGTGAGTGCTTCTTCCACTGAGAGCACTGCCTCTGTGAGAGCCTCTGAAGATGTTCATCATTAGGCAGACAGCGTTGTTTTCGCCCCCATGGTCGGTTCTGACCCTCGAGGGCACACCATACTTGGCCACCGCGTCCATGAAGCTCATCATCACGGTAGTGCTCCTGTTGTTGTCTGAGGCCCGGAGGAAGACGACCAGGCGGCTATACCCATCAATACCCCCATGAATGACAATCACACTTATTAATTTATTAATGTGTTTAATAAATTCTGGCTAGGACAACCACACAAACGGCAGCAACTTTCCCTCTGCTTCATTCTTTTCTCCTGTTCAACAGGCTTATTATCTGACCAGCTCTGATTCACTTACAAATTATATCCGTTTTCTTCAGAATCAGAATCTGTGTATTCACACTTCCTTTCTAAAACGGAACAAAGAACACAGTGCCCCTTTCACACCAACGCGGTTCCCGTTCTAGCTCCGTGCTAGTGCTCTTTTGGGTCGGAACCGGTTCTTCTTTTCAGCCCCCAGTTCCATCCCCTGAAGACAAGGCATGTGTCATACTAGAAATGTGCAGTCCAATGAAAGAAGGAAGCATAAAGCTTGTCAATTTCTATAACCCGTGTAAAAATCTTCACATTGAAACTTGACAGACAATGGCAGGGACGGCTCACAGAAGGGAAGTATGGTGTGGTGACTTTAATGCTCACAACAGCCTATGGGGAAGCAGTCAAACAGACAGTAATGGGGATGTTGTAGAAGAAAGAGTAAAGATCATTGTTTTTGCCTTAATGATGGACAAAAAACAAGAATAGACGTGAATAGGGGGACACAATCATGCTTGGACCTCACACTTGTGACGGATAGTTTAGCTAAATCGTGTGAATGGTATGTAAAAAGTGACTGTACCATAGGAAGTGATCGTTACCCAGTTTTCACTGTCATCAACACAAATAGGAAGTGAGTATATTTTCCAGGTGGTGCTTTGGTAAAGCAGATTGGGAGAAATGTAGACTTTGCCGTAAGGAGTCAGCACAATTGTTAGCATTAGAAGGAAGTATAGAGGAGTGCTCAAATCAAATCACAATGCACATTAAAGAAGCAGCAAATAAAACTATACCAAAAAGAACAACAGAGGGTAGGAGGAAAGTGGTGCAGTGGTGGAATGAGGAATGTTTGCAGTTCATAAAGTCACCACTAGGAGTGCTAATGGTATTGTTATCTTGAAGTTCGCCGTTCTTAGCCTCACTTCCGGTTTAGCGTTAGAGAAACGGCATGGGCCGAGAGAAGAAGAAGAAGAAGAAGACGAAGACAACGACGACGACGAAGAAGAAGACGACGACAGACACATGGCAGCAACTTTCCCTCTGCTTCATTACTTTCTCCTGTTCAACAGGTTAGTAGTGTGTACTGTGTACTAGGGGTTTCACAACTACCAATATTTACTAGTCGACTAGTTTTTCAAAATAGTAGTCGACTAGTCGACTAGTCGTTACATCATAATAGAGACACACAGAGAGGTTTACAACTGTATTTTCTATTGGAACTCATACAGTAACATTAAACACTGCATTTTAATTTGTGTTACATGGCTGAGTAAATAACAAACACTGGACTCACCAAAATCGACAGCAAAACACTCTTGTTTACATAAATGCCACGTAAATCCAGTGTGCAACAGCGCATTGCGCAACACTTCGCTGTCCTCCACGATAACGTCCACCTTTCCATATTTTTGGTTTGAACACCAACGCATCGACATGGGAGGGAAGGAGGCTTGACCGCTTTCGGGTGACAGTGTTGCCTGCCAGGGAAAAAACCCTCTCACTCGGGGTGCTTGTGGCTGGAATAGCCAGGTAGCTCCTCGAAAGCGGGGGAAGCGGTGCACTTTTTCTGCCCACCACTCCAGTGGATTATCCATTGTGGGGATATGCGGTGTCCGCTGGCAGTAATCCCGTAGCTCATCATCCGCATCACTGTTGACCCGTGTTTTCTTGCTGTTCGTTTGCCTCTGTTCAGTGCTGACACCGGTCCGTTGCTCACTGGTGCTAGCATTACTGCTAGTGCTAGCTGTCAGCAGCGGGTGTTTCATCTTCAGATGGTTGCGCATAGCAGATGCATTTGTATTGTACTTCAGTACAGCTGTAGACAACTGACACTTCACTCTGGAGTTGGTTACATCTTCGTTGAAGTACTGCCATACATAAGAATGTCGGACGTGTTTTGTAGCATTTTGTAGCACCTCGTTTACCTCCATTTTTTTCCACGACTAGTCGACTAGGGCCTGCAGCGCCGACTAGTGGTAAAGGTAGTCGACTAGTCGACTAGTCGACTCGTCGATTAGTTGGTGAAACCCCTACTGTGTACACAGATTATGTCATATTTCGATCTAAGAAGTGTCTTTGAAACTGTTTTATGTGTAGTTTAATGTCATTCTGTGAGCTACGCCACTAGCGTGTGGCTAATGGCGTCCGCTAATGTAGGGCTCAAACCACTATGTGTATGAGTCCCGTGCACTAGTCTGGCTTACATTTTAAGTTTATTCTGTTTGAATAAATATGTGAAATGCTGTTCTGAGGTCATAATTGTTCATATTATTTAAATGCTAAAGCGCGAATGCTATGCTAATATTGTGCCTGTACAACAGCCATGTTAAAGTGAGTACAGTCGGGTTGTGTGTGTTATCTGTTATCACTGTATTATACTGTAAATGAAAAAGGCTTTAATCCTTCATGAAAGTCATAATATGGCATGTGGATTTATGTCCATTTTTTATGAGAAAACGAAATATGTCAGACATACAGTTATTTTGATTGGCTAAATGTATGTAGAATGTACATTCTCAGTTAGCTTCAGGCCTCACTGAGGAGAAGTATTGAGGTAGAAAGCTGGTGAAGCCATTTCCTGCTGTCATTATATTCTGTTTGCACAGATAATAAACCTGGTTGGCAAGAAGGAAGTCATATTAATTCGACCACACAACACAACGCAGAGATACATGTGGCGTCAAACCAGAGAATGATTAGATAAATAGAGAAAACGGATATAATTTGTAAGTGAATTTATTAATGTGTTTAATAAATCCTGGCTAGGACAACCACACAAACGACAGCAACTTTTCCTCTGCTTCATTCTTTTATCCTGATCAACAGGCTTATTATCTGATTACCAGCCCTGCACAGCAGACTTGTAACACTAGCAGCAGTGGAGATGGAGCATCAGAACCTGGAGAATACAGCAACCACAACAAGGATCCATTTGAAGATAGGTCAATGTAAATATTACAGTAATAGTGTACTTTCATTGTGTGGGTGTAACATAGTTAAATAGGTTGTAAGAGAGAGAGACTCCTGTCCCACCTCCCCATTTTATTTTGAGTTGTGCATTGTTATTTGTGCTTGAGAAACTTTCGACTTGAACTTTATTTTAATGAACTTAGTAGTAATTATTGTCCTATATTTCTTTCCGATTTCACAGCTGCCTGGGCAGCAAGAACCTCCATCTGTGCCTGCCCCCAGGTCAAGATCTACCGTGGCTCAAGGGCTTTCACCACAGCCATCACGATCAACCCAGACAGCAAAGAAGTCTCGCCTAGCACACCTCCCTCCCTCCGACACAGCCACCAGCAGCCCATGCACCATCACCCGCACCTACACAGCAACCAGAGCCACTGTCTCGGAAGACAGACAAAGACCATGACACTGCTCCCCCTGTCTTTACATTTATAATGAATAGTTGGTTGAGAAAGTTTTGATATTGTCAGGGTTCGTACGGTCATTAAAAAATTGGAAAAGTCATGGAATGCAATATTTTTCCCAAAGTTTAGGAAAAGTCATAGAAACATAACTAAAGTTGCATCAAATATAATTTATGTTATCTAATCGCCAAAATAGTAATACTATAATGATAATAAATACTGTATCGTATAATGAAACGTACAATTGAGTATTTCACTGGTGAGGGATGTTTACAATCACGCCCTCTAGTCTACAGGAGCTACTATTTCATATAAAGCTGCCAAAATGCCAGGGAAGTGCAGTTTCAACAATGTATGGCTTCTAAAGGATAAATACCAATTGTGGTTATCAAAAGACATTGACCCAAGACGTGCTAAATGCAAACTGTGTTGTAACATATTCAATATTTCGAATATGGGCAAGGCATGCTAGCCACATGAAAGTCTTTTTTTTTGGTCATGGAAAATGAGGTAAAGGTCATGGAAAATCATTGCTGAAAAAGTGTATGAACCCTGTATTGTAAATATTGAGATTTTACAGTTTCTTATGTTAACATAAATAGTTGGTTGTAATGCTCAATTTGTATTTGTATACATCACATGAACCTCAATATGGAATATGAAGTCATGAATCAGTCCTGATGTAACTTTTCTGTGGTGAAAGTAGAGTATTTTATTCGAAATTCAAATGTACACATTTTCATTTTAGACATGAATAACACATTTATATAGGCCTATAGGGTAATTCATATATTTCACTACTTTTGTGAACCAAAAACGTTGGTACACCAAAAAAAAAATTGATTTTTAAGCTAAGTATCTCATAACACAGTGCTCTAAGGTGAGTGACTTGGCATTTCTAGCAAAACCAGAGACTGAACATTTTGATATGTAACACCATGCCATTTTATAAGAAGTACATTTAAAAAGGTGATTTAAGGAGACATCTAAAAATTGAGAAAATACCCTTCACTTCACACTCCAGAGGGATCTGGTTGTACAATCTGGGATAATGTACAATTCACAGCCTCACAATGTCAGGAACTTTTCCTCTACAGATTGCTTTGGTCTGGCTTTACTCTTCACTGATTCGTTACAGAAACTTTGAACTCATTGGCTATGGAAATCAGAAGGAGGGGCTCATTATCATATGAAAAACCGCACGAAAATACGCCCATATGTTCGCCCGTTTTTTCGCACCAACTTACGGGCCTCCCCGTATGTTCGTCCGTAGTATGGAAAGCCAAAAGTGCCATAATACGGGGGTGAAAAAACGCGCGAACATACGGGGAGGTCCGTTTTTTCGCGCGAAAAAACGCGCGAACATACGGGGAGGTCCGTTTTTTCGCGCGAAAAAACGGGCCAATATACGTGCGAATGTTCGCGCGGTTTTTTATATGATAATGAGCCCCTCCTTCTGATTTCCTTAGCCAATAAGTTCAAAGTGTCTGTAACCAATCAGTGAAGGGTAAAGCCAGACCAAAACAATCTGTAGATGAAAAGTTCCTGACATGGTGAGGCTGTGCTGTAAATTGTGCATTATTCCAGATTCAGGGGACTAAGTATTAATTTGCCTTTGAATATAATAAATATATCAATCAATATATCAATATAACCTGCCTTCATTGTTTTTTTTTAAATAAAATGGCATTACCCTTTTCCTTAAACCTCTGGAGTGTGAAGTGAAGGTATTTTCTCAATTTTTAGATGTCTCCTTAAATCCACTTTTAAATGTACTTCTTATAACATGGCATGGTGTTACATGTCAAAATGTTCAGTAGTCTCTGGTGTTGCTAGAAATGCAAATTCACTCACCTTAGAGCACTGTCTTATGAGAAACCTAGCTTAGAAATCCGATTTTTGGAAAACTTCAAAACTGTTGTGAAACACATATGTACTCATGTCATCCATTTTTTTGGGTGTTTCAGATTTTGTTCACCAAAGTCTTTGGTTCACAAAAGTAGTGAAATATATCAATTACACTATAAGCCTATATAAAAGTGTTGTTCATGTCTAAAATGAAAATGTGTAAATTGTAATTTAGAGTAAAATATTTCCATCCCTCTACTTTCACCACAGAAAAGTTACATCAGGACTGAATAATGACTTCATATTCCATACCAAGGTTTATGTGATGTGTACAAATACAAATTCAGCATTTCAACTTTATTTTTCAACCAACTATTTATGTTAACATATGAAACTGTAAAATCTCAATATTTCCAATATCAGAACTTTTTCAACCAACTATTCATTATAAATGTAAAGACAGGGGGTCTTTGTCCATGGTCTTTGTCTGTCTTCCAAGACAGTGGGTCTGGCTGCTGTGTAGGTGGGGCTGATGGTGCATGGCCTGCTGGTGGCTGTGTCGGAGGGAGGTAGGTGGGATTGTCCCGGGTTGATGCTGGTGGCTGGATTGGAGGTACGTCTGCTAGGCGAGACTTCTTTGCTGGCTGGGTTGATCGCGATGGCTGTGGTGGAGGCCTTTGTACCGAGGTGTTCAGCGTTCTTTGGGGTTAAGCAGGCCAACTTGGTCGCCGGACGGCGCCCTGTGTTGGCCTCCCCCAAGGATCAGTATGTCGCCCGCCAGGCTGACCGGGCGCACCAGTGTGCGGTTCAGGCGTCTGCGGCGGCGAACAACATCGCGTTGCTGGCAAACTCGGTGGTTACGCTGGTGGAGCGGTCCACCACCGTGGCTCCAGAGGAGGCGGAGGAGATCGGCAAGGCGGCCAGCACGGCGCTCACGCTGTGCGCGTCCGTGGCTGTCTCCCAGGCGAGGATCGAAGCGTGGATGACGCAGATCCAGCGCCACCTCTGGCTGCAACAGGCGGCTGTTACAGAGCCGGCCAGGAAGGTCTTGCTGGACGCTCCGATCAGCTCGGAACGGCTGTTTGGACCCCAGTTTTTGGCCATGGTAGAGGCCATGAAAGCGGCAGCGGAGCAGGCGGATGATATCCGCCAGCACGTTGGCTGGCTCCAGCCTGCGGCGAAGCCGCAGCGGCACCAGCGGCAGCAGCAGCAGCAGCAGCAGCGGCCAACCCGGCCACAGCGGCAGGCAGAGAGACAGCCGAGGCGGCAGACTCGCCCGTCGGCGGCGGCAGGGGCACCGTCCCGAGCCTCCGCCCCCCCACCAGAAAAGAAAAAAGAAAAGTACTCCCGTTCGTCGTCTGCTCCACGAGAGCCGCCGAGGAAGCAGAGCCGGCCCTGACGGTTTGGGGGGGAGTGTGAAGGAAATAAAAGAAGCTTAATTTCCAACCTTTTGTCGTCAGTTTCAAATGGGTTTCACATATCCCCCACTCTGGGTGAACCAGCTGCCTATGACCTATCGGTTAATAGCCAGCAGGGTTCGTTACAAAAGCCTGCACATTTTAATCTATCGGTTAATAAGTTACAGAGCGCAGTAACTACGCCAGCTGCCTCCAATCTGTTGATTAGTAGGCAGCGGGGTTCGCTGCGGGGAGGCGCGGGAAGGTATTTTGAGTGGGGGTGCTGAGGTGCTGGACTCCAGTGAACACTATTACGGGCACTATAGAGCACGCACAAAATAACTCCCCACACGCAAACACACAGTAAACCCGCGACTGTTACAATGAAGGCTCGATAATCAGCTCACGGCATATTGGCAGGGGTAAAGTGCTATTTTTTACGAGTGGGGAGCGGACCTCACCTCCTCTAGGGGGGTCCGGGGGGATGCTCCCCCGGGAAGATTTTTTTTAAATATTGAAGTTAAAACCATCAATCTGATGCACTTTGAGAGCAACATTAAGAGATCTATGGATACATCTCTCAACACCCAGATGAAACACAACTGTAAGCAGATGTTCTTTTTCTTTATGGATATTTTACAAATCACTCCCCTTTCAAACTGTATTCTTGTTTTACTGCCATATAGTATTTCATAATTGTTTTTCCTTTATTCTCTTATGTTTTTTATAACTATAATGATCATATGAAGGTGTGCCGTGGAAATAATCTTTTGAATAATTTTTGACCAAACCGTTTGAGACCCACTGAGATAACTTTGACTAAAGTTAACTATCTAAACACTCAGAGAGTCCTTTAGCTCACCTGAGCCTCTCAGTCTGAGAGGAGAGCTCTCCTCCAGCTTGTTGTGGAACAAACAGCTCCGTATGTCCGTTAGTGCAGCTAGCTAACCAGATGCTAACAACACGGTCCCTGCTGCTGGCACCGGTCCCTCTCTCTCTCTCCCTCTCTCACACACACTAAATGCGCTATTTCCGCACACACACAGAGCCGCGAGCTTGAATGACACAAGCACACTTTTATTTCCATCCAACTCTCTGATTGGTCTGGTGTCTTGCCTCTGTTGCATTCACTGAACACGGGAAATTACAGTCCTGCCGTCCTTTCTAGTGTCTTGATGAGGTTCACGTAAAGCACGGTTAATGTATTATATTATTGAGGTAGAATTGTCCGGGGCTACAGAAAAACATTCGGGGCAGGCCAAAATATCATTTTACCAACAATGTGGAATTTATTGGCTACATATTACACAGATTATGCACAGCGGGAGTAGCAATAACCGTCAAATAATAATTCAGACAGGGGAGCTCCGCACCCCCTGCCTGCCGCTAGGGGGTGCTGCAGCGCCCTCAGCACCCCCCTTCCCGCGCCCATGGGCCTGATGGTTATAACTTTTCGGTTTTTAAACCACAGACCTCGCGGCATTCCTCTGTCCGAGATCTGCCACCTACACACGGTCACAATAAGCCCATGAGCGCCGTGGTAACGCCTCATGTGGATATTACTGCACACACCTCTACTCATCCTCTGAGCGTGTACGCGCCTCACGATGAGAGTCGGAGTGAAACGCAGCGTGTGGAGGCCCCCTCACAGCCCTTTCGCTCTAGGCCCACCTTGGGTTGCCTCACGGGCAGCGGCGGCGAGGGCTCTGGCTTGGCTCGTCGTCATGACAACCACAACACATCTCGAGCATGTGCGCCCGCTCTCAGAGTGTTTCTCGGAGTGGCAGCGCGTGTGTCTGATGGACAGATGGATGAGCAGGCTGATCAGCAGAGGGTACACCCTGCAGTTCGCCTCCCCCTCAGTTCAACGGGATAAAGGAGACACGCCTGTCATCCCGGGAACAGGGACGTCGGAACTATTTTCTGGGGGGGGGGGGGGGGGGGTGCGGGATTTTTGCTGGGAGGGTCGGGGGGGAAACTCACACTATCAATGATTAACGAACTCGACACGTAGGCCTAATAGCCTAGGCCTATACATAACAGATATAGGCTACATAAACACACGCAGCATCTTAATTGTTACGAAAATGTATGAAACAAAATGAATTAATGAATTAATCAAGCCTTTATTAAGGAACATACTGTAGCCTAATAGGCGATAACATAGGCCTACAGCATTCAGAAAATCAACAGAATAATACAGCCTTTACGAACATAGGCCTAATGGAACATTCAGAAAAATAACGGTTTACTTTGCGCTCGTAAGGGCTTTTAAACTGTTCCAAAAGTAGACCTTCTCTCCGTTGTTCTGATGATAAATTCTTTAAGCAGGGTCGAGACATCGCATTCATCGAGAAGGTCGCTATGCGCATTCATAATGGCCAAATGAGTGAGTCTCTCCTGCTTAATAGTATTGCGCAGCCACGTTTTCAACCTGCGCAACGCCGAGAACGAGCGCTCGGATGCCGCGACAGAAATGGGCAGAGCCAGACAGAGCTTTATGAGCCTCTCCGCTTCCGACAGCATGGAGCGGGATTGGGGCTGCAAGGTGTGCAGAATGGCCAATACATCCTGAATGGTTTTCACTTCTCGCCCCCTACACACGTCGCTCAGGATGTCCAGCTCAAGGCTTAGCTGCTCTCTTGAAAAGGAAGTCAGTTCCAGGGAACCCACATCCACTCGTTTCCCTTGGGCCGCCTGTAGAACTGCCTGCTCTCGCCCTGCAGCTACGCGGAGTCCTTCCTGGTCAAAGCGCCGCTCCACCTCTGTGCGCACCAAGTCCAGGGCCTCAAACAATTCCCTCTTCCACAGGCTTGGATATTCTTTAATAGTTAAATATAACAGTTAAACAACAACCAACAAATAGTTTCCATATGGGCTGCCTATTTAAGCTGGGTGGGTCAACCTTAAATTTTCAATTTAAATTCAAATTATGAATATGGTTTGTTATGAAAGTAGGCCTATACGTTATTTAGTCAGTTGATACCGTTGTAATGAATTATTAATTGCAGGCTAATTTCGCAAATAAGCGTACATGGATGTAGTACATTATTATGAACTATGATATCGTTTTCTATGGATAGATCAAATCTGTCCACAAATGCTGGAGAGCACGCTCTGTGTGCGTATTTGTTGCATTCTTTCAACATTACAGACCGATGAGCTTTATGATTAATTTTAAAATACTGTTGGCATTATTTATTTATTTATTTAGGCCTATTTATTTACCCTCGTTCTCCAACTCCCGTTCCTCCTCCTCCGCTGTATGGCGAAAACGCGCTGGGGTCTTGCTGGTGCGCACTGGATGAGGAGGCTTCAAGTTGTAGCGCTCTGTGTATTGTTTGGTCTTGGCCACAAGGTCAGCGAAGGTGTCATCTTGTCTGAGTGTGTTCAGTCGCTGGCAAAGAAGTTTGGCAGCTTCCATTGATCCAAGGGCTGTGACTTTGGTGCCTTGCAGTGACCGAGCCACGGATTCACATGGCGTAAACATGGTAACGCAGGCAAACAAACCAAAGACTGTGCGCGTAGTGGTGCCCTTTTTGAGCAATCCTGCCACTTTGGCACGCGTCTCCCCCTTAACAATCCTGTCACTCTCCAAGGTCCTAAATGTCTGCAGCATCTCTCCATAGCATGCCAGCAACCGTGACAGTGCCACAACTCTGACGCACCACCGAGTTGGGCACAGGGCAAGCAGGTTGATCACTTCCAAAACATTTTGACTAGAACAGTATGTCACTTGAAAGTTTGACTGTATTCTCATCTTGAACAAATGAAAACAAATGAAAACTTTGTCAAATAAAGTGCAATAAAGACTGTCTAACCCTAACCCAGAAAACATTGATTCTATGACTCTTATGAGTGGCTAAACTCCCTGCTATTCATAACAGCCTGTGTTATGATGCTCAGGAACTCTGGATATGAGCCGAGGTGCCTTGTCGGAAAGGTAATGGAGTTGGAGCATGCATTCACTACGGGAAAGCATAGCGTGTGTGTACCATAGTGCACGCTGCAATCATGGTCGGACTCAATTAAGATTTTAAACATCTCTCTCTCTGTTGAGGTGATGGGGACGTGTGCCTGCCCCGTAAGCCATTGAAGGAAGCAACCAACAGTGATCTTGGGTTTTTCCTTCATCTCCTCTTCATCTTTTGCTGCTTCACCTGTAGACTCTGTCTCTCTTGAGTCTCTTTCATCACTCTCTGTTATCTTCACAGGGGTCCCCCTCTCTTCAACCACGAAGCTCTTTTCTTCCTCTAAAAACAAGTTGAAAATGAATACAAAGAAATGCATATATTCACCTAAGCAATGTCAATAAATATGGCTATTGTTTTTAAATTGTTTTTTTATGTGGATATTTTGAAGAAGAAAACCTCATTAGACAGTCCTGCTTTAGTTATCATTGTTTCATCGCAACCATCATGATGCAAAGTTGTGTTTAAACTGAGACATGTAAACATGAATAAAAAGGGTATGCAAAGCTGTCATTGAGTTGCCTGTCGTAATCGGGGGTGAAATTCAAGAACAAATACGTTTATAAAATGTCAGGGCAGTAGTATCACCTTCTTCTTCAATGTGTTGGATGAAGTCTTGTAAAAAGTTAACAATCTTCGATTCCCTCTGGCGTCGCAGGGAGCCCAGCTCGCTGAAGACTGGAGATATGGCTCCCATCAGGGATTCAGCATCCGGCTTGGAGAGAGGAAAAAACAATGATGTATGCTCAAAGTTGGATGAGCTTAACCCTTTAATTGCCAGACCAAGAAAAAAAACTATGGAAAAATTATTTGTTTGCTTTTTTTTATCAAATGGGACACACATAGCACATAAAAAAAAAAGGTATCAATATTGATATTGATATAAAAAGTAATGTTAAATGTTTTTCATAATAATAAAAAAAACGAGCTCATCTTACTGTAGATGCTGAATTGGCCTAACAGGAAACCACTGGCCTAACAGCAAATGTCTATATTCTGTGTTGGCCTAACTTGCTCATCTGTGTGTAACTTTGGGCTGTATGCCATGCATGAAAGCTGCTATATAAATTATTATCACTCTTTCACTCTGAGACTCATAAGGCAGTATAGATGTAGTAATAATGTAATATAAGATTTCGTAATATTACAATGAATCTATCTATTTACCATATTGTATTGGAAAAAATCTCTGAAACTCTGAAAAAGTTATATTGCTAGTTTAGTTTGTTAAAACCTTTTTTGTGCATCAAGTTATCTAATTATGTTCAGTCAGTGCTCTGACATTAATGATATGGTCTGTCAAAAATGATATGGTTACCTTACAAAAGTTGACCAAAAAGAGTGATTTCTTCAGCAGTGATTTTTTAGCATGCCAACTTTCTCAGTGGAAAGCTGAATGGCTTTCTGTTCTAACCACAGTGACATCTAGAGGTTGTTTTGTGCATAACATGTCAACCAAATGGTAGAGATGGCTGAATCAGGTAGAGTTAAACTTTTAAAACATTTTTTCAACAGGATATCAAGACACAAAATGTGCTCTACCAAATGGTGGCGCTGGCTGTTAAAGGGTTAAGGTTTGAAATTCAGTGGTAAAATCAGCTAGACATAATACTGACCTTTTCATGAAGGCCAGCGACGAACAGATCCCTGAAATGCTGTGGTTGTTGTACTATCATCTCACACAAGCCATACAGCTTCATGCCTGAGCATATCTGCTGCAGCATTGGTAGAGTGCGGACCGATGAGTGCAAGATAATTGCCCTATAATTCAGTAACAGATAACAGCAATAATATAAAATCATACATAAAAAAGGGAAAGAGTGACTGCACACTCAATATGAAGTATGAGTGTAAAGGAATAATTGATTGGTTTTAAACATGGGTTGTTATGGGTTAAATCACTTAGCATATGTACATACTTTATTATGTCTTCCTTCCTCTCCCACGTTGCAGGACCACTGTACCCGCATGCTGTTATCCGATCCAGAAGGTCGTACATAGCTTCAGGTTCAGCTATCTCAACCTTTGCAATTAGAAAAACAGTATCACACAGTAAGTCATGGGAGCCTTAGCTTATTTTAAGAATTAGAAAATATTCACACTACAAAGAGGTGTGTGTGTCAACCATACTAAAACAAACGTCATGTTATATGAAGGAGTATCTGAGGAGAAGACAAATATTACCTCTTCCATAAGCTGGCTGAGCTCTGGATCAGTCACATCTTCCTTGGCAATGGAATCTCTATCAATCTCCCCAGTGGATATGTATCCATAGCACCACTCTCTGAAAAAGTTAGGTGGAGGACCACCTTGTACTATACTGACTGCCATAATCTCTCCAGCTGTCCTGCATTAACAAAGTTTAATCAATGCATAGACATTATTAATAAATGAAATAAACATCGAAAAGACATTGCAGAACACAATTCTACATACTTGAAATGCTCTTTGTGGTAGTCAGTAATTGAGTACTTGGGGGTTTTCCCTGTACTCCCTCCCTGAAAAAACTTCCTTTCAACACCTGCCATCATTTCTATAATTGAAAGGAAAAGTGGATCAATACATTGATAATCTCAATTAGACCACTGTATATGTTAAAGAACAGCACGCGTCATGCAAAGCCCTTAACCTGTGCAAGCACAGAAATTGCATGCAACCAGAGAACCGCCACACACTTAGGAATATTTTTCATTTATTATAAGGAGGTAAACATATACCTGTTAAGAATTCTTTCCTGAGAGCCCCATGGTCAATTCCAGACTCTCCAATGAAAGACACTCGGAGTTTTTTTTTGGGAGAAGACCTATTCTGACGTCTCCACTGCCCTAAACCCCTTTCAAACATGTCCTCCCTAGTGACACTAACATTAAAGAGTGTCGTTGTGTCCACTCGTCCACTAAGTGTTTCGATGGCTTCAGCAAGACTTGAAGGAAACAATTAGAAGTTGATTAGACAACTGGATCCAAAACGTTTTCCCTTAAGAGACCCCTTTTGTATCATTGAGTAAACTGACGACCCCTGACTGATGTAAAGTGGCGTCTTTTAAATGATATTCAAGGATTAACAATAACAATGCAGGGCAACTGATGAACAGTACAATTAACACAAATAGTGAACACAATAACTGCAGGACGTTTTTGTTTAAAATAAGCAATTGCAGGTGCATTTTAAGCATATTACCTTTTATCTCGCCCTGTCAGTTCTTCACTGGCATGTTCTTCCAAATTGATAATTTGTGTCGACTGCAATGTACTGATGAGGGAAAAAAATATTTCAATGGGGCATGCCTTAATCATGGTTTACAATATCTAACACTGCAAGAAAAAAGTATATAAAGAATGTGCATAATAGGAGAAAAAAAAACTTTTCTCTACAAGTGCTGGCATGTATTTCAACCAAATACTCAGGAAATAACTGAGCACAATGGACAGGCCACCTTTAAAAATACAGAAAAGCAGAGCAAATATTCAAGTGAATTACTGAGACGCAGAAACCTTCATCATCTGCAATAATGTAATTGATAAATAATGCCCTGATTTTACCTTAATATCGATTTTAGAACAGGAGGTCCTACACGGGAGCACACTTGGAGAAGCCTATAATAAAATGTAGAAAGACTGCCAATTAATGACACATACAATGAAAATTGTTCAGAAACAAACACCTACAATATTAGTGAGCTTACATTCCCAGGATTGCTTGTAGCTGGAGACTCATTTAAATCTGGGTCCAGATCCTGAAAATCGGAACCAGTTAAAAAAGCTGTCGATTCAAGATGATAATGATCCTGCATAGTTATTTGTGGAATAACATTACCGGTTCCAGATCCATGCGGTCAGAACAGCTGCTTGGTTCACACTCTTGTGCATGTAAAGCCAACAGCTGGACAGGCATGCTTAGATGACACGTGGCACATCTGGCTTTTGGCATATTTTCGAACTCCTTCGATGAGTAGGGCAAGGGGGAGGTGTCCAAAGTGTCCTGGATGGGCATTATATAGAGACAGCCTTTTCCACCTTAAGCTTTGGCAAGGTAGGCCCCCGTGTAACCCTCTGCCTCAGGTGCCAAAACACTTAATTTCCGCTGACCTGATCCTCCTATGTGGGAATACAAACAAGTTGATGTTATTTAATGCACAGAATGTTCTAGGGGAGGCAGTTGATTTTAACAAGATGCACACTTGCAGTGTTAGGCTTTCTCATGGATTGCTAAAAACAAGAGGGTAGGTAAATATGCTAACCATCAAGGGCATTAATGAGCTATTATAAGAGCAGCTATTGTAGGAGAAGAAAGAGGGTATAAATAGGATTTAACTGCAGAAATACTAGACCACAGTTGAATTTAATAAGGGAGATTGTATCTTGCCAGCAGCTTTATGTAGCATCCAGGCCCCTTCCAATGGTACCATTTTGGAATATGATACCATAAGTATATATGATATCTATGTGAGAAGAGCAAAACAAGTGTGCAGTTAGAACTATAACCCTCCACACATGTCACCACTGTTGAAGCTGATTTGTGACCAGTAGTACTTTAGTGGATTGGGAAACTACAGTAATACATAAAAAATGTCCCCAAATTGGGATCAATAAAGTGCTTCTTATATTATCTTGACTCCTTCCCTCATTATTTGTTCTATCTTACCTGGGAGTGGTCAGCATCCCATTTCATCCGATGACTTTGGTGTTCTTTCTGTGCTCTTATTGAGCAGAAAGAACTGGATTGGGGTTGACCTAACAGCCCTTCTTTTGGGAGATGGGGTATAACTTTTACCCGATTTGAATAGGCCGGGGAAAGCCCTGAGGAGTTGAAAACAATGTGTAAGAGAGGCATTTAAGAAGCAATATATTCATTCTAAACAATCTGAAGAGCGTTAATTTCTATGAAAAAATACCCTGAATTATAGTCAATTGCCGAGTTATTACAATGGCAATTCAGTTCAGAACTATCTTTATTTCCTAACGGATCCAAACCTGACCATATTTTGGTCCACTGTATTTCCTGCTGTAGAAGGAAAGCCAGGGGTCCTTTGTTGCTTCTGCCCCTGGACTGCCTGACGCTGCCTTGTCCCAGCCTGCTGCTGTCCCTGTATAGTAGGCTGTCTGTTGCCCACCTCCACCTGCTCTCCCTGAACCTGTACTTCATCTGTGAACACAATTTAAAGATGTCTATGATTCCCTAGAATCTAAATAAACTGAGTACTAAATACGTAAAGTAGGTAGAATATATAAAGGCTTCATTAATTAAACATTACCCAGATAGTCACAAGGCCTGAAAATAAATAGAAGAAGAACAACAAGAAGATGAACCTTTAATTATCCCCCATGGGGAAATTCAGTTTTTCACTCTGGTTTTAATATAGGTTGGTAAAACTGTCACTGAAACACCTCGGCGTGCTTCCGCCGGCCAAGACTGCAGCTGTAATTTTTTGTAAACGACTGACCATTAGATGAATCTGTGAAGACAAGTGATCTCCCCCTAGTTTCACTTACGACTTTGAGAAGTTGGTTCAGCCAAGGCACTTCTCAGCAACTCAACGACACGCCTGGTAGCATTTTGTAACTCTATCTGTTAAAATAGATAGCATTTTTCATTTAATCATTTATTTCAATAGGGACAATGCACATAAATGAACACTTTAGACAAATAACGCTTCAAGTGTAAATGGATCATGTCTTCCTATACTGTCTATACCAGGGGTCGGCAACCTTTTTGATATGGAGTGCCATTTAAAAAAAAAAATTTTATCAGCGTGCCAACGATCGAGAATTACCAACGTGGGGGGGGGGGGTAGAGGAGCTTGACCCTCGTGAACTATCAGCAGGAGGGCGGGGGGAGCCTCGCTGCGGGGAAGCAGTGTGTGGACCTGTCAGCGCAACTTACATACATTTAACAAACACATTTAAATAATTGGTTTAAACGGCATAATAATAAGGACGATCGTCCGTTCTGTGATTCTCCAGAACACACATGTTATGATATTAGGGTCATGCAGAGTGAGATGAGATCGCTGTCCCTTTAAGAGAGAGAGAAAGAGGGGTGTGGCTTGTGCATGTGTGTTTGTGGATGGTAGAGCGACAGTGAGGGAACGTGTGTTTGTTTCTGGAAGTGAAACGAGGCAGCAGAAAAACAGAGGTCTGTGATGTATTTTGTGAAACAGAAGAACAGCTAAATAAATGCAAGGCCTCCTAAGAAGAGCTCGCCTCTCTCCAGTCATTTAAGCTAAAGTGGGTTATTGAACCTGAAGCTTGTTGCTTCTTCCCTCCTCGACTACGGTCTGGGAGCCGACAGGAAAGTTCAACACACAGATGGCCCTTTGTAGCATATTATTTCGATGAGAGATGAGCAGATCGCCACTGGGCTTTCAACTAAATACACAGCCAAGCAAAAACTGCGGCATTTGTACAGCTCCTTATGGGTACTGCAATTAGTGAAGTGCTTTCCTCCGTGGTGAAACGATCAGCACTGCACCACGGAGGAAAGCGGCAGAAAGTCACCTGGAGATAAAGAGAACGGGGCTGCGTTGCGTGCATGGCTTCCTTCTGCAGGTAACGGGGAGACGCGCTCTGGCGGCGGTCTCGTTCAGGATCCGAAAATACAATTTAAATATTTGTCACACTTATTCCTAGTGTGCCACTGGTTACGGTGCCGCGTGCCAATGCTGGCACGCATGCCAGGGGTTGCCAACCCCTGGTCTATACTGTCTTGCTGTTTTTAAATTATTGTCTTGTTGTTGCGCACTGGCACTTTGACTTTGAGTCGATGTAATTTTGCTGTACTTGTTACAATGACAAATAAAGTATCTATCTATCTATCTATCTATCTATCTAAAACAGACACAAACAAGAAATATTCAAATTAATTGTCACAATCACAGTGCAAAGACATGTCGTCTTGTTTATCCAGATCTGCTAACAGTTCACTTTAGCTAACTTTTATTTTTGCGGGCAGACAGCTGTGTCAGTTTCTTCTTATACCGTGGCTTGTAAATAATGCAATGTAAATATCTTAAATGCCCGTCAAGCAGATAAAATGATAGTTATGTTAAACCGTTGTTTTCTATATGCATAGCTAAAAGTACCGGTTTTTGTACGTACCTCCTTGTCGTCAGCCATTCTTCTTCTGCGGGGCTTTCCCGCTCCGATATCCCTCTTCATTTCAAAACGGCCAATCATAAAAGAGGAGGGGTGTAACCAATTAGATTTGGCGTTACTGGGACACGGTACGCCCACTTCCTAACATTTCTCCGCGCGCGAGAGCAGGCCAGATTTTCACGAGCAGAAGAGCAGGAATTGCTCACGAGAGCGCAGGAGACCAAGGAGAGCTCATGTAGATGCTGCACATGCTCAAGGCATGTTTCTCCCCTGCAGGCTTCAATATTGCTCTCGCGCGAGTGCCGTTTTAGTGCTCGCGAAAATAATATATGTCCGCGGCTGCTTGACTTGTGCTCGCGTGGATCTCATATGCCCTCGCGATTTATGACAGAGATTTGCCGCCATACATGTGTTTCAGGTTAAAGCTTTTGAAGTTCTGCCCTTTTCATGCAAAAAAGTATAATGCATGGACTGTAGAGTATATGAAAAAAATATAGAATTATATTTAAACAAATAAAATAATTAATACATAAATCAATCATATACTGTAGAGTATATGATTGATTGATTTTTAAGAAAACATGAATCGCTCATCGTCTATTGCAGCGGGTTGTAAGGAGCATTTGTGTTGAGTAGGCCATACAGTTATTTATTATTGATTATGAAGATCGTATGGTTAGCCCACTTTACCGTTCCTTTTCGGTTCACTTGCTTTATTTTCCAGCTGACGTGAACACAAGTCGGATTGGAAACTGAACCTTTTCGACCTTTGGCTAACTAACGTTACGTTACCTTCCTCTCCATATTAAATGCCCGGGGCATTATGTCAGGAAGCACCCGACAAAAGTGTTGCATTAATTTCTTTAACATTAACGTTACTCATTCAAACGGCACAACAACAACAAACGTTAATTTAGCCAACAGACTGTAGCTAGCTAAGACAATAGCAAAGACCACATCAACTAGCTAGCGTTAAATATAAAATTTAAGTAACTCAGGGATGCACGCACAGCTGTCTTGATATATTTAGTTAATTACGATGTAACGTTAGTTAATTAAAACTGTAGTGGCATGTTCCGTGGTAGCATGTAATTAACCCACCTGTGTCCCACAAGAGTTCGCCTCGGGCTCCTCCATGTTGACTCCCGCAAGCACGCTCCAAGTGGCGCAGGTCAGCAAAACGAACGCGTTAGAACCTTGTGTCCTATGATTGGATGGTCAGTGGGCTACGTGCTGATTGGCTAGTCAGTGGGCAACGTGCTGATTGGCTAGCATACTCAGGCGTAAAAACAGGGTCAAAATTCGTACTCGTAAATAGCAGCTTGTAGCTTGTAACTTCAGGTTCGCACACACAGATAGGAAATGTGTGTGTCCGTATCTCAGACTTTGTGAAACCTCACTGTTGTAAATATCCTTGCACAAAATATTTCTACACCTGCAAAACTTTTTTACACGTGCAAATTATATCTGCAAAAACTTTTCACACACGCACAAAATATTTCTACAGCTGCAAAATGTTTTTACACGAGCAAATTATATCTGTGTGCACAAAACTTTTTTACACATGCACAAAACCTTTTCACATGCGCACAACAGGTGATATACAACTGCAGACTGTGAAATAATTTGTGAATATTATTGACCCTAATTTGATTCCATATGCTACGGCCTAACCCAGCCTTTATGCCAAAGGTCATCACAAGCACTTTTAGGTCAAGAGTGATCACCCTGGATGGGTTTTTTCCGCCTCCTCATAAATCGGAGGAAGAAGCCACATCTCATCTCCTCTGCCCGGTGCGCGCGCTGTCCTGCTATGTGGCGCGCACGGCGGCCTGGCGCCGTTCTCAGCGCCTGTTCGTGCACTATAGAGAGCGCTCGATCGGGCAACCTCTGTCTGCACAACGGCTGTCACACTGGCTGTGTGAGGCTGTGTCACAGGCATATGTCTCCTCTGGGGTGGAGCCCCCGGAGAACATCAAGGCGCACTCCACCAGAGGAATTTCCTCCTCCACGGCTTTGCACGGAGGAATGTCAGTGGAAGATATTTGCACGGCTGCATCTTGGTCTTCCCCCTGTTCATTTATTCATTTTTATTTGAGGGATGTCTCCCATTCCTCTCTGACACACCCTGTACTGGGTGTCCTGTCGGGGTGAGTGATGTCAGGGAGCCGGCTGTGCGCCTCTCTCTCTCCTGCCTTTTGGCACGCGGAGAGCGGCCCATTTCCCCTGAGGGATGTTCCTTTTTCCTCTAACACACTTTGTACGGAGTGCCTGGTCAGAGTGAGTGACGTCAGGGATCCAGCTGTGCGCTCTCCTGCCTGTCTGCACGCAGAGAGCTGCTGTTCCCCCACTACGATCGCAGGACGAGGTGGGACTTTCGTCTCTACTTTCTCACAGCGGCCGGTATGTATTGTTCCCAGCCTTCACCCCGTCGGGAAGATAGGCATGTTTTGCTATGTTCCAGGTACGGTGATGAGCCATTACGCATGGCACATCAGGCAGGGGGGTGTTATTGAGCAGGTATGTCTGTTCTTCTAGTGCCGGGCGGACCCAGTGGGGCGCAGACTACATCATGCTTCGCCCTTAACCCAAGAGCGATAGCCTTAGAGGGCGAAGCCATATACGAAATAGAACTGAGGTTACCTACTGTAACCCCAGCTTCTATGAGTAAATGGCGCAGCCCTCTAAGTGCGGGGCCCCACTGGCTCTACGAATAGCTGAAGAAAAGTTATGTTGTATGGGAGCAGATTGCCGGGCCACCTTCCTATTTATACCGGAAGGAGGCGCGAGGGTGGGGCCCACCTTGCGGGTGGGCGTGGACTACAAGTGTTTCAGTGCTGCGCGGGGGCGCAGGGGGATTACCCAATAGCGATAGCCTTAGAGGGCTGCGCCATTTACTCATAGAAGCTGGGGTTACAGTAGGTAACCTCAGTTGTGACATTTCGCCGACAACTGCGCCGAGCACTTCACTTTATGTAGGTAGCCAGACAGTGGGACATTGTGGGAAAAGTCAGCACACTCAGCACGGATAGTGCGCACAACATGATTGCAGCGTCCAGCCAGCTCCCGTTCGAGCATATGCCTTGAGTAGAGTTGCATATAGCTCCAACGATCCATATCACACACACACACACACACACACACACACACACACACACACACACACACACACACACACACACACACACACACACACACACACACACACACACACACACACACACACACACACACACACACACACACACACACACACACACACACACACACACACACACACACACACACTGTATTGTATTATTGTATGAGAGGTTCCAGGTTGAATTGAGGCGAATATATGTAATGTTCAGAGGTTGTTGTGTTTAATATTCATGAGAATATTTGTCATTGTTCAAATGATAATAAACATTTGCATAAAGCATATTTGTCCACTCATATGATGATAATAGTATTAAAAACTTGAAAAATATTCCTCTAAGCTACATTTAGAACAGATAAAACATTTGCGATTAATTTGCGATTAATCGCGATTAACTATGGACAATTATGTGATTAATCGCGATTAAATATTTTAATCGACTGACAGCCCTAAATAATATCAAACATAATATGACTATTAACTTTATTGTGAAATTAAAACAGAACGGTAAAGGAAAATACAGTTTCAGTCTCTCGATTTTAAGCTTAGGCATTGTACCATGAACATGTATAGACCTGTAACAGGCAACAGCATGAGGAGTTGGAAAGGTAGTACAAAAAAATCCCTTTCTATCAGCTGTGCACCGTTGTGGTGTAAATATAACCTATCTACCAATTGGATCAAATATAAAAGTCAGCCGAATTAGTGTTGATACTGCAAGGAGACATATTGTGTGAAAATAAATGGAAGATGTGGTTTAATTGCTGATATATTTATGATCCACATCACGTATTCAGTTTTGGCGGCATTTCTTACAGTTTGTCACAAGGTCTCCTGGCTCTATAAATAAATATCTACGGCAGATATGTAATATTTAATGCAGCCGAACCATGTATTACAATGCCGTTATGTGATGACTTCCAAAGAGAAAAGCAAGAACACTCGGAATAAAGTGTTATTTTATTTAAAAAAAAAGTTTTTCCAATTTCATATCGCATAAACACCATATCCCGACATGCATTGCGGCTAAAACAATCAATGTTTTAGCCTATCAAAACCTCTGATAAAAGAAAGGTGTCTCTCAGAATCGAAAGAGAAAAACCTATGGGAGAAACACAAAAGCATTGTACACAATTTAAACCAATAAATGTCGTATAATTAACAAGGATAAACTGATGTTTTTTAGTTGATGAGTACTGCAGATATCACTGTTAAATCATTTGATCATTGGTTTTATTATGAAAACATGGAGGCTGCCGCATACCTCAAATCATCTTCGTAATATCTATCAAACTATAGATCCTACATATCGACTAGACGTGGATTCTAAAAGTACAATATGTACTTCTGGCTAGAAATCTAATCAAAAAGCATTTTAATGGCCAAACTATCCTACAATTTAGGATTTTACAGAGAGGGTTATTTGTGAATGAACGACCATCTGTAACGTTAGCATTCAACGGGAGCACTAGAGGGCGAACACTTTAAAACGTAATTATAGGACGTATAAGCGCTTGAACAAACGACATATTTGGTCGTAATAAGGGCCTGAACAATCAGTCCATTTGGTCGTATGAGTTGGAGGACTTGTTGACATAGCAATATATGCTTTTGAAATGTAACATGTCTTAGAAAAAAATAACATTATACAGTTTATATTGTGTATCACCTTTAGCTTGAAAATACATAGATGTGTTTTTTTAATCTATAAAATAAATAAATAGACAGACAGACACGTTATCAATCCCAAATTGGGAAATTATTTTACAGCAGCAGTGTGTTCAGGTATTAAAATATTTAAAGTTGGAATAAAGTATAAACTACACAACACAAGTATAACGTACAGAAATCCATAAGAGAAGTCCGATATTTTCATGAAAGCTCCCCAGGAGACACCGACACTAACGTGGCCGAGTGGACTCCGGAGTTTGCTGCATGAGTTGCACTGTATGATCTGTGTTGTAGTGGGCTGTCACTCAAAAACTGAGTAGCCAATGTATGTACCCCTGAAAGTCCCGCCCACCTGGGACGTTTGTGTCAAAATCATAAACAAAAAATGAGGGAGCGCAAACGAGTGAGCTGCAGCGGGAGCAAAAGCCTGATCATTGATAAAGAAGCAACAAGAACTGCAAACACAAAGATATGTTAAAACAAAGAAAAAATACTTATAGTTTACTTTTTTAAATTACATTTATTTTGCTTGACTCCGTTTATTTTCTCTTAAACCCTTACGGCTCTTCTACACTACAGGCATCAAAAAATCTTGAAGCTGGGCGTGTCTGAAGCTTGGCGATTTTTTGCGAGCAACGCCACCAACAACCAATCACATGAATCTCCCGCCCCCGACATACAAAGCAATAGCAATGTTAAAACTAAGTAAACTGGATATAAACTTTCCAAACAGGCGAAAAACCTACCAGTTTCACCCACTGTCTCTGCCACCTCCCTCCATGCCTGGTTCCTCCGGCTTGTATCCCGGTAAATAGTTCTGGTCGTAAAGAACCGGGTGATTTGCTACCGTAATATCTCGTTTGGGATATGAGGAAATGAACTGCGGTCTGGCTCTCCCAGCTTGCACGCGGTTTGATTGGCTGCGCTTGCACTGGCGGGATTTGCATAAACGGGATGTGATTGGCTGATGCTAAGCATCGAGCATCAAAAGTTGAACATTGTTCAACTTTTGATGCCGATAGATGCTCGTGATGCTTGCAAAGCCATGCCATGCTCCCCACAATGCAGTTCGGCGAAGATTAAAAATCTTCTACGTCACCCCATTCAAGTGAATGGGCGAAGCGTTGAGAGCATTTTTTGATGCCTGTAGTGTAGACGAGCCGTTAGTTTTGCTTGATTCTGAGAAAGTGTTGCTTTATCTTTATGAAACAAAACTAATCCCATAGAATGCAACCCGTATCGTCCTCGTGTAAACGGGGTCTCAGTCCAACTGCAATCATGATTGCGGTATGAACCAATGAGCTTTGTTCTTAAAAGTTGACCATTAAACTAAAATGTATTTTAAAATAACTAAATAAATAATAAATTATTATTAACAAACAAAATACAAGAACCTTGTAACCTTGGTTTATCCAGTGGGTTACATAAAAGTTATGAATAGGAACCATTTTTATCGCCATTTATTTTGCCCCAGAATTGCCTTGATCTAATTCTGGGTCCTGTTGATGTATTCTGCACATGTCTGGGTCATGTCAGACTCTGTGGTGTCGGCCTGGGCTTCAGGAACGATTGCTGTGATGCGGTTATATTGTAAAGGGAGTAAGCCGTCATAATGATGGAAATTATGAATGACTCTGAAAGAAAGGCTCTGGTCAAAGATCAGAGAACACTCTGAATGTGACGTCAGAGCAGCGCGTATGCCGCCCGCTCCCTGCCCAGCTGTGTGTGCGTGTGCGTGTGTCTCTGTGTGTGTTTGTAAGAAAGTGTCTATGTATGAAGTGACAGTCGCTGCTAGCTTTCACACAACAAGGAAGTAGAAGATATATCGCTCAACTGAAGGCACAACCATCACCAAATCTTCGACTGTCCCGTCCCAGGTAAGCTCCTCAGAGGTGGCGGGTTTCGGGTGGGTTCTGATCAGAAACCAACCGCCGGACCACCGCGGAGCGTCTGATCCGCCGCGGTGGTGTAGCAGCTAGCTGTGTACGAGCAGGAAGCGTATTGTTTCCAGCATAGGGACACACGTAGCCTAATGTAGGCTACGGTCTTTCTAGGTCTCTCCTTTGATATGCATTCGCTTTGTCGATACATTATTGATAACCGGAGCTTCTGTTTAGTTTCTAAATATTTAGTGTACTATTCGACATAGAATACACAGAGGGAATAACCGTATAGTTCCTGCTGTAGCTCCGGATACAGCCAGATGCTCTCAGCCTCAGTAAACACTGGGGGACCAAGTCAACATAATGATCTAAGGTCTCATTCACTGCCAGCGCTGTTTCTCTGGATGGGTTGTATGTCGTTTGGACATTATTGCCGGGAGATAGACACGTTGCAACACACGTTGTAGCACAACACACCAGTTTGTTGGGATACAACCCCCCCCCAAGCTAAAGAGCTGTGCTTTGGAGTCAATTGCCATCAAATCAAATCAAGCTTCACTGGTAAAGCAGGGAAGGTATGGCATGTATGAGATGATCTACAAGTGTATTTGGCAGCGGTGATTGAGCTCCCGGACTGGGATAGATTCCCCCGCTGTAACGTGGCCTCACTGCCTGCTCTCTGCTGCAGCACAGAGGAGCGTTTACGCAGCTAAAGCAGCTCCTGGAACATCAAGTCTCTCTGCAGAGCATTCCAGAGCTGCTCGCAGATCAGCTGCTCCTCCCCAACAGACTGTAGCCCAGACTGTGTTTCACTATGTTCAGGTAAGGGGATAAGGATTCCCTAGACGATAATTCAGGGTCACCATTGTTAATAACCAGTTTACATTGCACATTTTGAATACAAGACTTGACCAATTATTAATATTTTCTGATAGCTCCTCGACATCTCAGAGCTTTGCTTTCGGCTTTATTACAGACGGTAGTGTTCCTTCTCAGAGTTTCACTGTCCTTTAATAAATGTGTGTAACAAACTTTGACATGTGAGTCTGCTCTTCGTGCTCTGATGGACACAGGCAGCATGTGGATTAGGCTGAGCTATACAAACCCAAATGTCAAATGACACCAGCTGGGAAAACGTGCACTTGGTTATTGTGTGGTACATCCTCAATTCCTTCATTCCCCTGTCTACCTCTTACTTCTCTATCAACTCCACCATTTCTCCTCTCATCATTTGTTTTCTTCCTTCCTCCTCAGGTCCCTCTTACTCGCCCCTCTCCCTGTCTTGTCATCTTCTCAGACTCCGATTCTCCTTCCAGCATCCCGTTTCAGACATGTGTCCTCTTTGTGAGGATCTCCCAGGAGTGTCCTCTGAGATGTAGTTGAGCAGAAGCACCATGTCTGCATGTACCCCATCAGCCTCTTCATCCTGAGCCCACATCAGCTGCCGTCCTGAGATTGTCAATATCTGTGTACAAACATGGCCGCTGTTCCTCCTGGGATTCGCATGCTGGTGTCCTTCGACAGGGACCAGTGGTGAGTGCAGTAATAGGTGTCTTAGAAGTACAAAGTAACATAACATTAAAATACTCAGGTAAAGTAAAACAAATTGTACTTAAATACCATACTTGAGTAAATTTATTTTATTTACATTCCTTCGATGCAAATGTGTCTAACTTGATGACACGCACGCACACACACACACACACTTGGGTTTGGTTGTCCTTGTATCGATAATACACTTCAGTGTGTCCATTTACTCCGTTCCTACTCTTGGTTGGAACCTGCTTGAAGACAAAATAAACACATTATTACTCACACAAGCTCAAGGTCATGTTTTCAGCGATCAAAATGATAGATACTGTTTTGTAGACATATACTTTGTGTGTGTGCGTGCATTGTGCGTGTGTGAGAGAGTGTGAGTGTGTTTATTGTGCGTGTGTGAGAGAGTGTGAGTGTGTGTGTGTGTGTGTGTGTGTGAGAATATTTTTGTTTGAATTGATGATTTCCGGATAACCATCAATGTGAAATGTGTGTCAATTGTTTGACAGCTGTTAAATAGTAGAATTTTACAAAGATTTCATCCATATGTCAGGCAATGCATTCGCAACAGTGGATGTTGTTCAGCAGAGTCCTGGGAACAGGACATACAGCATTCTATTGCAGGCTTCTGGCTGCCATTTTAAAATGTGACGGCGTGGTGTATTGTTGAAGTTTTACACTTCACTGTCTCCTGGTTCATGCTTTGGCGTCTATTGCAAGTAGTAATGCGGTCGCATGGCAGGCATATAAAGAAATACCCGATTCACATAGATTAAAGGAAAATCCTGCTATTGTTCAATATCATTCTTACTGTCAAGTGATGCAAGCCTGATGGCCCAACAAGTTGATCGGGCCTCATGTTCTCCTCAGGACCACCTGCTGATAAAAGTGAAGGGGCTCTGGTTAGAATGTAAGATAGCAGTGACAACAATAGCTGAAGCTTAAAGTGGGCTGACTTCTAAGCTGGATCAGTTTTGGTGTTTGGGTGAGATGTGTTGGAATTGACAATAATTACAATTTAGAATTCCATCTAAGCTTATACGTTAATAATTGAGGTGTTGACACATCCTAACTGGTGGCTTCCTAATTTTATTTAGATATTTTCATGAAATACAATATTTGCTGAGGATTCATACTGTCCAACAGGTAATGTTCCAACTCCAATCCACTTTATTTATAAAGCACTTTAAAACCTCCAGACCAAAGTGCTGTACAGAGAGATACATAAAATATAAAATCAAACAGCTAACAAAACATAAAATAAGTATAAAATCACATAAAAGGTACGAACACAAAACAAACCAGAATAAACGTAACGATTACAAAAATAAAAGTAAAAACAATAGACCACTAAAAGAAAATGAAAGGGGCTTTCATCAGGTAGCCATAGGATCAATTACAGGCATGTTTGGGCACTGGGTGATTGGGGCACCTGGTGTAATTGTATATATGGGGGACAGGTGGTGGTGGGATTAGCGCACCAGTATGGCATATTCGCTATCTGGTGCCTCAGCGGCAATTTTACTTTTAAGTACACTTTCTGTTTTACTTATCTATGATTTTGGCCGCCACAATTTGTTTACATTCTTCTCTCTGTAAGCTGCTGGTCTCCATGTGTAGAGTCTACCACTCTGCTCTGAATACCAAATTGAAAACCTTTATGGTGGTATTTTTTATTATTTTCAAATCATTCAGATCTGTGTCTGTTGTGACTGTCATTGTGGCATGAAGTGTGCTGTTGTTGGCGGAAACCCCTCACAGCTGACACCGACAACAACAATGGCCGATTGTGCTCCAGCTTCCTCTGTACCTCTTCGGAAGACCAGATTCCCAGTAGGTAGCTGGTCTCTTCAGTGGACCACTGCTGCTTGTTAAGTTTCTCCATCGTTGTGTACAAACTGGATAAAAACGGCGGCTTTTTGTTGTTGTTCAGGAGTTGATCCAGCCCCTGCCCCGCCTCGACGTAAGCGTGACGTGTGTGGTGCTTTTGCTCTGGCCGGAAACATTTTTGGTACTCGAAATGAACTGGATTCCGGAGCTAAGAGGCTGCTCCGCTGCGGTGTGAAGAGGAAAACCCGGTGCTTTTCAAGCTCCAGCTCCGAACCGGCCCTGAAACACCGTTGGTGTGAATGAGGTATTAGGAGCTGCTCCGCTGCGATGTGAACAGGGAAAACCGGTGCTTTTCAAGCTCCAGCTCCGAACCGGCCCCGAAATACCGTTGGTGTGAATGAGGTAACAGAGTTGGGGGTGCGTGCAGTGGAGCCTTGCAGTTTTTCAGGTTGATATGTGAAGCTCATTAGCTAGCCAACATGTATCTAGCAAATGTTTAGCAAAATATTAGAAGTGAGGCTACTACACTAACATTAGGTCTACTGTAATAGCCTCACTTTTAATATTTTGCAAAACATTAGCTAGCACTAATGTTTTACAGTTGCACTCCACGTAAGCGTGACATATGTGGTGCTTTTGCTCTGGCCGGACAATTTTTTGGTGCTTGAAACAAACTGGATTCCGGAGCTAAGAGGCTGCTCCACCGCGGTGTGAACAGGAAAACCCGGTGCTTTTCAAGCTCCAGCTCCGAACCGGCCCTGAAACACCGTTGGTGTGAATGAGGTATCTGAGGGTCTTTGGCTCACAGAACAGAGACACCAGTATGTAGAAAGATTATTCATCAGATGACCGATGACAACGTAAAGAACCAAACGTAATCATAATGCATACTAGCCCATTTCAGTGTCATGTACATTAAATAACTGGATAATAATAATTGCATTAATGTGTTCACAGCTACGGTGGAGCTCATTCTAAAAACGTTGTAGACTGCTGCTGGATATCTTAACCTATTCTTATGGCAATATGGCAATTTAAAGGTTGATTTATACTCTATTTTAGCTAATAATCTGAATCTGTGAAGTTATTTAAGCTTTCAGATAAATAAAGTGCAGTAATAGGTGTCTAAGAAGTACATAACATTAAAATACTCAGGTAAAGTAAATTGTAAATTGTACTTAAATACCATACTTGAGTAAATGTATTTTATTTACATTCCTTCAATGCAAATGTGTCTAACTTGATGACACACACACACACACACACACACACACACACACACACACACACACACACACACACACACACACACACACACACACACACACACACACACACACCTGGGTTTGGTTATCCTTGTATTGATGATACACTTCAGTGTGTCCATTTACTCCGTTCCAACTCTTGGTTGGAACCTGCTTGAAGACAAAATAAACACATTATTACTGTGAATGCATTCCACTATAGTTCTTCGAATCTTTATTCCCCTTATTTCAGCCAATACTTTAGCTCTCCATAACTTCAGCCTACTTTAAGCTATAGAAACCATTCCAATATTAAACTCTTCAGCCTTTTCAGGAATCGATGGGAAACCTTCAACTTAAAAAAAATATTTGATACTTTTTGAAATATTCAGCTTTTTAAACTCTTTTTTTTAACATCGAAGTCAATGGGACGACTCTTCAAATCCTCTTTTCCTACACCTTGCGCCAAATGCTTCTCTTTCCACATACTTTCAGGTTGAGACTTCTTTCCAACTTTAAAATGATCACAATACCTTCAGCTATTCAAAACCTATTCAGATGTTTGATATCTTTTACACTTTTTGAGATATTTAACTTAGTTTGGAGCTTGGTAGAGAGGCCTTTTTCAGATTTTAACATTAGAGTGGATGGAGCAGCTCGTTAAAGTCCTTATCTTACATTAAAAACTTTTTTTGGCAGTTGATTTCTGGGGGGTGTATGCAACAGATAGTCAATGTATGTTTCTTTATTTCATACTGAATAATATGTAAAAAAAGGAAAAATATTAGGTCCAATAAAAAAACTTTGCTTCTGGAAGCAGGCCATTTCGTGACGTCACGTGTGGTTCCCGGCTGCCGCTGTCTGGCTCCCTGCTGCCGTCCGGATCGACAGCCAATGCGCGCAGCCAGCGAGAGTTCACAACGAAAAATGGCGTCAAATATTGTTGATGTTTACGCATCAGAAAAAGCTAATAGCGCGGGTATTTGGCACAATTTGACAGAACAATTATTTGGTGTGGACGATGCGAGCAGTGACGATGAATCTGAACGATCTCTGCCGCCTTTTACACCAGAAATAAGAGGCCTAGAACCGTATAGGTTCGAGCCAGCAAAACGCGAATGTGCACCACCGGCCTCAGCTGAAAACATGGAAGTCACTCCGCCCTCGCCAGCACCAGCTCGAGTCGGCAACACAGATTGGTAGAGCTATTCATATGTTATAATATCAATCAATAATGAATTTTGTTTACATCTTCTAGCACTATAGACCATGTGCCAACTATTGAGAAATAGCTAGAAATGACCTTCAAAGGCCAACCCAGCAATGCTACACTGTGTGATGCTGGGACGGGCTGAACTCACCAGGATTCGCGGAACCACACGTGACGTCACGACACAGCACCAAGCAGCGGCAAGTTTGAATCCAGACTTTTCTGGATACCTCTGAATTTGACCCATTTTCCCGATATTAACAAGTGATTTACAGCAAATAGGAAACGATATTCGATCTATATCACGTGTTACTGGAATAAGACCCAACAAGTTAATGCATTTTGAAACAGTTCTATGATCTTTCAGCTACAGTAAATTACGCAAGATAAGGACTTTAAGTCTAGAGTGATTTGATCTCAAAACAGAGTGCAGGAGTGCTTGAAATTCTCCCAAAAAAACGTTTTAAACCTGCCATAATTTCTAAACCCTACACTCCTCAGACATAATTTTTCATGAAAAACGTGGGAAAACCTCTCCGAGTTTGGAAAATAAAAAAATTAAGAACAAATATTAAACAAAATGCCTCTTGAGGGCATGAAGAGACAAAAAGTCCAGCTAGCTCCCAATTGATTCCCATGTTAAAAACATCCGGATCTTTCTTCAGAACAGAGAGAAGTACACTTTAGACAAACTGCTCTTATCTTCACATTTTACACACAAAACCCAAAAAACCAACATATTTCAGTTCATTGGGGTTCACTGATGCTCACGGTCTTCTAATTTTTTGATAGGAGCCATAGTTTTTGAACAGGTGGCAAAATGGTCAGATATAATCCTCAATGCATTCTTAATGACACTCAGTGCTGCAGCTGGTAACCATGGTGTTGCTGGGCAGATTGAAAGCTTTGATCTCTGGGCTCACACAGGTGTTATGATTACTTGTTATGAGTAGGTGCTCAGCACAGAAACACTGACAAACACACTGGACATTAACAGACTGTCTCAGGCTATTCTTTTTTGTCTGATGGAGACTTCATACTGACTTCAACAGGTTCCACATATTTTATACAGTATTGGTGACGTATGGTTTTAGTCAGTGCTTGAATTGGGCCGGTACTCACCGGTACGCAGTACCGGCACTTCTGATTTTTACCCATGTGGTACCGGCACTTCTTACTGAGTACCGGCAAGGTGCCGGTACTCAGTAAAATGCCGGTACTCAGCCGCCGGCAATATACGTATATATTGTAAACGCAACGCAGCGCAAATGTGGGTCTGACTCTGCCTCACAGAGGGTGACTGGCTGTCTACATGACGTGGCCTGCCGACATTGCCACTTTCATACAGATCATACTAATGCCCTCGATTGGTCTCTGTGTGTCATTCAAGCTCGGGAGGGTGTGTGTTGGTGTATGTGTGGCGCGAGCAAGCGAGAAAGCGCGCGCACCGGTTACGTGTATTGTTGTTAGCATCTGGTGCTAGCTAGCTGTGCTAACGGATATAAGGAGCTTTTTCAACAACAAGGTGGAGGGAGAGTCCTTTGCTGTCAGACTGAGAGGCTGATAACTACAGCTCTGGTGAGGTAAATTACTCTCTGAGTCTTTAGATAGTTAACTTAGTTTAAGTTATCTCAGTGGGTCTCAAACGGTTCGGTCACCATTTATGTAAACACATATTTCCATTTGAGTGGGTAGTGATTTGTAAAATATGCATGAATAATACAAACAAAATGTTAACTAGGTGAAAAAAGGTAAGATAAACTTGTTGAGAGCTAAAACTAGTCTTTGCTGTTGCCTCAAAGAGGAGCAGGGTGGAGAGGAGGGAGACAGGAGAGGCCGATTCAGGAGCCCAGACACACTCACAACTATAAATGAACCAAAAACAAATAAATAAACAAGTTTCAATGTTTTTTCATATTGGATATTGTATGTTATTAGTTATGGCCATGTACTTATGATTTTATGATTATTTAAATGTATACATTTTTTGTTTCATATGGGTGTAGTCTCTTTATTTCCCCCTCAAAATATACCAGATTGATGCATTTAAGTCCAACATTTAAAAAAATATCTGGGTTAGGGTTAAAAC
The DNA here is from genome assembly GCF_949606895.1 of Notothenia rossii. Classification (NCBI taxonomy): domain Eukaryota; kingdom Metazoa; phylum Chordata; class Actinopteri; order Perciformes; family Nototheniidae; genus Notothenia; species Notothenia rossii. The sequence goes on along the minus strand of NC_136904.1, from coordinate 55,541,528 downwards.
AAAACTGGTAGTGGCCTCAGGGACGAGGAGTCATTTAACCAGCCAGTAGGAGTCAAGCTTTACTTTCTTTTATATCCATAAAGAAAAAGTAAATCTGTTTACAGTTGTTTCATTATGGATGTTGAGAGGTATCCATATATCTCTTCATTTTGCTCTCAAAGTGCACCAGATTGATGCATCTAACATCAATATTTAAAAAAAAAAAGGTTCCCGGGGGAGCATGCCCCGGACCCCCCTAGACTAGAGGGTGTCAGGTCCACTCCCCACGTATAAAAATAGCACTTTACCACTGCACCCCCTCTAATCTCAGATGCACCCTGAGTCCTTTTGTTTAAGTACAGTGAGCCTTTCTAAAATATACAGTAAAGAGACAAACCCACCAGCATTATAGGATGTACTATGACTTTGTGCCAAATACTTGTTGCTGATTTAGAGTACTGGCACCTTTTTTATTCCAATTCAAGCACTGGTTTTAGTCGAAAAGTTTGCAGTCCAAATATTCTGCTGCTTTCCCAAGCCTTTTTACTTTCTTTTCTCTTCTTAATACAAATTCATTCACTACTACTTACATCTGATATTTAACTCCTTCAGCCTATTTTTAGCTGCAGAAACCATTCAACTATTAAATTATTCAGCTATTTCAGGACATCAAGGCTATACATGTTGTTGTTTATACCTTTTTTAAACCTTTTCTTTTCAATATTAAGCTCTTTCTGCATTTTTGTAGCTAAAAGCAGCTACCATTCAGCTAATAACATATTCAGCTTTTTCTGCATTTTCAGCTAAATTCAGCCATAAATGTTCACAGTTTACAACATTCACACGCATTTTCTGCAGGAAATGCATTTTCTAGTTACTCACACAAGCAGCTCAAGGTGTGTGTGTGTGTGTGTGTGTGTGTGTGTGTGTGTGTGTGTGTGTGTGTGTGTGTGTGTGTGTGTGTGTGTGTGTGTGTGTGTGTGTGTGTGTGTGTGTGTGTGTGTGTGTGTGTGTGTGTGTGTGTGTGTGTGTGTGTGTGTGTGTGTGTGTGTGTGTGTGTGTGTGTGTGTGTGTGTGTGTGTGTGTGTGTGTGTGTGTGTGTGTGTGTGTGTGTGTGTGTGTGTGTGTGTGTGTGATCTTCTGTTGGAGACAAACATTTGGAGACTGTAGCTATGGTGACTGTTGCCATGCTTCATGTTGAGTGCCCTCCATGTAAGTGGATTAAATATGCTTATTCATCAGAACCTCTGCATGTGAGCCACGCTGCCCAGGTAACTTTGATAAACCAGTGAATGTATCTATCTCAATCCATCCAGAACTTGAGGCCTGCAGGAATCAGTTGGGCATCAATCTCTAAACTGTACTCCACATCATTCCTTAGAATCACAATCAGGTTTATAGCCTTAGTACGTTTACAGCGTAAACATGGTTAAGGGACAAAGCTAACAGAGTGATTTGCAAAAGCACACATCTAAGTTACAGGACATCCTGTATGTATAAAAACGTAGGAGGGTGTAACCTTGAAAACATGACAGTGGTAATGCGTGTGAACTGCCTGACCAGTTTGTAATCCAGCTGCCTCATACATTGTGTATATGTGGTCAGCATCTGTCTTTTACAGGGAGGCAGGATAACAGACTCATATGGAGATGTCGAGATAGCTGTTAGCAGCTGATTAACACATTCTAAACACACAGCATTTAAAGTTGGCCCCTCCCTCCCGGCTTCGCCAGCAAGCACAAGAGAGGAGTGAGAGGTGGTAGAGCGAGCTTCAGTGTGAATAAAAGAGGGAGCCACCTCATCAAGAACATAACAATGATTCAGAGGAATAAAATGTTCATCTGGGATTGTTTCACACCACCTATGTTCTACAGCACATATGACGCAAGGTGTGTGTCCTTGCGTGTCTGCGTGTGTGTCCACTCCTTTGACATCACTACCATTTACACACACAGTCACACATTAATGGAAGACTGCAAACTGCTCATCCTTCAATTGAATGCTCATTCTCACACACGCACACGCACACGCACACGCACACGCACACGCACATGCACACACACACACACACACACACACACACACACTGATGGCTATGCCACAATGGTGGCTTCAGTATCTGGAGGAGTTGGGAGTTAAATCCCTGACTATTAATTGACAACCCAATCAAACTCCTGAGCGATGCAGTGACGCCCTCTTGTGTTTCCTCTGTGCAGGTACAGAGCGCTCACGTTCATCCTCACCTTCCTGCTCTACACCAGCTTCCACCTCTCCCGGAAACCCATTAGCATCGTCAAGGTAACATAGGCTCATAACTTTTGAATACCACTGAAAACTATAGTATATCATTGATGATCTCAAATGCCTCATCCTTTACTTAAGTACAAATAAAAAATACTCTATAACAAGTACAAATATAAAATTCAAAATGTTACTTATGTAGAAGTACAGAAGTATTAACAGCTAAATGTACTCCAAACATCAAAACTAAAAGTATTTAGTATGCAGAACAGTTCTTTTCACAGTTTTATGTTATCGAATATTTAATTTTATCGTGTTTTTATCACAACAAATACACAGATTGGCATTTTATATTGTAATTTGTCAATGTGGAGCCAATTGTGTGTACTTTTTAGGATATGGGGTTGTATTTATATAGTACAGAGCTCCATTTTATGTTATCTTGTAAATTTATCACATGTTTTAATATTTAACTAGTAATTATGAGATGTTAAATAAATAGTGAGGAAAGTACAACATTGTTCTCAAAGATGTTGTGGAGTAGAAGTATATAGTAGCACTAAATGTAAATACTTAAGTACAAATATGTCTAAATAGTACTTTAGTGTGAAAGTAATTATCCTCAATAATAATTAGCCTCTATAATAAGGACTCATGTTTGAAGTCTAACTGGTATGGATAGTAAACACAGGTCTGTTCACTGAAGCTGCACTCATTGTTTTTGACAGAGCGAGCTCCATAAGAACTGCTCCTCTGTCAGTGAGATCGCCACCTTAGCCTCCAGCAGCGGCAGCCCGCAGCCCCCTCCGCATTCCATCCGCACAGACATGGACTGTAGCTGGAAGCCTTTCGGTCTGTATGCTTCACTCCTCACGTGTGTGTGTGTGTGTGTGTGTGTGTGTGTGTGTGTGTGTGTGTGTGTGTGTGTGTGTGTGTGTGTGTGTGTGTGTGTGTGTGTGTGTGTGTGTGTGTGTGTGTGTGTGTGTGTGTGTGTGTGTGTGTGTGTGTGTGTGTGTGTGTGTGTGTGTGTGTGTGTGTGTGTGTGTGTGTGTGTGTGTGTGTGTGTGTGTGTGTGTGTGTGTGTGTGTGTGTGTGTGTGTGTGTGTGTGTGTGTGTGTGTGTGTGTGTGTGTGTGTGTGTGTGTGTGTGTGTGTGTGTGTGTTACCCTTAAGCATACATGTTTGTGTAAACAGAAATAAATCTTATATTTGTTATGTTCTCAGACAAAACGAACTACAGACAGCTGCTGGGAGCCATGGACTACTCCTTCCTCTGTGCCTACGCTGTGGGAATGTACCTCAGGTAGGATAGCAAGAAGAACCAAATTGAATTAATAAAATAACTGGACATAAATAATCAAAACATAAAGCTGTTATGTCAGTGACAAATAAAGTGCAGTAATAGGTGTCTTATAAGTACAAAGTAACATAACATTAAAATACTCAGGAAAAGTAAATTGTACTTAAATACCATACTTGAGTAAATGTATTTTATTTACATTCCTTCAATGCAAATGTGTCTAACTTGATGACACACACAATCAGTGAAATCCGTTAATCAGATACATGTGTTATGAGGGAAGGGCATTCAACCCTTTTATATATCTAAATAAATACAAAAAAACTCACATTTTCACCTCATTTACACCTCAAACACTTAACATACAATCTGTATCTGACCACATAAAACAAATAATTGTAATGCATGCATATGTTTTCAGTTATATGTACATGCAGTCCATCCAGCATGACCACATTCTGAAGACATAAGAGGTTTATCAATACTCAAATTTCCCCTCCTCAACTCCTCTCCTCGAGACTTAGTGCCGCCCACAGGAGATGCGAGCGGAGGATTGAGGAGGGGAACCGAGGAGAGAGGAGGGGAAGCAGCAGGCGGTTAGAGAAATGAGAACTCCTCTCCTCTGAGCGGTCATTTTAAAGAGATGTCCATTAATGATGACAGGAGGCACAGCAGCCCTCTGTCTGATGGACAGATGTGTTCATAACGACTTATATATTTACTTTGATTCATTCACAGTGCAGTATAATGAGACAATAACAGGCTACAGATGCGGACACACACACACACATATATTTATATAAATATATACAATTTCAGTATCAAACAAGTATGAGAGCACTCTCATAACGTAACACAATCAGAGACTGGATATATGCCCCCCCCCCCTCTCTGGTCGCTGAAATGGGGAATTGAAATTACGGACCAAAAGTTGTATTTAAAAAAGTAAGCATAGGGACACCAAAACAACACACACACCTACACACTGTACCACACACACCTACACACTGTGCCACACACACCTACACACTGTACCACACACACCTACAGCTCCTAAAGCATAATCAGGTTACAGCCGTTGTGTATTTTATTATGTGAAGCACTAAATGGTCTTAGAAAAATATTGACTCTTTGTTTGTAGTTATCTACTAAACTACAGCAAATAAAGAGAGTAGGCCTGTTATACTGAGTGATATATATTTTACACACTGCTCTGCTTTCTGCGTTGCGATGAAAGCAGTTACTAAAATAATATCCAGGGGATGCATGCACAGCTGTCATTGGCTGAGATAAGTCTGGCCGTGCGTCACGCCTCCACCGTTCCCAGAACTGCATCCGCGGAGGAGCCGTGGAGGATGCATCAGTGTACACTCGATCATAGCTCCTCCAGAGAGCCTCCAAGATGCTCGGTCCTCGAAGTGCATTTAGAGAAATTAGATATCCTTCAACATGGCGCGCTGAAATCCATTTCCGGGTCACTACCGAAGGACCGAGGAGTCGAGGAGGAGAGAGTATTGAGAAACCTCTATAGACTGCTCCTCTTCCTGTTAGTAGTAGCTGCTAGCACATCTTTACAGCACATCCAGATACGGATGACATGTTTTTCCAGGGGTAAGATGATATCAACTGTATACAAAAATAAAACCCAATCAACAGTTTGAATTTATCAATTTTTGCATCATTTTTGTGTCATTTGTTTTGGATCTGAGTGCTAACATAGTGCTAACATACAAAAGGTTGAAGGTTGTAAAACAAAGCTTGCATGTAGGGAGACACTTACCAACATTATTGATGAGTTAGAAGTTGGGCCTCACATGATGTCACCACTGTGCACCCATGCAGCGGCATCATCGTGTGAGCGCCTGCCTATCCGCCTGTACCTGACCGTGGGCATGCTGAGTAGCGGCCTGTTCACCTGCCTGTTTGGACTGGGTTATGTCTACAACATCCACAACATGGGCTTCTATGTGTTTGTGCAGGTGAGTTGCATCAGTGAGTCGTGAAACTGCACTAAAGAGCCCACAGAGGCACACACAGTGAACACACTGTACGACACCAACAGCTGCATCTGCTACAGGGGAAATCCTCTTCAGCTCTCTGCAGGAGAGATATCTGTTGGTTTATGATAGAAGTTGTTAGGATAAAGTCTCTTTCACAAGGACCATCTAGATTCTAGGGTGTCTTAACAATTGGTTACTGGCCTGCCTGTTTGAATATCTTTTCCAGTCTTTGTAACCCCTCAAAGTGCTTTTACATATAAAAGTCAGCATTCACGCACATTCATACACAGGCAGAGGCCATACAAGGTGCTCCTGCCGAAGGAATATGACATTCGTTAGACACACTGTTGGCCATCGAGAGCAATTTGAGGTTGAGTATAATGGACAAGGAAACACCAACATTTTAGACTGCAGATGATCGAACCACCAATCTTCTGATTGGAGGACAACCACAGCCGCCCCCACAGGAGAGAATTATTAAATGTTCCTGCAACTCCATATTCCTAGAGAATCACAGATGAATATTCACACAAAAAAGGGAACGCATACATATACTGTACACGTGCATAATCCCAGGTTCATTTACCCATGCATCAACAGAAAAATAATACAGGGTGTGTATCTCACTGTTAAAGGAATATGTAAATTCATCCTCTTGTGATTTCAGGTGGCTAATGGCTTAGTCCAGACCACCGGCTGGCCCAGTGTAGTGACCTGCATCAGCAACTGGTTTGGAAAAGGAAGGTAAGGTCAAACCCTCCCCAGAGAGACAGAAGCAGATATGGATTTGAATTTGGCTTCTGGTTGGAAGTACAGGGTTTCATGAACAGTTTGTGGTTTTGTGTGATTTCCATGACAGTATGTAAGGTTGGTTTATTCTTATTATATAATGGCTTTAATTTTATATTTGACAGTGTTATATCACCGTACGCTGATACACATTATTACGTGGTGTTATACAGATATGCTCCACCTAGGTGTGTCACCTAAAAAGGAGAAATTACCAATTTGTTGGTTTATGATTGCATCCACTGTATACATTAACAGGAAATGTGGCGATTCAGGCCGCGGAGATCTAGAATAGGTCTGAATTCCCCTGTCTTCTTGAGAACCAGGAAGTACATGGAATAAAGACCCTCTTCCCTGTGCAGAGGGTGCACAACAGACACAGCCTGTTTCTGCACCAGAGCCTGAATCTCTGCTGAGAGGAAACCCATCTCCTCCTGAGAAGATAGATTCACCTCTCGCATGCCCATAAAAGGGGGTGGGACGCTGCAAAACTGGAGTGAATAGCCCCGTTTCAGCGTCCTGTCCATCCACTTTGATAGTACACAGCTGAGTTTCCATTCCCCATAACACTGTGTTAAATGACAAGCCCTCAGCTGTGGGGCCACTGCTATGAAGCTGTGGTACTCTCTGGCTACCCGTCCCGCTGCAAAACTCCCCGTGAAGGGAAGATCTGCCCATGGAGGGTCGACACAGAAAGGGCCGATTATTTACTGAGGACCCTGAACGCACCGCCGCACGCTCTTCTGTGAGTGCGGGCGCTGCCACAATGCAGCTCTTACCACTATGGTAAACTGCATTAATTGGAGTCTTAGCCCCACACTTAGTGTGTTCCCTAACAGCAATACGCCGGCCATAATGCCTCTGTACACGCATAGCACTACGATAGCACTGCCTGCGGTTTATCACTCTCATCTGCGCACTCCCACTCGCCTCCTCTCTTACAGGAGCAACGGCTGGGGCGGCGAGTGGGGAATTTGTACAGACATCATCATGTGTAAGTATAGCATTGTGGAAACAAAAGACACTTAAACTTGGATACAGATCAACCTTTTCTTTATTTTTGAAGGTTCTCAAAGGAATCTGTGCATCAAATAGGGAGGATGCGGGATTCGCCCTTGCGTCCCGGGCAAAGAAATGTTCTACCCCCGCCGAGACGCTACCTCCCCCGCAAGTCAGCTCCGGGCAGACGGCGCACCCCACCCGGCCGCTCTCTGCTGCTGAGGAGCATGCCGAGGTCGGGCAGCCCGCCCCCGTGGCCAGCGGTAGCATCCTTTCCTCCTCCAGGCGGCTGAAGTGACCAAGGAGATCGACCCAAAGAGCCCCTCCGTGGACACGGGGGCTCCAAGAAGATCTTCTAGGTCTTTCTTAGATAGGGCAGTGAGTCCCAACCACACGTGACGAGACGCCACTGTGGCCAAGGAAATCACCCGCCCTGCTGCAGTGGCCACGCCATGAATCAGATTATTCATCTGACTACTGGGGCCTTCGTTTTAAATGGCTGCTGCCATGTCGCCTCCACACACCGCCACATATCAGGCAGCTGGGGCGAAACGAAGGTCGGCTGCGCTGGATGCATCGGGCCGTAAAACCCCTGTCTCAGGCGGCTTACAGGCCTCGGTGGCAGCGGCGGGGGGAGCGGTAGGCATACGCGCTCCGCCGCCAGGGTCATCACCGCTGGGAAATCCATCCGCGCGGACCTGAGAGTCGGCCCCCCGGCAACGAGACGTCATCGTCCTCCTCCTCCGGAATCGGGGTCGTCTGGCCCCACGGAAGGGAGAACCAGAACAGCATCTCCTCGTCTCCTGAATCGCCCATCTCGATGACGTCGAGATCCGGATCCTCCAACTCCTCCTGCGGGGCCTCTCCCGACAGGAAATGCCGCCCACGATGCTCACACGTGAGCCGAGGAAGCATCTGGCAGGCTGAACATGCCGGCGCCGGGCCCTTACCGCTCACGGCGTGGTCAGGCCCCATACATAAGAAGCAGAAGGGGTGTGCATTCGCCCCCGCGATCAGGTTCGGACATTACGGGCAGGTCCTGTGGTCAAGAACTGACTCCATTACTCTCTTTTTTTTCTCTCGTCTTTTAAAGTTCCGTGGAATCACTTCCGCTGCTGAAGAGAAAAGGATGATAGTCAGGAGGCGAGGCTTCCTTTTATACGGTGTGATGCGCGCGCATTCAGCTAGGCCCGCCCAAGGCCGGCTACGTCTATAGAAGTCTCAGTGGGAGAATGCTCGCAGGGTAAGATAGTACCCATAGAGTCCAGTAGAGGGCGGAGCCTGTGAGAGATATAACAGCAAGACATGTGATGACAAAAGCACAAGCAGGGCAATGAGTGTAAAGGTATGAGGGTAGTAGGTTAGTTAGCATGTTACGAGTATGTTAGTCTGGTG